>NC_134353.1:572698637-573058637 GCF_048569485.1 Anomaloglossus baeobatrachus | reverse complement strand
TTGTGAATTCTCCTTTTTTTTCCAACCTTTGTCTTTTTGATAGTTTTTATAATTTTGTGTTATTCCCAACTTGCTGTGATTTTTTTCTACAGGCGCTATAATAATTGATTCCTGTTACGAGAAGCTTTAAATAGCAACAATCTTTCTGATGGCACGTGCTGGTAGTTTCTATACTGTAGTTATGAGATTGGCAAACACATTTGTTCATGAGAAATAGAATGATCACAATGTGATCTTATTTGTTTTGCAAAATACTTGGCAAAAATAACCTTTTAGATGAGTACACGATGTACGTGACATAATATTCAACCTTAGGAAAGGTTATCATAATGCAGGAAATACATACAAGTAATTACTTGAGAAGGCAAGGGAATAATTTTCTAGTATTTAAAGGCTCAGTTTCCTTGTTCCTTTTCGCCCTGGCATTACATATTATTATTATTATTATTATTATTATTATTATTATTAATAAATAACAATGATTTGTATCAATAGATTACACAGAATTTTCTTATTGTTACACCATAGTAAAAATACCATAATAGTTAGAAGTCAGTTGTCACATGGTGATGAGCATTTTTTGTCATAGTGATCACAAGGGCAGCACACACTCCAATGGCAAAAAGAAAAACAAATATCTGTCATTTAACAACTCTGTTATAGTTGATTGTCGCCTACGCACGGACAGACATAAAAGTGTTTCCAATTATGTTACACTCACCAGACAAATCTTGAAATGATGCAGGGCTGTCTGGTTATGCTGCACTAAGACCTGTAAACTGTTGCCACATGGGCTAATGAACTTTGATACAGAACTGAACCAATACACTATGATTAAAACATAAAGTGTTGTTTACTTACTTTTGTTTAAAGTGAACCTGTCAGGTCCCATATGCCTTTTAACCTACCGGTAGGGACATGTGTGGGCTAAAAATCCCTGTCTAACCATCCCTGTCTAATAATATTGTGTAAAAGCAAAGTATAAAAAAAAAGGGTTTACATCTTACGTTTTCCCTATGCTAATAAGTGCTGGGACTAGTCGCAAGGGCGTTGCTTCGCCCCGACTAGTTTGCCCTCTCTCCGTGGTATTACACCCCTGTGGGCGTGATACCATGATTTCAAAGAGCTGATGTCACCGCCAGCTTATGGAAATCTTGTCCATGCGTGTGTCTCATTCCCGGCTTCAGACGCATTCTGTGCTTAGTTGGAAGTGCAGGAGACCGGATCAGGTGCAGTGCACTTGTGAAGCCGATAAGCATACACCTGGCTAAGGAGGCAAAGCGATACTGCGGGAATGACACACACGCATGCGCCATATTTCCATGAGCCGGCCGTGACGTCAGCTCATTGAAATTATGGTATCACGCCCACAGGGGCATTATACCACGGAGATAGGGCAGACTAGTTGGGGCAAAGTTGCGCCCTTGTGACTAGTCACAGCTTATTAGCATAGGGAAAACATAAGTTATAAACTGTTTTTTATACTTTACACAATATAATTAGACAGTGTTGGTTAAGCAGGGGTTTTTAGCCCATACATGTCCCTGCTGCTAGGTTTGAAGACATATGGGACCTGACAGGTTCACTTTAAACACTTTTATAACAAAGAATACTTTAAAAATCTTAACACTAAGATGCTGTTCATTATGTACTGTATACATTCCTCTAAATTGAAATTGTAACACCAAGATGGAAAAGTCATGGAGCTAAGGAAATCACAGGATTGATAGAAATGTTAATAATATACTGTATATAATATCTATAACATCTTGATTTATTCAGCATTAAGTATGAGAGCCACATGCAGAAATACATGGACTTGCATACCTTGGGATACTGTCAATTAGATTACTAATAGCTGTTTTCATGCTCAATGCACTTGGACATGTAAATTACCAAGATCTACTGCTAGCAGCTCCCTTTGTAATTGCCAACCAACAATGTCCTAGATGTGTTCAATGGGAGACAAGTGATGCTGTAGGTCATGGTATCATTAGGAAAATGCAGCCTGACATCCTGTTGAAAAATAGCACCTGGATCACTTTCACTTTCCTTTGTGAAAGCCTTTTCATGGCGTTGTCCACGTGGTCTCCAGACCAATCTCTGGATATTAACGCTGACTAGGAAAGACCTCCATTCCAGCCTCCATCGCAGTCTTGCTTGGCATTAAGAACACTAACTATGTGCCCACGCTGTGGAAAATTTGCGGAATTTGCCGCAATTTTTTTCGCGGGAATTCAGCGGATTTTTCAAAAATCTGCAGTACAGCGAGTCCCCAGCCATTTCTATGGCATTTTGGAACTGCTGTGCCCATGCTGCGCTTTTTCCGCAGCGAAAATAATGCGTATTTTCCTGCGGAAAAATCTGCAGCATGTCAATTATTCCTACGGATTTTTCCGCAGGGTCCCATACTTACATGCCTTGATAGCAGACACCGGAGTCACTTCCTCTAGTGCAGAGGAGCACGGTGGAGCCAGGAGCAGGAGGTGGGCGTGGCCTGCACGAGCTCCGATCATGTGACAGCCGGAGCTAGTTCAGGCCCGCCCACCTTCTGCAAAGTGCAGACACTGACAGACACGGCCGAAAAGTGAAGTGCTGCGTGATGGAAGTAAGTATGAACTCACCGATCACTCCAGCACTTGTTCTGCATTGAGGATACACTGCCGAAGCCATGAGCTCACAAGCTCCATGTATACCATCTCATACTCCGGCTCACTTTTTTGTTTTTATGTAGTTTTTTTTTTTTTTGTTTTTTTTTGTATTCAGTACAAATGGGGTGTGGCCCTCCCTCTTGGTGAGCTGGACATTTCATTCTGTGAATCCCCCTGACTGTGTGTGTCCTGTTGGGACCCGGTCGCTCTCAGCCCTTAGCCACATTGAGGCCTACTTTAGACCCATGGTAAGGTTTTAATATTAGAGAGTGTAGGTACTATCCCAACTGGGTACACCTTGGCGTTGGTGGGATAGCTTTATGCTTTTTTTGATCAAAAACAGTGTTTACTAAGTACCCTATGTTTATATGCACTATGCTTTTATTTAGTTACAGCAGGGTATGTTTTCACAATTTTTCCCTTGGTTTCTCGAAGCCATGGTACTGTATCCTCAATGCAGAATGACCGCAGCATATCCGCAAGACATTCCGCAGCACATCTGCAGCACCTCCGCAGCATGAAAACAGACAAAGTTGTGCTGCGGATTTCTGGCAACTCCTGTGGAATGTCCGCAAGACACTTTCCCCGTGGGAGCACTAGTTTAAGTTCAGTGGAAAACTTAGCTGGAATTGTCATAGCTAAATGTCGTACAATCCTCTTCTAATGATTTGTGTAAACACTGTTTGATGCCATAGCCTTTGGTATGTGACATCTAATTTCACTTCCAGTACAGAGTGGATTACTAGGCACCATTCTTTTAAATGGACAAAACCATATGAGCAATGCCATAAGATGAGTTAACGATGGAAATTCAAACCATTCCTACTCACTGGAATATGAGTTGCCATAATGTACAGTGCCTACAAGTAGTATTCAACCCCCTGCAGATTTAGCAGGTTTGATAAGATGCAAATAAGTTAGAGCCTGCAAACTTCAAACAAGAGCAGGATTTATTAACAGAAGCATAAATCTTACAAACCAATAAGTTATGTTGCTCAGTTAAATTTTAATACATTGTCAACATAAAAGTGTGGGTCAATTATTATTCAACCCCTAGGTTTAATATTTTGTGGAATAACCCTTGTTTGCAATTACAGCTAATAATTGTCTTTTATAAGACCTGATCAGGCCGGCACAGGTCTCTGGAGTTATCTTGGCCCACTCCTCCATGCAGATCTTCTCCAAGTTATCTAGGTTCTTTGGGTGTCTCATGTGGACTTTAATCTTGAGCTCCTTCCACAAGTTTTCAATTGGGTTAAGGTCAGGAGACTGACTAGGCCACTGCAACACCTTGATTTTTTCCCTCTTGAACCAGGCCTTGGTTTTCTTGGCTGTGTGCTTTGGGTCGTTGTCTTGTTGGAAGATGAAATGACGACCCATCTTAAGATCCTTGATGGAGGAGCGGAGGTTCTTGGCCAAAATCTCCAGGTAGGCCGTGCTATCCATCTTCCCATGGATGCGGACCAGATTGCCAGGCCCCTTGGCTGAGAAACAGCCCCACAGCATGATGCTGCCACCACCATGCTTGACTGTAGGGATGGTATTCTTGGGGTCGTATGCAGTGCCATCCAGTCTCCAAACGTCACGTGTGTAGTTCGCACCAAAGATCTCGATCTTGGTCTCATCAGACCAGAGAACCTTGAACCAGTCTGTCTCAGAGTCCTTCAAGTGATCATGAGCTAACTGTAGACGAGCCTTGACATGACGCTTTGAAAGTAAAGGTACCTTACGGGCTCGTCTGGAACAGAGATCATTGCGGTGGAGTACGTTACTTATGGTATTGACTGAAACCAATGTCCCCACTGCCATGAGATCTTCCCGGAGCTCCTTCCTTGTTGTCCTTGGGTTAGCCTTGACTCTTTGGACAAGCCTGGCCTCGGCACGGGTGGAAACTTTCAAAGGCTGTCTAGGGCGTGGAAGGCTAACAGTAGTTCCATAAGCCTTCCACTTCCGGATGATGCTCCCAACAGTGGAGACAGGTAGGCCCAACTCCTTGGAAAGGGTTTTGTACCCCTTGCCAGCCTTGTGACCCTCCACGATCTTGTCTCTGATGGCCTTGGAATGCTCTTTTGTCTTTCCCATGTTGACCAAGTATGAGTGCTGTTCACAAGTTTGGGGAGGGTCTTAATTAGTCAGAAAAGGCTGGAAAAAGAGATAATTAATCCAAACATGTGAAGCTTATTGTTCTTTGTGCCTGAAATACTTCTTAATACTTTAGGGGAACCAAACAGAATTCTTGTGGTTTGAGGGGTTGAATAATAAATGACCCTCTGAATAAACTTTTCACAATTTAATAAAAAAATAAAAAAAGAAATAACATTCTTTTTTGCTGCAGTGCATTTCACACTTCCAGGCTGATCTATAGTCCAAATGTCACAATGCCAAGTTAATTCCGAATGTGTAAACCTGCTAAATCTGCAGGGGGTTGAATACTACTTGTAGGCACTGTATATTAGCCAGACCCCTCTAGTCTTAATTCCAGCTACAATAACAGCCCAGCATTACACTGATTTGGTGATGGAACCAGTGATACTACAGTTTCTTTTAAGTGCCCCACTCGTTTCCTTTCAACAACACCAATCTGCATGATACTCGTGCTACTGTGAGCAGACTGCATGATCTAAATGTTTTATCATTCAAGGTAAGTGGTACACAGTGATTTTATTGTAGAAAATTTGTAGGACCAGCACTAGCGCAGACATTTTAGTCATGCAAGACCTTCATCAGTGTGCCCTACCAGGGTCCTTAGGTGGTGTGGCGAGCAGCGCTGCAGAGATGCAATGTCCACTGCTGTGAGCAGTGTGGCCACTACTAATCAACTTTTATGGAATTGATATGCGATCATTATGGCCAGAAATATTCTCACATGAATGCATCTTATATTCTGTATACAGTATTCGTCTTATGTTAATCTGATTGTATCATAAATTATACTTAGATCTTGGAAGCATATTTACTTTATCAAAATGTATTTGCCTCATTATTGTGAGTAGACTATGAATATCTAAAGTGGGGAAACATCTTTAAGGGAATTTGTCAGCAGGTTTTTGCTACCCCATTCTGATACCGTAGTAGCATAATGTAGAGACAAAGACCTTGATTCCAGAGATGTGTCACTTACTGAACTGTTTGCTATTATTTTGATAAAATCAATGCTTTATCTGCTGTATATTAAGCAGTTACCTGCATGCTTAGCTCTGTATAACCGCACCCACTGATTCTACCCATGTACATTGTACACAGAAAGCTGCCAATCAGTGCTGGGGGTGGGGTTATACAGAGCTCATTAATATGCTGGACTACCTAGCACCAGGCCAAGTAGTCATCTAATGAAAATCTACTGCTGATTAAAAAGTGATTTTAACAAAACCACACTAAGCAGCCCAGTAAGTGATACATCATTGCAATCTCAGTATCTACATTACACCACTCTCAGATTAGGTGGCAAAAACCTGGTGACAGGTTCCCTTCTGCTAGTACACTGTCAATTTTCAACTTGTGATTGCAAACAAGTATTAAACTATTGTAGTCAGCGGATTTCCACCCTCCCCCCACCCCCCAAAAAACAAAAAAATCAACATTACACATTTGTAAATCAGGTATCAGGACAATAGCCACTATTTAGTAATATTACATTTTAAATACAGAGATGTGTCATGATCCAGGCCGGTATCTGCTGCTGTGGTTTCACCCAGCTCCACCCTGGTCATGTTAGGGGTTAACTCCTCCTTGCCTCATTCTGGTTTCTGGGACACTATATCCTGGTGCTGTACCTCCGGTTCGGTGCCAGTGATAGTTTATGCTCTGCAGTTTTTATTAATGGCTCTGGTGAGTTACCTGATCTGTCCTGCTTCCCTGCTACCTGGTTCTGACCCATACTCTCCTCCGTTCGTCCGCCTGTCTCGGTCCTTGACTACCCACTCCTGTGTACTGTGTATCTTTCCCTGTCTGTCTTATCCCAGTCCTGACCTGTTTGTCCTCCTCCCTTGTTTGTACTTGGACTTCCTGGCATCTGACCTGTATGCACGTTCCTGAAACTGACCACCATCTCTCCCTTCGGCTTTATCTGTGACTTCTCGGCTTCTGACTCTCGGCTATCACCTCACCTCGATTTGTCTATCCCTGTGCTATTGACGAGATCTCTTGCTGCTGACCCGGTATTCTGACTTCTCTATTGCTCTCTGGTGGTTTACCTGCTAACTGCACTCTGACGTTTGCTTGTAACTTCAGCTTCTCAAAGTGCAGCGGGACAGATGTTTCTACTTTTCTGTATTGTTGTAATGGCCACTCTAGCAAAGTAGCAACAGTAAATGGTATTTTTGTAACAAACAAAAAAACAAGATTGTTTTGTGTCGCTCAGGGTTATGGGGTACTTGGTCCCGGGCAGTGTATAACTGGGAAATGTCACTTTGGTGGCTGTTGCCCAGTTCTGTGCCCTGGGTGCTTTTTGAAAAAGGGAATATTTACAGGGGATTTTTGAACAATGTCCACACGTCACGCCACTTGCGGTTTCCGGCTATATGGATGGAGCCGCCGCTGCACAGTTTTCACTACTGGGGCTGGTTTTAGTGGCAGCCTGGATGTTAGGCCCTCTGCAAGCAGGGCCAGACCCCAGAGGATAGGTGATGTAGATGGGCGTTGAAAGAAGGCAGGCCACACAAGGGGTTGCAGTGTAACTGGTTCCTTTACTCACAGTAAGCTGGAAACTAGTCACCCGAGGCTGGCTATTCTTAACCGCAGGTCCCCTTAGTCCCAGTGCTGGTTTAGTGACATGGTGGCTTCTTTCCCCTGCACCTGTCTTTGGTTGGTGGGTCCCTGTGTCTTGGAGTGGCTGGAGATCCCCTCCTTGTTGTCTTTTACAGCAGTCCGTATGACAGTAGCCTGAACCCTGTGGGGTTGGTGCCTCTGGTCCTGTCCCCGGTTCTCCCATTGCCACTGTGTCCTAAACTTCAAGGTCAGTGAGGTCCTTGATAGTCCCTTCACTGGGCAGATTTTAAACTGAAAAATAAGGAGCGCTGATAGTGTAATACCAACAGATCAGTGTGGTAGATCAGGAAAAATACACTCACCTGAAAAGGTTGTGATAGTCACAACCATTGATAGATCATAGGATGATGGCGTCTGCTGCAGCCCCACGTGGATGTGCATACAAATCAGAGTGAAGAGGGGTTAATGCCGCGCATCAGCCAAAATGAAGATGTAGCACGTTGATGTTATAAACATATTCTTTTATTCCATCGGTCTACGCGTTTCGAGGATATACCTCTTCTTCAGGACCAGTGCATCAACATAGTTGTTGTTGATGCACTGGTCCTGAAGAAGAGGTATATCCTCGAAACGCGTAGACCGATGGAATAAAAGAATACGTTTATAACATCAACGTGCTACATCTTAATTTTGGCTGATGCGCGGCATTAACCCCCTCTTCACTCTGATTTGTATGCACTGGGCAGATTTTATCAGGTCTGCCTGGAGCATTTGCCTGACCTAGGATTCTGTACCCCGTTGGTACGTGGTTCTGGGAGCACTCCACCGCCAACCAACCGCCTGGGCCCTCGGTTCACTGTCACACTCCTGTCGGTGTCACAATCCCGTCAGTCCGTCTACTTGCTTCCTCTCTCTGTCACTGACTACTGTCTCTGACTGTCCACTGTCTGCCCCTCCCACCTGGTCCTCTAGTGGACTGGATTGGCTCCCCCTCTAGGCGACCATCCATTGGTCCAACCCTAGCCTGGTACCATTCAATGGGGGAATTGGGGAAAACCAGAGATTATCTGGAGTGTCTGGTTGTTAACGGAACCGGTCTTCTGTGTCCATAGGGGGTAGGCCCTGCATCCTGGTGGGGATGCAGTACCTTGTAGCTCCCTGATGACTTCAGGGGCGCTACACTTTCATGATATCATCTTGTTTTGTTAACAATGAAAATATTTCTTGCTTTAATGGAATGTGCAGAAACTATTTCACATGTGCTGTTTCCTTATATGTAGCAATACAACACATAATTATCAAGGCTCCACTACAGCATTTTTCTTTTTTAATTTGACAGCTGGACAGGTTGCTTTAAATCTAAGTCCCCCACTCTCCATCTTATACTCACCTTCAAGCATCTTCATTTGTGTCCTGGAGTGCTCCGGTGGATCGCAGCTAGTTTGTGACCTGGCTGCTCCAATGTTTCATGGAGTATGATCATAATTCAACACAACTCTATGAGAGCCTCGTATATTGTCTTGACTCTCACCAAACCATAAGTATACTGTACTTATAAGTATACTTATAGTATACTTATGGCTTGGCAAGAGCCATTTAAAGGACTGTTACTTTTGTATAGTGAAAACTGCAGGCTACAACAAGAAAAATAAATGTAAAATAGAGCAGGCCTGCATAATATGCGGCCCACAAACCGTGGCCTGGCAAAGCATTTGTCGAGGCCTGTGTTGCTGTCAGGGAGGCTCAGCTCCCTTCTTCCAATATTCAAATGTGTTTGTGTCTTTATGTAAATACATTAGAACACTTTATCCCCAGGACAAAGGCAGAGGAGTTCCTGTTAGGCCTGCCCAAATGTGCAGCAGTGTGATGAGTTCCGCGAGCTTCACCTCATCACACTGCTGCTAGCATCTTAGCACTGCAGAAATTTGCTGAGATGGCTGGCAGAAATAAGTGCTCCGTGAAGGAGCCAAGATTAAATACCCTATCATTTTGAATAAGGGGGAAGGGTTTGATGTTTCTGTGAGGGCACATAATGGACAATTGTGACAGGGGGTAAAGTACAGGGAGGGGGAACTAAAGGCAGAGGGACAGTGTGTGAGGGAGGGGGAAATATTATGGAGAGGGACAGTGTGGGAGGACATTTTGCAGAGGGGCAGTTTGGGGGGACATTTACCGAAGGAGGTTCTGATGACGCAGTCAAGTGTTGATGGTAGTTCTAGTGCTGCACTCGTACTGACGTTTATTCTGGCACTGCATTCATGTTCTTGTACACATGTAGCAATCCAGAACATGCTTCATGGCTACAGTATATTAAAACTTTATAAGAAAATATATCGGCACTCCAATTTCTTCAGAAGTTATGAAGATTTATTTCTTCAATCTATTCCGGGAAGATACCTACTATTGTTACTCGTTGCAGCTTCAGCAGCCTTTCTCAAACACAGCATACATCCAACTGCACTTAAGGCCCAGTCACACTAAACAACTTACCAGCGATGCCAACAATGATACAACCTGATAGGGATCGCTGGTAAGTTGCTAGGAGGTCGCTGGTGAGATGTCACACTAAGTGACGCTCCAGCGATCCCACCAGCAACCTGACCTGGCAGGGATCACTGGAGCGTCGCTACACGTGGAAGCATGCTGCGCTTGGTAACTAAGGTAAATATCGGGTAACCAACTCGATATTTACCTTGGTTACCAGCGCACACTGCTTAGCGCTGGCTCCCTGCATACCTAGCCACAGTACACATCGGGTTAATTACCCGATGTGTACTCCTGCTACGTGTGCAGGGAGCAGGGAGCCGGCACTGACAGCTGAGAGCGGCGGACGCTGGTAACGAAGGTAAATATCAGGTAACCAAGGAAAGGGCTTCTTGGTTACCCGATATTTACATTGGTTACCAGCGTCCGCAGAAGCCAGCTCCCTGCTCCCTGCACATTCATTTGTTGCTCTGTCGCTGTCACACACAGCGATGTGCGCTTCACAGCGGGAGAGCAACAACTAAAAAATGGTCCAGTACATTCAGCAACAACCAGCGACCTCACAGCAGGGGCCAGGTTGTTGCTGGATGTCACACACAGCAACATCGCTAGCAAGTTGTGCCTCAGCAGCGATGTTGCTAGCGATGTTGCTTAGTGTGACGATACCTTTAGAATAAATAGTTTCAAGCTCCTTTGTAGGGGAACCCCCCTGTCCTTCGTCGCTCCTTAATCCCCCTGCAATAACAGAGACAGGGGGAGGAAGTACAGGTAGGCAGACAGGGACGGGATAACTAGCAAAACCCGACCCACCTATTAGATATTCTGCAGCACCTATCAAGTAATTTCAATTGCATAAAATCTCCGTGCCTATATTTCAGAAACTATACGTCCGATCTCACAACTAAAGGTATGTATAGAATCAGCATGATAGTGTCAGTATAGCACTGTCTTACGTTTATATAGGATTCTGGTGGTTGGTCCTCTTTAAGGGTACTAGTAAATACAGTAAAAAGTAAAAATAAAGTTTTTTAAAAACAAAAAAGTTAAAATCACCCCCCTTTTGCCCCATTAAAAGTAAAACAATAAAATACACATTTGATATCGCTGCATTCAGAAATTTAGGATCTAGCAAAATATAAAATAAATTAATCCTAACGGTATTGCAAGAAAAAAAAAATAAAAGATCTAGATTTCTGTGGTTTTGGTTGCCGAAACATTGCAATGAAAAGCAATAACAGGCCAGATCACAACATCATATCTACCCCAAAATTGTATCACTAAAAACGTCAACTCATGGTGCAAAATCTAAGTCTTCACATGGGCTCAGATCACAAAATGAAAACGTTATGGGTCATGGAATTTGGCGACACAAGCAACTTATTTTTTTATTTACAAATTTCCCAAAAACTTTTTATCATTTAAGTAAAAAAAGACAAACTATAGATGTTTGATATCTGTGTACTCATAGTGACATGGAGAATCATATTGATAGGGTCAGTTTTACCATGTAGTGAACATGGTAAAGAAAAAAAAACAAACACAATTGTGAAATTGCCCTTTTTTTTCAATGTCAAATCCCTTTATAAAGTTTTCCCTTCTTTACAGCACATCACACAATAAACTCAATGGTGTTATTCAAAAGTATAACTCTACTTGCAAAATACAAGCTCTCACATGGCTATATTGACGGAAAAATATAACAGTATTGCTCTTGGTAGAAAGGGACGAAAAAAATGGAAAATTGCCAGAGGTGAAGGGATTAAAAGTGGGAAAATGGGGCAGATTTGATTTTTGATATACTTTTTGTATTTCTAAAACTTTTTATCTTCATTTTTTATTTTCTTTAAGCTACTTGAACCTTCCATTAGTTCTTCTGTATACTGCAATATTACTGTGCTGCAGTACATACGGTAGTTAAAATAACATTTTTCTAGGAAGACCAGCATCTGGCTGGGCTTCAAAGGATAACTAAGATGGCAGCCATGGGGCATTTAACAT
Organism: Anomaloglossus baeobatrachus; assembly: GCF_048569485.1. Classification (NCBI taxonomy): domain Eukaryota; kingdom Metazoa; phylum Chordata; class Amphibia; order Anura; family Aromobatidae; genus Anomaloglossus; species Anomaloglossus baeobatrachus. The sequence goes on along the minus strand of NC_134353.1, from coordinate 573,046,797 downwards.
ATAACAATCCAATAGATACTGTGATTGTGTTGCAAGGTCAATGAACGAAGGCCATTAAATGATTATATACAAGTCAATAGTTAAGATAGGACAATGAATGTCTGTGCGTACAGACCAATAACATCATGCTGTGCGCATAGAATATTATGTTATTGGCAGCACATCCAATGTTTATATAGGATTATACTCTGCCGATGACTATGAATTTTAAGTTTCATATTTTGTTTGCTGTTCAGGTATTTGCTGACTTATCTAGATGATAATCAAGAATGAATGTTCTTAAGAAAGCTTATTCCCCAATTTTTGGTATTTCTAAATGGCCCATAACTTTCAGGGGTGAATTGAGGCTGTGGATCCTAATGGAGGGAATTTATTGAAATGAAGCTTTCTTTAGAAAATTACATATTTTCAAATAATTTTTTTGTGGTGTTTAAATGTTGTTTTTTTGTATTTTGGTACTTTTTATCATAGTCTTTATTACAAATAAAAAATAGAATTCTTTCCATTTTCACACTGGCCATTGGGGCTTTTGTTGACTTTATCTTCCTGTTTTGGGAAATTCACATGCACATTAACCACAATAAACCCTATCTTTTGTAATTAAGTGTCTAGTGAGTGTGTGCAAAGATCTTTGTGATGTGAAGGGAGGAGGAGGGTGAATGGTGGATCCTGTATTATCCGCTGTATATAGAGGTGTTTCGTATTATGGTAGAATCTTTCTGAAAAGACCAGAAGTTAAGGTCCATTCACACTTTCAATGCTCCGTGTTAAACGACAACACATGCAGATTGAGCTTCAGATGAACCCCAAATGGCAAAAAAAATCATTCATTGTCTGCGCACACTTATCCATCTTTCCCATTTTTTGAAGTGAGGGAGGGAGAGATGGGCACAATTTAATTTTCCTCAGGCTAGAAATGCCATTCAACATGCCAGGCACCATTAAATTGATTACACAATTTAGCATTTACTCCACATATTAACTATTAAATATTTATTGTAGATATGATTTTACTCACCTTTTCTAAAATGACTATATTGTGACTGGCAAAGCCTTATTTAGAGTAAATTTTTTGTATTATTTTCCTTAGATTTTCGTCATCATCGGCAGCCAATACATACATCGGTCATAATAACTATTACAATTGGATTTATTGCGATTTCCTTTGTAGCAATGCTGATTCTGTGTTTTAAAAAAAGACTTTGGAGTTTCAAGTGCTTCAAGAAAAAAGGTATTGTATATTCTCAGGGTATTAAAATCCCAATTGTATCACTATTTGATGTTTAGTTGACTATGTCTTGCTGCTCTCCTCAACTAGGTGTATTTGGCCAAAAATGATATACAACATAGCACAGTATGACTCCGTCTGCATTATTATAATAAATGGTCCATCAGCATCTACACCCAAATCCCGTTTTGCGTGGGCTCGGACGTAAGCCTTGCCAAAGCCACTGAACATATGCTAATATGCAATGTGAACATAGCCTTATGATCATTTTAATAAAAGCAGGCAATTTTATGTGTTAAAAACATTAATACTGTAGTTATTGTAATACTAGAAAAAGTAATTATAGGCTATCGATTGTTTTCTTGGAAATCCCCTTAGTCAATTTCCAATTAAATGACTTAATTTATTAAGAACATGACAAAAAGGTTTCATCATTTTTTAAGGAAATAAAATAATTCCCTGTCACATTGCACTATGGTTCATACAATACAGAATCAATACATTAACATATAGCTATGTAATGGCAAGCACAGACAATACAGGGAAGACAATTCTGTGTATTTTTTCACTTTTTCTATACAGTGTGTCCACCCATATCCTGTCCACCGCCATTAACTTGAGCGGCAGCTATAGGAATAGAAGTGGTGTCTATGTATAGTAAAGTAGCCATGCACTACACAATAAAACCACCTATAGCGCCACCTGGTGGAAAACAACGGAGTTAGCATTTTTATTTCGAAAACGGAACGAGATAGAGATAAATAGGGAATTACAAAGTTGTAGGGCATCATCAATTCAATACGAATTGACACCTTGCATACAGAAATGCTACGATATGAAACCCATGACCCCCCCCCAAAACATTGAATGCTGGTCACGGATATGGCGCTCATTTAACTTTGATGCTCAAAGTTGCCACCGTCAGCTGCAATGCACATCTGGACTCTGGACAGCATACTTTATCTCGCTGCACATTGAGCAATATGGTAGGTGACACGTTTGCACAAGCATCTGTGATATGTCGTCGTAGGTCCTGCAATGTTGGTGGAGGGGTCGCATACACCTGCTGTTTGACGTGACCTCACAGAAATAAGTCCAATGGGGTCAGGTCAGGTGAGCGTGGAGGACATCCAATGACTTGTAGGAAGGTCTCCATGAGGTATCGCTTCACATGCGCAGCCTTGTGAGTTTTTGTATTGAAAATTATGCAACCACATGAGTAGAGTGGTGGTGCAGCACAGCAGTTCACAAATGTAACAATTCTCTAACCCACCCCTTTTCCTCGCACCTAAAGGTAGTTCTCCTAAAAGAGGGTTTTGCAAAGTCTTTTTAATGCTGTGAGCAACTACAGTTCATATAGTTCTGCTAGCAACAATCTTTAGGCCTGACTACATTTCTCGCCAAATTGTTTGTGTGCATGCACACTACCAATGTGATTAATATGGTGTGGCCAACGGTAACCTGGTTGTGTACGAGATTGATTGGTTATCCAGTTGGCTGATAGCGGAGTGTCCAAGGACTTGATGGACTTTTCATTTGAAGCTTGGATCAGACATCAGACGATAAAGAGGCCCTCTACATCAGTCACAGCAGATGTCTTCTGGGGTATATAAATCTGTAACCAACTGTAGTTGTCCCCAACTGATCTATTTCTCTCACTAACAGACGTTATTGGAACAGGAACAAATTTCTCCGGTCACTGGCAAACATTGCTGTAACTGGAACTAGGTTCCAAGGACTCCAATCTCAAAGAATGGCAATGGATTTTGTTTCCACACATCCTCATTCTTTCTGCTTACCTGATTCACTGCCGTTTACTATGAGGTCTACAATAGAGTGCTAAGGTATACCATAAAGTGTATGCAACAGATGACAGAAACCTCTTTTGGCCTGAGGCCGACACTGCAAGTGTACTCCTCACCATCTCACATGTACACAGAAATATGCAAAGAAGATAACCATAGCAGACTCCTTAGGGTTGAAAGTCTTAAGGAGCAAACACAAGGCTTCATTGCTCTATGATATGAACTAATGAAAGTCATGTGCATGTGTGAAACTTGCAGAAAGCCAGTTGGGATGCTGGCTTTTGCAAATCATGTTATTTTAACATGGCATTGGGCGGTAGTTGTGTGCAAGGTCCACGTCTTTTCCACTCCGGCATGCTACATGAAAGATAGGGTCCTGGCTGGGTATGTGGACTTATGTTGTGAAGGAGGCATGGCCATGCAGGCCGCATGATGCTGATGGCATTAGCTAGCTAACACCAGAAGTTAACCCATTCAAGAAGAGAGATTACTAGCTCTTTAAAAACAACATAGTAGTGTCATGATGTAACTGTAGGATAGTAGGGATAAAGTACTTCTATACTGTCTATCACACTAGGGGACCCAATGCTATCCCTATCCCCAGGATTACCTCTAATGGTGAAGATGCCTTGCTAGGAAGGATGGGGCTGGAATGAAGACAGACAAGAATAACAGAGGCTCAGTCACACTGCACACTCTCAGGGAGTAACACTAAGAAGCTTGTCCCAAGAGTCTCCTGTCCTTGGGAGATTTGTGAAAGGTTTGGGATCTGAGTCTCACATTGGGTTGTTAGATTCTGGGCTTTAAACATAGTTGGTTTCTTAAGGAAGGTTAAGGACCCTTTCCTTTCTGGTAGTTCCTTGCTACGCCAACCCCGGTGTAACCAGTTTGTGATCACTCACATTCCCTTAGAGACTCATTCTGAGCTGACCATCTTGGGGGATGAAAGCTTCTTCTAGTTGCTGCAGTCCTGATGCCTGCAGCCCTGGTTTCTGGCTGCAGCTTTGAAGTTTAAGTATATTCTTTTGTCTATGTTTCCCTGTTTGTCTACCTTCCCATGTGTTGGACTTTTGTAGCAGTGTAGTCTACTGCACTCAAAGGCCTTCACACTATCCAGGGTGAGTGGAGGAACAGATAGGGACTAGGCATGTGCTGGCGACGAGGGGAAAGACTCTTATAGAAACATTACAGGAGTTCAGGTTTCAGACATAGGTTAGTGTCAGATGGTGTTCTGACACCTGCTTCATATTGTCAGGGCCTTCCTCTCCCTTTCCATCCCCATTGACACAGGTTAGTATACGGAGGTGTACCAACCACCGCTCCCTACTGTCAAGGTCTTCTTCTACCTTTGCATCCCCATTGTATTTCTGTGTTGCGCTGGACATCTCCTTGTCCATGTGTGACAAAACTAAAGTGAAAAGCAAGTAAAGCAAGACAGCAAAACAAAGTCACAAAAGAGTTAACACCAAAACCGCTCACAACAATATTACATATATCCATTAGTAAGCCTGGATAAATCCACCCCTCCAGATGAGAATAGAGAAACTATAACTGGCACTAGAAGAACAGTCGAGTCAGCAGATGTCGCAGGTGGAGGACAGACCACAACCGGGGGGCCGCTCGAGGCGCTCGGATCCGGGCAGTGGTTGTGGCTCGAGTGGCAGCCGGATCCGGGGCTCATGCAGCCGTCCATCGCCCAATAGTGAAAAGGGGTTATTTACAGGGTATAGAGTCTTTGTCAGTGACGCCACCCGTGGGTTGCGGTGAGGGATGGTGACACCGCCGCTGCCTTGTATGTGGGTGCCCGGGGCTGATGGAGCGGGGCAGCAAGGTGGGATCCCCTCCACGGGTAGGAGAGTTGTAGTCCCGGGGCCCAGAGGATGGTGAGGGATTGCAGGGAACAGGCAACTCTATTTGTTGTCATGGTGCTAGATGAACTGATGCTGATATGGACGGTCAGTAAACATACACAGTCTGTATTGTAAACCAAGTTGCCAGTGACCGGTAGCCTCCAGCGGTTGCATTCGGGTCCCACACACAGATACAGTTAGGTCCAGAAATATTTGGACAGTGACACAATTTTCGCGAGTTGGGCTCTGCATTCCACCACATTGGATTTGAAATGAAACCTCTACAACAGAATTCAAGTGCAGATTGTAACGTTTAATTTGAAGGTTTGAACAAAAATATCTGATAGAAATTGTAGGAATTGTACACATTTCTTTACAAACACTCCACATTTTAGGAGGTCAAAAGTAATTGGGCAAATAAACCAAACCCAAAAAAAAAATTTTATTTTCAATATTTTGTTGCGAATCCTTTGGAGGCAATCACTGGCTTAAGTCTGGAACCCATGGACATCACCAAACGCTGGGTTTCCTCCTTCTTAATGCTTTGCCAGGCCTTTATAGCCACAGCCTTCAGGTCTTGCTTGTTTGTGGGTCTTTCCGTCTGTAATACTTATATATGTTCTGAGGATTTTGATAGCGTAGGGCAATGACAATCAGAGACGAGTTCTTGGTACAAGATATTTTATAATATGTAACCACGGTAGATACACAACGGAAAACACAGCGGTACAAATACACACAATACCTTCCCGAAACGGAGCGAAGGGAATTCCCGGGACCACGCACCGGACTCCCCCAGGGAGACCACCAGAGCGAACCCCTATACAGGGACTGTCCGGCAATCACCCCGAAAGGCCTAAATGCGCAGCAGCCGGGACACAAGGGGCAAGCGGTAAAAGTCCAGGAGTGTCCGTACGGAATGAATGTCCAGAGTGGTTACGAACCAAAGAGAACCGGGCAGAGTGCTGACCGAAGATGGCAGACGGAATCCGGGCACAGCTTGAGAAACCGGGTAAGGTCCACAGTCGGTCGGTCGGTAGTCTTTAGGAGGATCCAAAGGCAAACAGGATTAGCAGCAGCAAAGCAGGAGCACACAGCAAGCAGTATACTCAGGCACTGGACTAGGCTTAGAGGCGGCCTTTTAAGCAGCTGGACAGGAAGTAGGGCAACAGAACAGTAAACTCCATGTTAACCGAGGGCAAGCTCATTCAAAAGAGAACTGGAAAACCTGGAAACCTGACATTACTCCCCCCCCCAGAGACGGCCTCAGGACGGATCAGGGCCTGGCTTGTCCGGGAAACGTCGATGAAACTGAGCAATCTTCCGGGGTGCCCGAATGTTACCCACCGGTTCCCAGGAATCGTCCTCGGGGGCGTACCCCTGCCAACGTACCAGATACTGAAGCCGACGACGATGGAGCCGGGAGTCAATAATGTCCTCAACCACGAACTGCTCCTCGCCGTCGACCATCACAGGCGGAGGAGGAGGCACAACACGACCATGAAACGTATTAGGGGAAACGGGTTTGAGGAGAGACACATGAAAAACCGGGTGTACCTTTAGATGGTGCGGTAACCGTAGCCGACAGGCCACAGGGCTCACGATCCCGGTGATCTTAAACGGACCGATGAATTTTTGTCCCAGCTTCTGCGAAGGAACACCCAATCTCAGGTTTTTGGTGGATAACCATACAGAGTCCCCTACCTTGTACAGGGGTGCCGGTTTCCGGTGAGTGTCTGCCGACCTCTTGTAACGCTCCTGGGCCGTAGCCACAGTGTCCTTTAGAACCTCCAGATTTTGTCGTAGTTCTGTCAATCTGTCCTCCACCGCTGGCACCGAAACCGCAACCGGTGACCTAGGCAAAACAGTCGGATGGTAACCCAGGTTAGCGAAAAAGGGCGTTACCTTAGTGGAGCTGCTCTGAGTGTTGTTGTATGAGAACTCCGCCAACGGAAGCATCTTCAACCAATCGTCTTGGAGATGGCTGACATAACATCGAAGGTATTGTTCCAGGGTTTGATTTGTCCGTTCGGTTTGCCCATTTGTCTGAGGATGGTATGCAGAAGACAAACAGACATCAATCTGGAGTGCCGTACAAAACCCCTTCCAGAATCTAGACGTGAACTGCACGCCCCGGTCAGAGATGATCTCGTCTGGTACCCCATGCAATCGGAATACGTTCTGGATAACCAAATCCACTGTCTCTGCGGCTGAGGGAAGACCGGTACACGGAATGAAGTGAGCAGCTTTAGTCAACCGATCCACCACCACTAAAATGGTATTGTGCCCGCCTGAGACTGGCAACTCCACAATAAAATCCATGGAGATAGACCCCCAAGGGCGAGATGGCACGGGTAACGGTTGGAGGAGTCCCGTAGGAGCCACACGAGGGACCTTGCACCGGGCACAAACCACACATGAGTGGACATAGTCCTTCACATCCTTTAAACAGGTAGGCCACCAGAAAAAACGGCTCAGAAATTCCTGCGTCTTCAGTACCCACCTATGACCAGCCAACATGGAGTCATGGACCAATTTGAGAACCCGAAGTCTTACGGCCTCCGGGACATAAATGCGTCGCTCTCTCAACCACACACCATTCCGAAGAACAAGAGTTACATCATTCGGGGGGGCAGCAAGAAATACATCACCATCATAGGCCAGCTTGATGTCCTTCCACAAGTCCTGGTCCTGGATTACTCCAACGAAATTGGCATCCGATAACACGGTCTGAGACGGGGTTCCAGGCACGGAGTCCACGGCGTGGATTCGGGACAAGGCATCGGCTTTCCCATTACGTGAACCTGGACGGTAGGTAACGATAAAATTGAATTGGTTAAGAAATAGGCTCCAACGGGCTTGCCGTGGAGACAGGCACCTGGCAGACTTAAGAAATTCCAGCTCACGATGATCTGTGAGTACTATCACTTGCTGCGCGGCTCCCTGTAAGTGGTGTCTCCATTTCTTGAAAGCGGAAATAATCGCCAATAATTCCTTGTCCGCAATGTCATAGTTCCTTTCTGCAGGGGACAACCGGCGGGAAAAGAAGGCACACGGATGCAAGAGACTCTTGTCCCCAGTCCTTTGAGAAAGAATGGCCCCTAATGCATAGTCGGAAGCGTCAACCTCCACGATAAAGGGAAGTGCGGGATTCGGATGTACTAATATTGGCGCTGAGGTAAAACATACCTTGAGACGATGAAATGCTTCCTGGGCCTGGGCGGACCACACAAACTTCTGTCCTTTTTTGGTTAACAGAGTGATGGGACGAACAATCTCTGAAAAGTTACGGATAAAGCGTCGGTAAAAGTTGGCAAAACCGACAAAGCGTTGTACCTCTTTGATGTTTCCCGGTTCCGGCCAGTCGAGAATGGCTTGTATCTTGCTAGATTCCATGTTCAGTCCCTGAGGAGAGATGACATAACCTAAGAATTGTATTTGTGAGCAGTGGAACTCGCATTTCTCTAGTTTAATGTACAGGTGGTTTTCCCTCAGCCGGGTAAGTACGGTCTTAACGTGCTCCTGGTGTTCCTGTAAAGAATCAGAAAAGATTAGGATATCGTCCAGATAGATCACCATGAATTGGTCCATGATATCCCTAAAAATATTGTTAACTAGATGTTGAAATGCCGCGGGAGCGTTACAAAGTCCAAAAGGCATCACTAGGTACTCAAAATGTCCGTACCGACATCGGAACGCGGTCTTCTACTCGTCTCCGGGACGTATACGAAGCAGATTATATGCCCCACGGAGGTCTAATTTGGTGAATATTTTTGCCTGTTGGACCCTCTCCAATAGCTCAGGAATCAACGGTAACAGATACCGGTTCCGGATGGTTATCTTATTCAGTTCCCGGTAGTCAATACAGGGTCTCAGAGTCCCCTCCTTCTTTTTCACGAAAAAGATGGGTGCCCCTGCGGGTGAGGTAGACGGACGAATGAATCCCTTGGCTAGGCTTTCATCAATATACTCTTTTAGTGCTTCTAGCTCAGGTGCCGCCAACGGGTAGACATGACCAAACGGAATCTCCGTCCCTGGGAGTAAGTCTATGGGGCAATCATACGGTCTATGCGGGGGAAGCTGATCGGCCTTTCTTTTGTCGCATATGTCAGCGAAGTCACGGTAAACCGGGGGTAAAACAGGTACCTGTACAGTGCCCTCCGTATTTGATGTTACTGGAACCGGAACAGTTGGACAAATGGTCGGACCACTCTGTGGTGGGAAGGTTATTTCTTTAGTCTCCCAATCGATGACGGGATTTGTAGACCGTAGCCACGGAATACCTAAAATAATCGGAAAATGAGGAGAAGAAATTATCATGAAAACAAGGGTCCCCTGCTCACCTGGCTTAATCACGCATTCGAGCGGTACGGTTTCCCGATCCACTGGTCCAGAGATTAACGGAGATCCGTCTACCGTCTCCATGGTAACCGGTGAGGATCTTTGCTGAGTCCGGATACCGTGTTTCCTGGCAAAGGAAGAGTCCATGAAATTTCCCCCTGCCCCAGAGTCTATCATTGCAGAGGTAGGAATTAGCTGTCCCTCCCAACGGATCTGAATGGGGAGTGAGCAATGGGTATATTTCCCCTCTGAGTCCTTCGGTGAGGTAGACATTACCGTCAAGGGAAACACCGCATCCAAGTGTCCACTTGCCTCAGAGATATCGGACTCTGCGTCCGTGTTGTCACACTCTGCCATGGCTGCCAATACCTTATTTGGGCGATTTGGACGTTTCGGGCAATCGATCAAGAAATGGTCCGATTGACCGCAATAGAAACACAAACGCTCACGGAGCCGGTGTTCACGACGTTCATTGGTCTCTCGTTTTTGCAGAGAGTCCACTTGCATAGGTACGTCCTCGGCCTCCCGTGGCGTCCTGAGAGCGGGTTCTCTGGAAGGAAACGCAATATTGTTTACACGGTTTACAGCTGCCCATTTTTCCTGTCTACGTTCCGTCAAACGGGTATCAATGCGCACACAGTGCTGGAGAAACAGTTCAAAATCCCCTGGAGATTCGGAACGGGCTAACTCGTCCTTGATGGTACCGGACAAACCTTTTCTGAAAACAGACAATAAAGCATTGTTTCCCCAATCGGTGTCTACCACTAACCTCTTGAACTCAGTGGCGTATTCAACGACAGAACGCTTTCCGTGACGTAAGGAAAGGAGAGCCGCTTCAGCGGTAGCACGGCGATTCGGATCATCAAACATTTGCGCCATTGCATTCAGAAAGTCATCCAGGTGATTCAAACGGATGTCCCGATTCTCTATCATGGGATTAGCCCAAGCCAGTGCTCGTGAGGTTAATAACATGATGATACATAACACCTTTGACCGATCAGAACGGTAATAATCAGAATGTACATCGAAAAACAGTATACATTGGTTAACAAATCCACGGAACTGACTACGATCACCATTGAAACGGAATGGGGGTAACCTAGGCATACCGGCAGTTGATACGGACGTAGTGGGGACGGCTTCCTGAGCCTCCACTCTGACTTGCAAATCCTGTATAGCCGGCCCCAGTACCTGGTGATCATGGCCCAGCTGTGCCTCCACATCTCTAAGTTTATTCTGCACCGCCTCCATCTCCTGCTGCAGGGAGTTAATCATGGAGAAGAGCTGATCTACTCGTGTCTCAGTCATTGCCCCAGCGAAATCCTCTTATGGCCTGAGTATAATGTAATACTTATATATGTTCTGAGGATTTCGATAGCGTAGGGCAATGACAATCAGAGACGAGTTCTTGGTACAAGATATTTTATAATATGTAACCACGGTAGATACACAACGGAAAACACAGCGGTACAAATACACACAATACCTTCCCGAAACGGAGCGAAGGGAATTCCCGGGACCACGCACCGGACTCCCCCAGGGAGACCACCAGAGCGAACCCCTATACAGGGACTGTCCGGCAATCACCCCGAAAGGCCTAAATGCGCAGCAGCCGGGACACAAGGGGCAAGCGGTAAAAGTCCAGGAGTGTCCGTACGGAATGAATGTCCAGAGTGGTTACGAACCAGAGAGAACCGGGCAGAGTGCTGACCGAAGATGGCAGACGGAATCCGGGCACAGCTTGAGAAACCGGGTAAGGTCCAGAGTCGGTCGGTCGGTAGTCTTTAGGAGGATCCAAAGGCAAACAGGATTAGCAGCAGCAAAGCAGGAGCACACAGCAAGCAGTATACTCAGGCACTGGACTAGGCTTAGAGGCGGCCTTTTAAGCAGCTGGACAGGAAGTAGGGCAACAGAACAGTAAACTCCATGTTAACCGAGGGCAAGCTCATTCAAAAGAGAACTGGAAAACCTGGAAACCTGACACCGTCTTAAGTCTGGATTTGAGCAAGTGAAATGCATGCTCAATTGGGTTAAGATCTGGTGATTGACTTGGCCATTGCAGAATGTTCCACTTTTTTGCACTCATGAACTCCTGGGTAGCTTTGGCTGTATGCTTGGGGTCATTCTCCATCTGTACTATGAAGTGCCGTCCGATCAACTTTGCGGCATTTGGCTGAATCTGGGCTGAAAGTATATCCCGGTACACTTCAGAATTCATCCGGCTACTCTTGTCTGCTGTTATGTCATCAATAAACACAAGTGACCCAGTGCCATTGAAAGCCATGCATGCCCATGCCATCACGTTGCCTCCACCATGTTTTACAGAGGATGTGGTATGCCTTGGATCATGTGCCGTTCCCTTTCTTCTCCAAACTTTTTTCTTCCCATCATTCTGGTACAGGTTGATCTTGGTCTCATCTGTCCATAGAATACTTTTCCAGAACTGAGCTGGCTTCATGAGGTGTTTTTCAGCAAATTTAACTCTGGCCTGTCTATTTTTGGAATTGATGAATGGTTTGCATCTAGATGTGAACCCTTTGTATTTACTTTCATGGAGTCTTCTCTTTACTGTTGACTTAGAGACAGATACACCTACTTCACTGAGAGTGTTCTGGACTTCAGTTGATGTTGTGAACGGGTTCTTCTTCACCAAAGAAAGTATGCGGCGATCATCCACCACTGTTGTCATCCATGGACGCCCAGGCCTTTTTGAGTTCCCAAGCTCACCAGTCAATTCCTTTTTTCTCAGAATGTACCCGACTGTTGATTTTGCTACTCCAAGCATGTCTGCTATCTCTCTGATGGATTTTTTCTTTTTTTTCAGCCTCAGGATGTCCTGCTTCACCTCAATTGAGAGTTCCTTAGACCGCATGTTGTCTGGTCACAGCAACAGCTTCCAAATGCAAAACCACACACCTGTAATCAACCCCAGACCTTTTAACTACTTCATTGATGACAGGTTAACGAGGGAGACGCCTTCAGAGTTAATTGCAGCCCTTAGAGTCCCTTGTCCAATTACTTTTGGTCCCTTGAAAAAGAGGAGGCTATGATTCCTAAACCCTTTCTCCGATTTGGATGTGAAAACTCTCATATTGCAGCTGGGAGTGTGCACTTTCAGCCCATATTATATATATAACTGTATTTCTGAACATGTTTTTGTAAACAGCTAAAATAACAAAACTTGTGTCACTGTCCAAATATTTCTGGACCTAACTGTATATAGCCAGGGGCCCTTTCTTCTGCATTTTCTGTCTGCCTTTCTTGTCTGGACTAGTCCGCTTTAAACGGCCTCCGGACCGGATCCCCGCTCTCGGCACCAACAGGCTACAACCCTGCCCCAGTCTACCTCAGGTTCCCGGCGACCGGATCTCCGTCGCATGTGGTCCTCACTGCCACATAGTCCGCGTAGCTAGACCAGTTGTTCGGTGGTCCAGGGCTCCAACCCCGACTACCACCCTCTCCAGGGAGCTCCAACTCCCTCCTGTCAGCTCTCCACTGACTACAGCTCAAACTGCCCAACACTCCTCTCTGTCACTTCCTGAGCTCTTCTCCTCTGTCCCTCCCATTGTCCTGGGGGGGGTGCTGGTCCTGATTGGCTGGTGTATACCTGTGTGGGGACTGTGTTGGTGCCAAAGAGGAGAATGGCCTGCATTTTGGTGGATTTGTGCAGGCTCTGTGACAACCTGGTTTTGCAAGGGCGTCACACTGGAGAAAAGTGAATGACTGGTTCTCATATAGTCTGTGACAAAATGAGATTAACAACCAGACCAGTAAAGATTTAACTCATGCTTGCCTACCTAGCAACTACAGATCTGTGAATCGACGCCCAAGTCTCCCTGCCCCGATCACAGACATCAGAGAAGTTAGAAGGAAGAGTGCAAGAATCTGGAGTTCCCACAGACCCTGACGTTGCTATGACAGTCAGTGATGCTTGCAAAAACCTTGTGACAAGTAGTTTTACTTAGCAGTCTTTTGCTGACAACTATGTACACAGGATAGTGGGAACACAACTTCTCATACATTTTATTGTCACAAAGTAACTTCAGACATAGTTTTTTTACTTCAAGATTGGTTATTCCTGTCCCCATTGGTTTAGTTCATTTCACCACTACCTAGCGTGCCATCATGAACAGTTCATGAAGGTAATTTTGTCTTCCTGCAGTTCCGGGTCTGATTCTCCTCGTGGAGGAGAGAGTTCGCCAATATGGCCAGACTCAAGCTTCAAACCTTCTGACACCTAGGGAACTCCTGCCCAGGGCACTCTTTTTTTTGTCTCACTTTCCAGTTGGTTTTGATCTGTTACCTTTAGAAGCCGTAAGCTACTTGATGCCTTACTGCTAGATGTCTCTTCTCCAAATCCTTCAAAATAGGTCACTCTATCCTATGGTTAGTCTTTGGACCTGGTGCTGTCCTTCATACTGATTCTCTACCACTCTCCTTGTGTCTCACTCTGTCCTTCAGGGTCATGCTATCTTTGTCCTGGTCTCCTCTCTTTCTTGCCACACAACACTCAACTAATGCGGCTCTGCTGTGCCCTAAAATCTAAGGTCTGTTCTAGCTGTAAGCCAGGCTCTGTCTCTTCTAGAAGGAAACTGACACTGTCCCTAGGTCTTAACCCCTCCCAGTATGGGTTAGTCCCAACTGTTAACTGTTTCCTTCCCCTAATGTGTGTTGCTGGGCAGAACCCAGATTCCTCACAGTACAGTGCAACACAGTGTACATGTCGCGGGCGGGGAGGAGGGTGTCAGCACTACGCTCACCCCTCTGCTCGGGTCCGGCTGCTGCTGCTCAGTGGTGGCTCGAGCGGTGGGCCGGATCCCGGGGGTCTCGAGCGGCGCTCCTCGCCCGTGAGTGAAAGAGGTTTTGGGTGTGGGGATTGTTTATTGTCCGTGACGCCACCCACGGTTGTGGTGATTTGTTGACACCACCGCTGCTCTGTATGGGGATCCCGGGAGTGATGATGTGGAGCAGCCAGTTGTTGTGTTGCCCCTCCATGGGTAGGGGTTGGTGATCCCGGGGTCCAGTGATAAGGTGGGAGATGCAGGGCCTGGTGGGCGCAGGGACGCGGGGGCAGCGCTGTGCCTTGCGGCACTGTGGTACTCACTCAGCTTGAGACGATGACACAGTTCTCGGTAAAACACACGGCTGGAAAGACGGTTCCCACGGACGGCTGCACTTGCTTTCCCCAGTAGGTGACGGTCCCTCTGTCCTGCACCTATGTTGATGATGGTTGCGATGGGTTCCCACCGGTAACCCGCTCCCTGACTTCAATCTGGGCCAGAGGAGCCCTACTTTGCCCGCAGACGCTGGCACTGAGGAACTGGTGCCCTGGCGGTGGCGGTGTTCCTCCTTAATGGTTGGACTGTTGCCTTCAATCGGGACTTGGTTGTTTGGAGACAGACGTCCCCTTCACTGATGGATTTGGCAAATTATGGCGACTCCTAGCCTTGCCGGGGTCCGAGAGGCCCCTGCCCTGGTGCTAACTGTTCTTTGTCCACTGCTCCAGACCGCCGGGTCACCTCCCGTCCGCGGTCCTTCCAGGAACCTCCGAGGAGTCCCCCTCCAGACAGTCACCGCCGTCTGCTGACCTTGCTGTCTCCGTCCGGGCACACAGCCGGACTCACTTCAGGCGTTACTACTCTTGCTTTCTGTCACCACTCTTACTGTCCTCCTTTACCACGTTACTTCCTTCACTTGACTACTTGTTTACTCCTTCACTTAGCTCCTCACTCAAGCTCTCCCTGAGCTAATCTGCCTGGTTCCTCCCGCCTCCAGGGCTGTGAACTCCTTGGTGGGCGGAGCCTACCGCCTGGCCCACCCCCTGGTGTGAACACCAGCTCCTGGAGGAAGGCAACAAGGATTTTGGTAGCTTTGGTGTGCCTAGCTGGGGTGTAGGGTGTGGCCCCTCCAGGGCGTCACATTCCCCCTTAGCAAAATGCAGACCGTCCGCGGGCTGCCCGTCCAACACCGGTTTTATTTTCTGTAAAAGGTATAAAAGGTAAAACGGTAACATATATACATTTTTATTACTTCTTCCCATAACAGGAGGCACTTTACTTAAACGTTGCAAAACGGTTCACGGTTACGGTTTCCGCTCTCTCCCACCCAAGCAACCTGGCCCTGATGCTGCCCCTAAAACCCAGGCAGCACCCCTTGTCCCCAAGTCCAGCACAATTCACCCGAGAGGGATCTGTCCTTCGCCTCCAGAGGGTAGCCACCGGTCCCTGTGGTGGCTGGGCCCCAGCCGGCTCTACTGCGGGCCCTCCCTCCAACCTGCCTCTCCGGAGGCGGCAATACGGAAACGGTAACGTTAAACAACTTATTTACAAGCCACTAACGTTTGTGGTTGCCCTGCAAGTTCACGGGCTTGTCCATGAGCAGTTCCTCATGCAAACTTTTTAAACGGTCCCCTCGGGGACAACGGTGGCGGCAACGGCCGGTTTCCTCAATCACGGTAGACAATCTGGTGAAGCTCCGGTAATCATTTACTTTCATCATTTGTAAAACTTTCAACAAAACTCAGGGGTGGTCCCAACGGGGACTGTTGCAGCGGGCATCCGCTGCCCTTACTCCGGGGAGGGGGTGCAGAGCCCACTCGGCTCTCCTAGCTGCCCCTCAGTTTGGCATCCAGGGCGAACCACCCCCTCTCTCCACAGTGTCGGGTATACTGCACAATGTCACCCGGCATTAGGTTGCGGCCGGGATGCTCCTCAGGCAGGTGGGCATTCACATCCCGCCGGGCTACAAACACTTTGGCCTCCAGGCCCGGTTCATAAATAAACCCATAGCCCCGGCAGACATCAAACCGCCTCACCTGCCCCTCGTACAGCGGGCCCCGGACACGGAACGTGGCCTGGCGGAGATTCTCCTTCTCCCTTATCGCTCGGGCCACCAGCTCGGCCTTCTTCCTCTCTCTTTCACCGATCTCTAGGCCCAGCGGTACCGGCTCCCTGTCCCAATACGGCGCTGCTGCGAGCTCCGGCGCATGGGTCAGGCCCCGCGGGACATTCTGGACGCTGCCCACTGTCAGGGATCTGGGCGGCGGGTCCCGCGGTGTCTTGGCCTTGGGCGCCGCCTTGCAGCGACAACCCGGCGCTACCTCAGCCGAGGTGTGGGGGATGGGCACAGGGGCTTTCCGCTGCTGGGCCTTCGGCTCGGAATGGGCCATCAGCTCCGGCTCGGGGGACTTCTCGGGAGATGCCTCCGGTCTACTACGGGCTCCGGCTACAGGTCGGCCCGCCTGGGCGGGGACGCTGGGTATTGCTACCGGTTACGGTGGTAGCAGGCCTAGTGGCGGGGTCACGGCCTCCGAGACGGGTGGCGAGGGAGGCGACGGGGGGAGAGGGCTTGGACCGGGTCCCGCAGCCGCGATGACTGACCCTTCAAGGGCATCGGGGCGTGGGTCACTCACCCTCCCTTCCTCCGCTTCCTCCTCGCGTCTCCGCACGGCTGCTATAACGTTCGCCATGTCGGCCTCCCACTCCTCCATGAGGAGCTGCATCCTGACCTGCAGCCGTTGGTAGAGCTGCGCGGTCCGGATCTCCACCCACGCCGCGGTTCCAGGTGCGGGGGCTACGGTGTCGCGGGACGACATCCACATGGTGACTTCTTCCAGGAACAGGGTGACTGCAGAGTCCTGACGTCCCTGGTTTTATAGCTGCGCTCACATGCAGCCAGCCGCCATCGCGTCCCCCTTAGCTCTTTCCGGCCCCTCCTCTATCGGGGCGGGGTTTTGGCCTTCGCGCCTCTGCTACTCGAGAAGACGCTCGAGCGGGAACTTTTCGCGCCAAAGATGGCGACTTCTGAAATTTTTCAGCCGGATACCTCCGGCGGTAACAAGGCGCACCTCTACCAGACGGCAGAGCGGTAAGATCCTGTTCATGACGCCAAGTTGTCGCGGGCGGGGAGGAGGGTGTCAGCACTGTGCTCACCCCTCTGCTCGGGTCCGGCTGCTGCTGCTCAGTGGTGGCTCGAGCGGTGGGCTGGATCCCGGGGGTCTTGAGCGGCGCTCCTCGCCTGTGAGTGAAAGGGGTTTTGGGTGTGGGGATTGTTTATTGTCCGTGACGCCACCCACGGTTGTGGTGATTTGTTGACACCACCGCTGCTCTGTATGGGGATCCTGGGAGTGATGATGTGGAGCAGCCAGTTGTTGTGTTGCCCCTCCGTGGGTAGGGGTTGGTGATCCCGGGGCCCAGTGATGAGGTGGGAGATGCAGGGCCTGGTGGGCGCAGGGACGCGGGGGCAGCGCTGTGCCTTGCGGCACTGTGGTACTCACTCAGCCTGAGACGATGACACAGTTCTCGGTAAAACACACGGCTGGAAAGACGGTTCCCACGGACGGCTGCACTTGCTTTCCCCAGTAGGTGACGGTGACGGTCCCTCTGTCCTGCACCTATGTTGATGATGGTTGCGATGGGTTCCCACCGGTAACCCGCTCCCTGACTTCAATCTGGGCCAGAGGAGCCCTACTTTGCCCGCAGACGCTGGCCCTGAGGAACTGGTGCCCTGGCGGTGGCGGTGTTCCTCCTTAATGGTTGGACTGTTGCCTTCAATCGGAACTTGGTTGTTTGGAGACAGACGTCCCCTTCACTGACGGATTTGGCAAATTATGGCGACTCTTAGCCTTGCCGGGGTCCGAGAGGCCCCTGCCCTGGTGCTAACTGTTCTTTGTCCACTGCTCCAGACCGCCGGGTCACCTCCCATCCGCGGTCCTTCCAGGAACCTCCGAGCAGTCCCCCTCCAGACAGTCACCGCCGTCTGCTGACCTTGCTGTCTCCGTCCGGGCACACAGCCGGACTCACTTCAGGCGTTACTACTCTTGCTTTCTGTCACCACTCTTACTGTCCTCCTTTACCACTTTACTTCCTTCACTTGACAACTTGTTTACTCCTTCACTTAGCTCCTCACTCAAGCTCTCCCTGAGCTAATCTGCCTGGTTCCTCCCGCCTCCAGGGCTGTGCACTCCTTGGTGGGCGGAGCCAACCGCCTGGCCCACCCCCTGGTGTGAACACCAGCTCCTGGAGGAAGGCATCAAGGATTTTGGTAGCTTTGGTGTGCCTAGCTGGGGTGTAGGGTCTGGTGGTGTGATGACCTGTGACCCCTGGCTTGCCCAGGGCGTCACATACATGTAAACATCACATCACAATCCGCATTAAACAACAAAGCAGGACATGATTAACATTACACATCACATATCATCACAGCAATATTGGTGTCTTCAGGGGGAGAATGCAACCACAAGTCTACCTCCTTACATTATCACACCCAAAGGTGAGTGGCACGACAAGCATGGGAGAAACAAATGCCCCCTCGACTAGTCTGAAACCAATTAGGATATCAAAAACTCATTTTTAAAAGTATGTAATGTACTAAAGGCTTGTTAGG
Source organism: Anomaloglossus baeobatrachus (assembly GCF_048569485.1). NCBI lineage: Eukaryota > Metazoa > Chordata > Amphibia > Anura > Aromobatidae > Anomaloglossus > Anomaloglossus baeobatrachus. The sequence continues at coordinate 573,028,189 of NC_134353.1, read as the reverse complement.
AAGGGTATTAACATAAGAATAAATACATGCAGTTGGTTTCTGGCACAATGCGGAGCTGTCAGATTCAAAGTCATGTGGTTTAAACTATAGACATATGATTTGAATGCTAAGTATTATTTTAAGACTCTTTTCAGGATCCCAATAAATTCTACATTGTAATTATTCAGTGCTAAATAAGCATGCCACAGACCCATTTGACCTGATACACTGACTCTGTAAAAGAGAAAGCTTTAGAAGCAGATGTAGATGCTGATATGGTTGACTTGTTTACATACACCAACATAGATCGAAGCATATGATAGCAGCTAACTGTGTCAGAGTCGTTTATAGTTTTTAGGTCGCAACTGAATATTCAGACGTGTAGGCGTGTGTGGAATCTTAAATTAAATCCATATGTAAGATCAATGTTACATTTCGCACCTAGGCCTTGGAGCACAGAACACAGATGACTGATATACGTTGTATCTGCACAGAACATTGAGAAATGAGAAAAGAAAGCTAAAAGGCCCTGATTCTCTAAGGCAGGCATTTTGTAAACAAGTTTTAACAAGGCACTGCTGGAGTAAGATGCATCTAATTAATCATGCAGCATAGTGGTGGATACCACTGCCTTTACCACTACCCTGACAGTCTTAATAACAAGTTGTTTGATGAAGGTCACCCGGCCGAAACGTCATATGTTGCTTTAAGATTTATGGAATAAATTCTTCGTTTGTATCACCATTTGAGAGTGCCTTGTTTCTAATTCTTTAAGCGTATTTTAAAACTGCTATGAGCCTCTGCCTGAAATGTTACTCCAGTAAAGGACTAAAATGATGCAAATTTTGATGAATTTGCTGTTCAGGCCTCGCCATGTCCTGTCCAAGCTCTGCAAATACTTGTGCAAAACGTTTACTACATTTTAAGGTGTTTCACGCCAGAAAACAAGCAAAAACAGTTTGATATATTTTTAAATGTCAAGCTAAACTTCTTCATTATATTGCTTTTCTTGCCATTCACAGGCTAAATAAAAATGAAGGATTTGAGTAAAAAGTAATACCAAGGTTACCACAGAGGCGTAATGATCACAGCCGTAGGGGGTGCAACCTTGACTGAACCTGTGCCGTAGAGGGGCACACCGACGCCAGCACCTATTTCAGCTGGATGTGCATCTGGGGACGCACATTCAGATGAAATGTATTGCGGCACAGAGATTTGCTAGGTCAACAGCACTGCAATACATGCCACATTCCATTCATAGGCCAGCAGCTGGCAGGCATGCACATCACAGGCGGTGCATAGCAATGGCGTTGTACGTTGCCCATAGCAGACACACATTAAAGTCAGCTGTGGGCCTCTGTGCCAGTTATAGTAGAGTACACCGCACATGGTGGGAGTGGAGGAATTTGAAAATAATCTTTTTTTATTTTTAAATGTGTTAGAGAAATACAGGGAACATTATTACAGGATGGAATCAAAAAGGTAGGACATTAAACCATAATGGGCACATTATATCAGGATGGGGATATTATTACTGGAAGGGTACAAAACGACAAACAGGAGGGTAGTACAAAGTACAAAAACGACAGACAGGAGGGTAGTCAGAAAACATGCAGATGTCAGTGCACAGGACAGGAATCACTATACAAACAGAACAGGAACCAGGAATACAGAACTATCTCTGGCAGTGGTAAGCAGGTACGAGGGGGAATAAGAAGAGTGTGGTGTCTTCCAATTGGTTGTAGCTGAATGATGGTAACTTCAGCTGGAAGACACACACCATTTACAGTCAGCCAGTGGTACTGCAGATCCCATGGAAACCCAGCCCAGCGGATGAGCGGAGCCTGCATCGACCAGCGCCGCTGGCAGTCTTCTCCTCTCCCACCACCAGCACTATCCATGGCAGGAACACGGCATCGCCTGGTGGTTGAAGCAGAAGTTAATGGAGCAGACTCCGATGGGGACGTAACAGTACCCCCCTCTCCACGAGGGACCACCGGACCCTCAAACCCGGCTTGTCAGGGAACTGAAGGTGAAATCGCCTGACAAGACCTATTGCATGTACCTCACTTGCTGGGACCCATGATCTCTCCTCAGGGCCATAACCCTTCCAATGTACCAGATACTGCACCGCCCCTCTAACAATATGGGAGTCAAGGATTCTCTGTACTTCAAATTCCAAGTTACCCTTAACCAAAACAGAAGGAGGGGGGGCCTGACTGAGTGAATGGGAAAACGATACAACTTGAGGAGAGATTTGTGGAACACATTCGATATTTTAAAAGACTGAGGGAGGTTCAGGCAGAACGCTGTGGGGTTAATGACCTCGACTATTAATAAGGTCCAATAAATCTGGGATCAAGCTTAGCAGAAGGGACCTTGAGTTTTATGTGACAAGTGGACAACCATACTTTATCCCCAACTCCAAGGCTTGGGCTCTTGGAACACACTACCAACAGTCAGCCAGTGGTACTGCAGATCCCATGGAAACCCAGCCCAGTGGATGAGCAGAGCCTGTGCCCACCAGGGTCGCTGACATCGACTCCTCTCCCACCACCAGCACTATCCATTGCAGGAACACGGCGTCGCCTGGTGATTGAAGCAGAAGTCGATGGAGCAGACTCCGGTGGGGATGTAACAAGGCCCAGGATTGGGGACATTACACCAGAAAGGGATGCAAGACATTGAACATTCTTACTGGAAGGGGCACAGGATGTGGGCATCATTACTGCAAGGGGTCCAGGATAGGGGACATTATTACTAGGAGAGGCACAGGATGGAAGACATTATGGGGGGTATACAGCACTGGGATGGGGGAATACAGCCTCTGGGGAGTATACCGCGGGGTGGATGGCCATACAGCTCTGGGGGTATACAGCACTGAGGTGGGGGACATACAGCCTCTGGGGGTTAATAGCACTAGGGTGGATAGATATACAGCTCTGGAAGGGTATACAGCACTGGGGCCCCTTATGTTAGCTATACTTTATTCTATACTGTCCACTTTGAAAGAATCCTGTCTCTAGAGAAGCATAGGTGTTCACTTCTACTGAAGCTGAGACGTTCCTGCAGGAGAAGCTTTGGAGTGTTATTTGTTGTGTTTTTCCCCTCCCGTTTCTCTTACCTATCTCGTGTTGTCTTATTGCAGTGGCGAGACTAGTGTCTTAATGGCGCACATGAAGGAATGATTCATCTACCGACATTAAGTAGTGCAGGAGTCAGCCTCAGATTAGTGTTAGGAGGTAACACCGCTCCCCTCTCCCTAGCTCTAGGGCCGTCCATTGTATTGCTTCCCTGGTTTTCCCTTTGTGTTGTGCTGCTTGCTGGGAATCCTGAAGCACCCAGCATGACACAGAAATGAATAAAATTTGTATTACGTGAAGACTTTTCCATTACTGAGAAAGGAAATGGCAGTTGTTACTGATGAGATTGTATGTAGATAGAAGAGGGAGGAGAGGGTGCAGCTCTGCCTCTAGCTCCTCCCTCTATTTCTGACTGCTCCCTCTTCCTATCATATAATTTCATAAGTAACAACTATCATCTCCTATCTCAGTAATGGGAAAGTCGTCACTGAATACAGATTTTACTTCAGAATTAAGAATGTTGATAATGACTGATCAATTCTGGCAGAGAAAGAAGCAGATTTCTCTGATAAGATATATTACAGAGTTGCTCATTTTCATGTGTACTATTGATTAAATAAAAATTAAAACTACTGTTTCCATTTAAGGATAGTTTCTAAATGGCAGTCATCACTGAGTAATTGTAATCATAGACCAGTAACATGAAAAGATGCGAGAAGGAAATAATCATTATCTATGTAGTCAGACTATCAATAGTATGTACCGTAGTTGGCTTGTGACGTGACACACGAGTCACCTTAAAATGGAATCTGCCCTTTCAGTTTCTTCTTTGCTATTGCTTGCTTCTTCTTGTAAATGAAGACGTGTTTTGCAAGCATTGCTAGTAAATTTCAGAATAAAAGGCAGTGAGTCATTGTCGTTGTTGGAATTTATAATGTATTGCATGTAAGCATATACACTAATTCACTCAAGAAATGAGCACTCAAATCAAAAATCTTATTTCAATGCAAGGTTAAATTGAAAAGACAATCTAAACAATTTTCTATCTCGAAATTCAATTTAATGCATTTTACCTCATCCACGGTCTTCCAGGCAGATCAGAATAATGCTCGAGTCCTCCTTCTCCACCACACCTGCAGTATTGGTCAGTAGATACAGTGGGGAAAAAAAGTATTTAGTCAGCCACCAATTGTGCAAGTTCTCCCACTTAAAAAGATGAGAGATGCCTGTAACTGACATCATAGGTAGACCACAACTATGAGAGACAAAATGAGAAAACAAATCCAGAAAATCACCTTGTCTGATATGGCAAGATTTTGTTTGCAAATTATGGTGGAAAATAAGTATTTGGTCAATAACAAAAGTTCATCTCAATATTTTGTTATATATGCTTTGCTGGCAATGAAAGAGGTCAAACATTTTCTTCAAGTCTTCATAAGGTTGGCACACACGGTTTGTGGTATGTTGGCCCATTCCTCCATGCAGGTCTCCTCTAGAGCAGTGCTGTTTTGGGCTTGTCATTGGGCAACACGGACTTTCAACTCCTTCCAAAGGTTTTCAATGGGGTTGAGATCTGGAGCCTGGCTAGGCCACTCCAGCATATGCTTCTTACGAAGCCACACCTTCATTGCCCTGGCGGTGTGCTTGTGATCATTATCATGCTGAAAGACCCAGTGTCATGGTTTGCCTCCCCGTCCACATGACTAGGGGGCGGAGTCTTCTCTCGGGCCTCACTTCTGGAGCCTGAATGCCTTAAAAGCTGACATTTCCAGTGAACCAGCGCCGGCTATAAGCTTAGCGCTGCTTTGCCTGTAAGTGCTGGTCCCTGTAAGTTTGATCCTGATCCGTTCCCTCTCTGTGCCCTAAGCCTCTGTCTGTGTTCTGTCCCCTAGTCGTTCTGCCATTCCTCTGTCCCACCTCCTTCCTTCCCACAATAGCCCCAGTTGTTTCCCCCTCTCCTACCTACCCCTTTGGTTGTTTCCTCTGGTACCGACCTCGGCCTGACCTCGACTCCTCCACTGCTAGTTCCTCCGGTCTTCCTGCTGCCCGTACTGTGTATGACCCGCACCTGTCTGACCATGCTTCACAGCTTCAGCTGTTTGACTGATGCTAGCAGACACTGCATTAGCACACACTGGGAGTTCCCCTCCTTGCTCATTCAGCTCCGTGTAGTGTCTTTCCCTGCAGAACTCCAGCTCCCCCTCCTGGCAGCCTGACACCCAGCCACGTTTCATCTTCAATGCCCTTGCTGATGGAAGGAGGTTTGCGCTCAAAATCTCACAATACATGGTCCCATTCATTCTTTCATGTATACGAATCAGTCGTCCTTGTCCCTTTGCAGAGAATCAGTCCCAAATGATGATATTGCCTTCACAGTAGGTCTGGTATTCTTTGGATGCAACTCAGTATTCTATCTCCTCCAAACACAACGAGTTGTGTTTCTACCAAATAGTTCTACTTGGTTTCATCAGGCCATATGACATTCTCCCAATGCTCTGGATAATCCAAATGCTCTCTAGCAAACTTCAAATGGGCCCGGACATGTTCTGGCTTAAGCAAGGGAACAGGTCTGGCACTGCAGGATCTGAGTCCCTGGTGGCGTAGTGTGTTACTGATAGTAGCCTTTGTTACGGTGGTCCCAGCTCTATGCAGGTCATTATCTAGGTCCCCTCGTATGGTTCTGTCATTTTTCCTCATCATTCTTGTGATCATTTTGACCCCACGGGATGAGATCTTGCGGGATGAGATCAGGATGAGATCGGGATGAGATCTTGCGTGGAGCCCCAGATCGAGGGAGAATTATCACTGGTCTTATCTTCCATTTTCTTATTATTGCTCCCACAGTTGATTTCATCACACCAAGCGATTGCCTATTGCAGATTCGGTCTTCCAAGCCTGATGCAGGGCTACAATTTTGTTTCTGATGTCCTTCAACAGCTCTTTGGTCTTCACCATAGTGGAGTTTGGAGTTTGACTGTTTGAGGTTGTGCACAAGTGTCTTTTATACTGATAACAAGTGCAAACAGGTGCCATTACTATTACTACAGGTAATGAGTGCATGACAGAGGAGCCTCTTAAAGAAGAAGTTACAGGTCTGTGAGAGACAGAAATCTTGCATGTTTTTAGATGACTAAATACTTATTTTCCACCATAATTTCCAAAAAAAAAAATCTTGCCAAATCAAACAAGCTGATTTTCTGGATTTTGTTTCTCATTTTGTCTCTCATAGTTGTGGTCTACCTATGATGTCAATTACAGGCCTCTCTCATCTTTTTAAGTGAGAGAAGTTGCATAATTGGTGGCTGACTAAATCCTTTTTTTCCCCCACTTTATGTTCTAGTGCTGGAACACATGTATTAGAACATTTATAAACCAAGTGGTGGAGAAGGATTCTGAAGTATATTTCTTTCCTGTATTATTGAATTAATAGAAACTAATTCACTAGACAAGTTAAAAAAAACCTGTGTTACTGTGAAATTAGTCATAAGTAATGATGGGCGCACCCGAACTTTAAATTTCAGGTCCATACCGGACACCTAGCGTCCATGTACAGACCCCAAACACGGACTTCCCATGGAAGACCGTGTTAAGGCCACTTTACATGCTGCGATATCGTTACCGTTATCGCTAGCATGCGTACCTGCCCCCATCGTTTGTGCGCCACGGGAAAATCGCTGCCCGTTGCACACAAAATTGCGCGGAACCATCACACTACTTACCTGCCTAGCGACGTCGCTGTGACCGGCGAACCGCCTCCTTTCTAATGGGGCAGTTTGTTGTGTTAGAAGTGGAGGGGCGGAGATGAGCGGGCCAAACTTCCTGCCCACCTCCTTCCTTCCTCATTCCGGGTGGCCGTAGCCAAGGTGAGGTTCCTCATTCCTGCGGTGTCACACACAGCGATGTGTGCTGCCGCAGGAACGACGAACAACATCGTACCTGCAGCAGCAGCGATAATTGGGAATAGGGGGGCATGTCACCGATTAGCGATTTTGAACGTTTTTGCGACTATTCAAAATCGCTCATAGGTGTCATACGCAATGACATCGCTAAAGCGGCCGGATGTGCGTCACAAATTCCGTGACCCCAACGAGATCGCTTGAGCGATGTCGTAGCATGTAAAGCGGCCTTTACTGTTTAATTTTGACCACCCAAATAAAAATAAATTATAAAAAAGGAAAAAAGCAAAACTGGGATTAAAGCAATCCTTATATCATAGTATACGGTAGATAGGGTTCAGATAATTATTCCATAGAAATCCACCCTATTAAATCCAGCCTTCCAACATATAGACTTTGATCTCCATGACAGTGTATCGCCCCGTGCTCGGCAGCTGAGCCGCTCGGATCCGGACCTTCAGTGGGTGGCTCGAGGGTCTCCGGACCCGGGGGTTCTGCGGTCACTGTGGTTTGGGGACGTAGTTGTACGGCCGAGCCGCGTTAAGTACATGATGCCACCCACGGGATGTGGTGAAGATGGACACCACCGCTGCAGTTACGGGGCACCCGGGGGAGATGTTGCGCAGCAAGTTGTTAATCCCTCCGTGGGCAGGGATGGTGGCCCCGGGACCCATTGGGGGGATGTTTGGCGGTGCAGGGAGATGGGCGGCCGGAAGGCACTGATGTACTCACTATTAGTAAACACACGAGTCTCTGGTAAACCAAGGTGATGGTGGTCGGTGTCCGCAGCCGGCTGCAGTCTGGTCCCCCACCCGGCTGGTGGTCTCTGTCTTTCTCCCGCACCTGTTTGTGATGGTGGACTACCTGCGCTTGCAACTTCAGGAGTCCGCTCCTGGCTTGTGGTTGCCTGAGGAGCCCTTTGCCCGCAGACACTGGCCCGTGGGATCTCTGAGCCGTGGCAGTGGCTTTCTATCCCCCTCGTTGGGCTGTTGCCTTCAGTCGGGACTTTGGGTGGGACAGGACCTCTAGTCCTGGCCACAATCAGTTAATTAGCTGGCCCCCCGTAGCTTCTGGTCCTAGCTTCAGGGTCTGAGTACCCCCCTTTGTGCTCCGGTTTCCGAGTCGGTTCCCTGGGTCGGTACCGGTGGGCTACAACCCTGTCCCTGTCTACCTCGGTTCCACCGAGCCGTCTTCCTGGCTCCTGCAGACAGAGGCCTCTATCTGCCTCCTAGCCTGAGGTACCAGGGCTCCTACCCTGGCACCTGCTCAAATTGGTTTTATCTCCTCTGCTGGAGCTGCACACAGCTCCAGCCCACACACCTCTCCAACTTGAACTCTAGACTTTGTTTACTTTCCCGCCTCAGGCTGTCTGAACTCCTCGGTGGGCGTCTTCCAACCGCCTGGTTCCACCCCCTGGTGTGTCCATCAAGCCCTGAGGGGGGTGACTAGGTTTTCTATGTGTGGCTGTATGTTACCTATGAGGGACAGGTGTAATGCGGGGCCCTATTTGTGACTACCTGGCCCGGCCAGGGCGTCACACTCCCCCTTGGTTAACCACAGACCGTCCGTGTGCTGTCCGACCACCTCTGGTTTATTTTGCTTTAACTGAAAAAGATAAAACATATTTACAATTATATTTAAATTTCTTCCATTATGGGAGGCAGGTTACTTAAACGTTGCATAAAAACATTTTTATTAACCGGGAATGGAACGGGACAGGACCGGGTCCTTTTAACTTTGCCCACCCAAGCAAACCTAGCTCTGATGCTGCCTCTAAAAACCAGGTCAGCACCCCTTTTCCCCAGTCCAGGAAACGGGTTCGGGTCCGGGTGTTGCCCACACGGGCTGGGTAATAAGTTCCTTACCCGGCAGTTTCTCTCAGAGGCCCCACGTCCAAGGGACCCCTGACCCGATGGGTCGTCACCGGTCTCACTAGTGACAGGACCTCGGCCTACAATTTCCTGCAGGCCCTTCTTCCAACCAGCCTCTCCGGAGACTGTAGGAAGCTGCAAAAGGGTTGTCCAGGGACTATTTACAAGGCCCAATAGTTTTTGGGCTGGCCTGCAAGTTCTCAGCCATGTCATTATTTAACTTTAAAACATCAGGAACATCAACTTGGTCCCAATGGGGACGGGCAGAAAGGTAACCGGGAACCGCTACCACTTAACTCTCTGAATCTGGTGAGAATTTCAGTTAATTGGCGTTAATTCACACATCTATTTACACAATCAACATACAACACCCCTAGATTGCGGTCTCCCTGTATCTGAGTGGGGGCTCACCGAAGTTAGGGCGTGTCGACCTTCTGACACCAAAACTTTCATGTGGGGCAGGTGGAGGAGAGGGGATGGCAGGTCCCTCTCCCTGAGTGTCAGGTATGGCTGGCAGAGACCTGCGGGGGCGTGGTGTAGGTGCATCCCTGCGCGCTCTTTCTGGTAGCTCGCTGACGGACCTCTCTGGCTCAATTTCTTCCACGGGTTGTGGGAACATTATAACGGGAACAATCACCACGCCATTCTGCATAGGCCAATCAGCTGGAAAATCACCCATCACTGTGTGGATCACCTCTTCCTTCTTTTCCACGCTTGGCATGGGGACAGGAACCTCGTCCATCAGCTTCAAAGGCCCTGGGCATCTCTTCAGGTGGTTCCTGGAAACAGTGGCCATGGTCTTCCCCTGGTCGCGACTAATCAGATAGGTCTTCTTGTCCTCCCAGGCTGTATGACGTAGGGGTCCTCTCCCACTGATCATCAAGCTTGTGCATCCTCCTTTTACGCTTCAGCACCACATCTCCGGGTACAAAAGGGGCAGCCTGAGCCCGTCTGTTGAAACGCTGTTCCTGCCTCTCCCGGCTTTGACGCAGATACCTTTCCACATACTCCTGGATCTGTCGGTACTGCTTCTGTCACTTGGCATCCCAGTTGGCCATGGGGGGGGAAGAGTTTCAGGCACCTCTATGTCCAATTCCAGGTCCACTGGCAGCCGTCCCGGCCGAGCTCTCATCAGATACGCAGGTGTACACTTGGTGGAGCTGCAGGGGATGTTATTGTACATGACCACCAAGTCGGGCAGCTTCTCGGGCCACAAATTCCGCTCTTCCAGGGGCAGTGTCTTGAGGAGATTAAGGACCAGATGGTTCATCTTCTCACACATCCCGTTAGTCTGGGCATGGTAGGCCGTGGTCCGGATCTTCTTGCACCCATATAGGTTGCAGAACTCCTTCAAAAGCTGGGTCCTGATCCGTGAGCACTTTTTGCGGGTAGCCATGCGGCCGGCAGAAGTAGACCTGAAAGGCTCTGGCTGCAGTGCGGCCTGTTAAATCTTTGAGGGGACAACCACCATGAATCTTGAGTAGTGGTCTAGGATGGTCAGAGCATATGTGTATCCGCTCCGGCTAGGCGTGAGTTTGACATGGTCCAGAGCGACCAACTCCAGCGGCTGGTGGGTGACAATCCGCTGCAGCGGGGCCTTCTGACTGGCTTCGTCCCGTCTTCTCAGCGCACAGGGACCACACTCTCGGCACCAGGCTTCCACGGACTCCCGCATCCCACTCCAGTAGAAGTGCTCCCTCAGCAGCATCTCCAGCTTCTTCCAGCCGAAGTGCCCTGCACCGTCATGGTAGGCCTGAAGGACCTTGGGCACACATGCTTGGGGTACCACCAGCTGGCGAACTTTTTCATGTGTTTTCGGGTTAATCAACCCCCTATACAGCTTGCCTTGACGCAGGTAGAGGCGGTCCCTCTCTTTCCACAACCGCTGAGCTTCAGAGGGGGCTGTAGGGTCCAGCCTGAAAGCACCTTTTGCAATCCTCATTTTGACGAGCTGGACTGCGGGCTCTTCATCCTGAGCTTCCTGACACCCCTGGCTGGGTATCGGGTCAAGGTTCACTTGCTGCTGGCCAACACAGGGTTTTTCGTACTTTGGCTGATGAAACGTGGGCAGCTCTATCTCCTCCAGACCGTCTTCCTCTATCCCTTCATCGGGCAGGTGTGGCATTTGAGACAGGGCGTCTGCGTTGGTGTTCTTACGGCCAGCCCTGTACATAATGGTGAAGTCGTACTTGGATAGTCGGGCCACCCATCGCTGCTCGAAGGCACCCAGTTTGGCCATGTCCAAATGAGTCAATGGGTTGTTGTCCATGTAAGCAGTAAATTTCGCTGACACCAGGTAATGTTTAAACCTTTCTGTTATCACCCAGACGAGGGCCAGGAACTCCAGCTTAAAGGAGCTGTAATTCTCGGGATTCCTCTCTGTCGGCCGGAACTTCCTGCTTGCATAGGCGATCACCTTCTCCCTTCCATCTTGCATCTGGGACAGGACCGCACCTAAGCCCACATTGCTGGCGTCAGTGTAAAGAATGAACGGGAGGCCATAGTCGGGGTAAGCCAAGATTTCCTCCCCTGTTAAGGCCGACTTCAGCTGCTGGAAGGACTCCTCATGCTTCTCACCCCAGACAAACGGTGGTCTGGGAGCTCTGCCATTCTTGGTCTGTCCCACGAGGAGGTCTTGCATGGGCGCGGCCATCTTCGTGTATCCCTTCATAAAGCGACGGTAGTAGCCCACCAGGCCCAGGAACTGCCTCACCTCTTTTACTGTGGTAGGTTGCGGCCAACTCTGGATAGTGGTGATTTTCTCGGGATCCGGGGCCACGCCCTCTGCGCTCACCACATGCCCAAGGTACTGCACTTTGGGCACTTAGAGGGCTTTAACTTCATCCCATACTTGGAGAGGGCCGCAAACACTTCTGCCAGGTCCTCCAGGTGGGCTTCGTACGTTTTCGAATAAACGATCACATCATCTAGATACAGCAGAACAGTCTCGAAGTTGAGATGCCCCAAGCAACATTCCATGAGCCTCTGGAATGTACCCGGGGCGTTGCACAGCCCAAACGGCATACTGTTGAACTCGCAGAGACCCATCGGAGTAGCGTATGCAGTCTTCTTGCGGTCCTCTCTTGCAACCGCCACCTGCCAGTAGCCACTAGTAAGGTCAAGGGTAGAGAAATAATTAGCAGTCTTCAGCGCTGCCAGCGACTCTTCAATGCGTGGGAGAGGGTATGCATCCTTATGTGTCATCTGATTAATCTTCCAGTAATCCACACACATTCTCATGGTACCATCCTTCTTCTTCACCAACACCAGCGGAGCTGCCCAGGGACTACAACTATCCCAGATGACCCCTGCCTCTTTCATATTCCTCAACATATCTTTGGCGCATTGGTAGTGTGCAGGTGGGATCGGTCTGTACCTCTCTTTAATGGGTGGATGTGTGACTGTGAGGATATGGTGCTGAACCCCCTTAATCTTCCCAAAGTCGAACAGGTGCTTCCTGAAAACCTGCCCGTACTTTTGCACTACCCGATATACCCCTTCTTTGTGATTTATGGGTGTGGACTCGGTGCTGACATGCAACTCCCGGCACCACTCCTCTAACTGTTTGGGTGGAGGGTCGCTGTCTGAATGCAGTGTGGTGGTCATGGCGGCTGGTTCATGGATAGCGTGTGTGTCTACACTGAACAATTTGGCTATGGTGGCGTATCGGGGTAGCCTGACCTCTTCCTCTCCGCAGTTCATCACTCTCACGGGCACTCTTCCCTTCTTGACATCAATCACCCCTCTGGCTGCCATCACTGTGGGCCAATGCTCCAAAGGCAGCGGTTCCACCACTGCCGGGTAATCCTGTCCCTGGGGGCCTACTGCTGCCCTGCACCAAATCATCATCTCACTCCGCGGCGGCACCAAAAAAGGTGCTGCGTCTATCACTCGCACTCCACCGATCTCTCCACCTGTCATATTCACCTGTTGACGCTGCAGGAGGGCCCGGAATTCGTGTTGCAGGGCCCTCTGCCGGCCCCCTCCCACAGTGGCAGACAATTGTTGCAACAGGCTCAACACCTCCCTCATGCAGTTCTCAATCACGTTGGTCCCTAGGACCACTTTTGGGTTACGCTCACTGGAATCATTCTGCACCACAATCATCCCCTGATGTTTCAGCACTGTTCGCCCTATGGTCAAAGTCACTTCCTTGAACCCAAGGAAGCCACGGAGACACCATCACATGTTTCTCAACACTGGCAGGTAACTATCCAGGTCTTTCACCGAGAAGGAAAAACCACGGGAAGGGCAGTCTCCGGTCAGGGAAACCACCTATGCCAAAACATGGTATCCATCCACAGACAGCTGTTTCGGGGTATTTGCCCCTCATCAGTGTGGAGTAGGAAACTGGCTAGTAGGAGCAATGCCTAGTAGAAGACTATATAGGTAAGGATGGTTGACCTTAGGGAGATCAACATCCAGCACCGCAGAGCACCATCACGTGTTTTCTCAACGCAGTGATTCTAGAGCAATGCTCCCTGGGAAATATGCAAAACAAGGAAGCCACGGAGACACCATCACATGTTTCTCAACGCTGGCAGGTAACTAGCCAGGTCTTTCACCGGGAAGGAAAAACCACGGGAAGGGCAGTCTCCAGTCAGGGAAACCACCTATGCCAAAACATGGTATCCATCCACAGACAGCTGTTTCGGGGTATTTGCCCCTCATCAGTGTGGAGTAGGAAACTGGCTAGTAGGAGCAATGCCTAGTAGAAGACTATATAGGTAAGGATGGTTGACCTTAGGGAGATCAACATCCAGCACCGCAGAGCACCATCACGTGTTTTCTCAACGCAGTGATTCTAGAGCAATGCTCCCTGGGAAATATGCAAAACAAGGAAGCCACAGAGACACCATCACATGTTTCTCAACGCTGGCAGGTAACTAGCCAGGTCTTTCTCCGGGAAGGAAAAACCACGGGATGGGCAGTCTCCAGTCAGGGAAACCACCTATGCCAAAACATGGTATCCATCCACAGACAGCTGTTTCGGGGTATTTGCCCCTCATCAGTGTGGAGTAGGAAACTGGCTAGTGGGAGCAATGCCTAGTAGAAGACTATATAGTTAAGGATGGTTGACCTTAGGAAGATCAACATCCAGCACTGCGGAACACCATCACGTGTTTTCTCAATGCAATGATTCTAGAGCAATTCCCTGACCGGAGACTGCCCTTACCGTGGTTTTTCCTTCCTGGTGAAAGACCTGGCTAGTTACCTGCCAGTGTTGAGAAACATGTGATGGTGTCTCCGTGGCTTCCTTGTTTTGCATATTTCCCAGGGAGCATTGCTCTAGAATCACTGCGTTGAGAAAACACGTGATGGTGCTCCGCGGTGCTGGATGTTGATCTCCCGAAGGTCAACCATCCTTACCTATATACTTCCTTGAACCCCACTTGGGTCATAGGGAGTCCATTGGCCGCAATGATAGTGAACTTTCCCCTCCGGACAATAGTTTAACTATCAGACCAATACCGTTGGTACAGCATATAGGGTACAGTCATTACCTGTGATCCGGTGTCTAGAAGGGCCATAGTTGGGATACCGTCCACCGCCAGGGAGATGATGGGGTGACCTCCAACGTACCGGTCCCACCAGTCAGCTGGGCCTTGAGGATCTACTCCTGAGGAATGGCCCTTGGCTTCAGGGGTTGCTCGTTTAACGGACACCGTCTGGAGTAATGCCCGGTCTTGTTACACTTGTAGCAAACAACAGGTGGTCCATACCGGGTGTCGTTGTTCCTCCTCCGCTGCATCCAGGGGACATCCTCCGGGCTGTCGGCGAGCTGTATCTTCTCCGCTGGCTTGCCTTTCGTCGGTAGCTGCAGGGCGGCAAGGATCCTGGTGACGTCATCATTCAGGTGCTGATGCTGAACTTGCGACAGCAGATCTTCCGGAGCTCCGATGGCTGCGGCAGGGTCTGGTAGGGCCAACATGGGTGCTGCTACTGAGATGGGAGCGGTGTCAGTCGGCCAAGGTGACCGGTTGGGAGCACCAGCATCCGGCGCCTGGAGGGCTTTGATGGCCCGATCTTTTAGAACTGCAAAGTTCAGGTCAGTGTGTTCCAGAGACCACAGCCGTAGTTGTTTGCGATCTTTGGCGGACCCCAGCCCTTGCAGGAACTGCTCTACCAGCATCGTGTTACTGTCAGTCTCATTGATGGGGTCCACCCGCCTCAGCGTACGCAAGGCCGTCTGCAGCCGCAAGGCATAGTCTCGGATACTGTCCTGCAGCCGCTGCCGACAATGGTAAAACTGCATCCGCAACTCCGCTTCTGTGCGAGTTTCAAAAGCGGTCTGGAGCTTGTCAAAAATGTCAATCACCGAGGCCCAGTCCGTGTCTGCCCAAGTCTCCACCTCCTGCTTGGCAGCACCGGTCAGCTGCCCTAGGACTACCACTGCACGCTGTTTGCCGGTCATGGTGTACAAATCGAAGATCGTGCATATTTTCTTCCGGAACACCTGCAAGGCATCAGGCTTCCCATCGTATTGGGGTAACCAGGCAGCACCGGGCACGTAGAGCAAGGAGATTGGCATTACCTGGGTGACCGTCGGAGCCATGGCCTCTCCCGCTCCTACGACCGGAGCGAGCGCCGCCACATTCCCATCATCAGGCGCACCTGCGGGCGCCACCGCTCCTGTGGCCGGCGCCACTCCGCCATCAGGGTTCGGTGCGGACATCTTCCCGCTTCTCCCCCTTGGTCTTTTCGCGGCACACCACTCGCCGGCCAGTAAGTTTCGTTTTTCGACTTCCGGCTTTTCTTTACGGACATGTTCCCAGGGGGCGGAGCTTCAGTTTTGCACCCTTTCTCGGGGAAGGAGACCCTGGGCGGGAACTTTCGCGCCAACAAGATGGCGGATTCTGAAAATTTCGCAATGGATCACCGCTGGCTTCAATACAAGGCGCACTTCCGCAAGGTAAGTGGATGGGTAAGTATCCTGTTCGTGACGCTAGAAATTGGGGTGTACCGCCCCATGATCGGCAGCTAAGCCGCTCGGATCCAAACCTTCAGTGGGTGGCTCGAGGGTCTCCGGACCTGGGGGTCCTGCGGTCACTCCAATCAAAAGGGGGTTTGTGGTTTGGGGACATAGTTGTACGGCCAGAGCCGCGTTAAGTTCGTGACACCACCCACGGGATGTGGTGAAGATGTGGACACCACCGCTGCAGTTACGGGGCACCCGGGGGAGATGTTGCACAGCAAGTTGTTAACCCCTCTGTGGGAAGGGATGGTGGCCCCGGGACCCGTTGGGGGGATGTTTGGCGGTGTAGGGAGATGGGCGGCTGGAGGGCACTGATGTACTCAATATTAGTAAACACACGAGTCTCTGGTAAACCAAGGTGATGGTGGTCGGTGTCCACAGCCGGCTGCAGTCTGGTCCCCCGCCCGGCTGGTGGTCTCTGTCTTTCTCCCGCACCTGTTTGTGATGGTGGACTACCTGCGCTTGCAACTTCAGGAGTCCGCTCCTGGCTTGTGGTTGCCTGAGGAGCCCTTTGCCCGCAGACACTGGCCCGTGGGATCTCTGAGCCGTGGCAGTGGCTTTCTATCCCCCTCGTTGGGCTGTTGCCTTCAGTCAGGACTTTGGGTGGGACAGGACCTCTAGTCCTGGCCACAATCAGTTACTTAGCTAGCCTTCTGGACCTAGCTTCAGGGTATGAGTAACCCCCTTTGTGCTCCGGTTTCAGAGTCGGTTTCCCGGGTCGGTACCGGCGGGCTACAACCCTGTCCATGTCCACCTCGGTTCCACTGAGCCGTCTTCCCGGCTCCTGCAGACAGAGGCCTTCGTCTGCCTCCTAGCCTGAGGTACCAGGGCTCCTACCCTGGCACCTGCTCAAATTAGGTTTTCTCTCTTCTGCTGGAGCTGCACACAGCTCCAGCCCACACACCTCTCCAACTCTCCAACTTGATCTCTATACTTTGTTTACTTTCCCGCCTCAGGCTGTCTGAACTCCTCGGTGGGCGTCTTCCAACCGCCTGGTTCCACCCCCTGGTGTGTCCATCAAGCCCTGAGAGGGGTGACTAGGTTTTCTATGTGTGGCTGTATATTACCTATGAGGGACAGGTGTAATGCGGGGCCCTATTTGTGACGAGCTGGCCTGGCCAGGGCGTCACACTAGCCAACACATAAATAATAAGATGGAGATTATGTAAATATTGGCTATCCAGCAGCCCAAGATATACCCCAAAAGGCAGGGTTGAACAGAAAACATTTTTACCATATGGTAATATTCACCCGAGGACATAAGATGTACACATACTCAGTAAAGAGATCCACAATAAGCAATACTTAGCTTCATATATTATAGTCCTTTACATATATCTTGTATACATGCGGCGAACGCCCTAATCCAGCAATCAGCATTTCTGTGTAATTCTCCACCATTAGAAGTCCACTTGCTGTATGGATTTGCTGTATGAAAAAGGTCCTCTTTGTGTGAGATTAGTAAATTGCCCGCCTCGACGCGTTTCCTCGTTTATGCGGTTCATCAGGAGGCCTAAAATAGACAAGAGCAAACACCAAGTGTCCAGATGCAGAATCCCAAAGTGTGAACCAGCCAGGAGAGCAGATAATCCCTGGTCACAGACAATGCTGCAATAATGTCATAATAAGGCATCACACAGGAAAGGAGCACTATGGACTTCTAATGGTGGAGAATTCCACAGAAACGCTGATTGCTGGATTAGGGCGTTTTGCCGACTGTGTACAAGATAGGGTGGATTTCTATGGAATAATTAGCTGAACCCTATGTATACTATGATATAAGGATTGCACTTTCAATTTATACATGTTCTAGTCTGTTTTTTTGCACGTTTTGCGTGTAAATTTTAACAATATGTTGTAATAAAATTTTGTATTGGGAAATTTCTTAGTAGCTCTCTCCCTGAGACATCTATCCACCCTGACAGCAAGGACCATGGCAGCTTCTAACGACTCTGGAACAGAATATTGAGCAAGAGAGTCCCAAAGCCTACCTGACAGAATTGACTTCTAAGCACAGGATCATTCCATTGGGTGTCAGTGGCCCATCTCCAGAACTTCGATCAGTACTCCTCAGCCAGCTGCGCCCCCTGCTTGAGCCTATGGAGTTTGGACTCCGCAAGGAAGACACTATCAGGGTCACCACCATAAATAAGGGCTACCAGAGAGAAGGCCCAGGACAAGGAATCTCCCTGAAGAAGAGAGACAGCAATCCACACTTGCGGTTCCTCACTCACTGAAGACTGAATGCCAAGCCTGAAATACAATTTGCAAGCATCCCTAAATGTTACAAATTTGTCCTCCCCCTGTCTTTCTGGGTGTAGGGAGAGACACCCAGCAAGTGTACTCCTGGGAATAAGGGAGGCTGAAACACAAAGGGGGGAGGACCAGAGGCTCCTGCGCTGACCCTGATACTGGGGAGCCCTGCGCTAGCCCTCAAACTACAGGGACCTATAATGGTTAGGAGGTGTTGCCTGCCAATGTGCCCCTGTCTCCTAGCCAGAACCTAGGACTAAATCCCACCACCCACCAATCCACGGAGGGAAAAACAATCACAAAAACAACCAGCAAATAGAGAAAAAGGAAAAACAACAACTTATCTTTGAGAGGGAATCTTCAGAATATACAGCAACAGTAGTCTGAAGCCACATATACTCCTGGGCAAGCAACTTCTCCAAGTGAAGAACCTACACTGGAGGAGTGAGAGGCCCCAGGTTATAAAGGCCCTTAATTACAAGCTGGAGGAAAGGCTCCTCCAACCTGACAGGGAAACAGAAAAAAAACCCTAAATCAATCCCTTAAAGGGACAGCGTCCATTAACGTCTGGACGATCGCCTGGCCCTTCTGCACCTGGTCCCAGCAGCAGCACCTGAAGGTCCAGACACATCCGTGACACCCCTTCACCAGAAAACCTATCCGGGAGGGCCATCTACAGCTCCGGCTTAGTCTGGGCATGAGCTGAAACCGGTAGACACACGATTTGTTGCAGCTGCTGCAACATCTGATCCGTAACATCCTGCGTTATGGTCTGCATCAGGTGTACAAAAGCCATCACCTGAGTCATGTAGACTGGGAAAAATATTTATAGGGCTGGAAATAATGTGAATATCATGGCATCTGAGGCAAGGGAACCCCCGAAGCGCCCCGCCAAAAACAGGGTGTACATTGGGGACATGATAGAATGGTGGGACATGTCGCCAGGGAGAGTAGAGCAGGGTCACCACCTGCACTCACCTGCAGCTGAACCCTGCACTCCTTATGTGCATAGGCCCTTACTTGCCTTGAACTCTAATACAACACAAGGGTAGGTAGACAGACGGAGTAAAAAGACAAAAGGATATAACAAAACTACATGGCTGCAGCCAGACACCAAGGCTGCAGGCAACACCACTCCAAACAGCAGAGCTACAGCAGCAAAGTTCCAGCAGCTCCAAAAGGCTTCCTACCTTTAACATGACAAAATAGAATGGGTTTTCTATTTCCAGCCTCAAGTGATGAATAGTGTGACTATTTAAAGGAGATGGGAGTGGTCCTAAACTAGCTGCACACTGGGTGAATAAACCAGGAGCTACCAGCAGGGAAAAAAAATGGTGGAAAAAGACGCAGCGTGAAACTTTATTCCTTTTTCATGATTGCAGCTATCCTTAAAGAGGACGTCTCATACACTAAAAAATGATAACTTACATCATGCTTTTATTCCACCATGCCTCTGAATTGCACAGTATTTGTTTTTTATGTGCCTCCAGTCCAACACAATCAGTTTCCTGTGTACAGCAGGTATGTAATGTGTGAGTGGTGTGTGGGTCCATGAGTGATAACTTGTGTGTGCCATTGGCCTAATGTGTGACTGGAGTGGTGTATAATGTGTAAGTAGAATACTGGTGCCTTGAGAAAAGTTGTGCCATTGATATCTGATGTGTAATTAATACGCATAAAGTATAAAATGTGTACTTTTGAAAGGAGGGGGCCATTCTGTGTGTGGTGGGGCTGGCTAACTGCCTCGATTTAAAAGCTAAGCCATACCCTATTCTGTCCAAGTATCGGTTGTGACATTGTGGCTGCCTTAGTAAAATTTATTAGTAAAAAAATTATAAGAAAATCAAAATTTGCCCAAAGTACTTGCATTTCAGTAAAAAAAAATGCACATAACGTCTAGAAAATAAAAGAGTTGCAAATTATAGCATATGTATGATGTGCACGATAACTTATTACATTTTTATTCAGTTTCCAGTATAAGCGCATTAATAAATCCCCTCATTATCTTTTAAAGTATGAGAATCATCCATATGATTTTAGTACATTGTCTTTATGTTGGAAAATTAAGAAATTTCAGGCTTTCCAAAATTTATTTTCACTATCAATGGGGCAAACCCCTTTTATTTAATTAGTGAGTGAAAAACAGAGAAAGTAATACATATTTAGTCTAAGCACTTAAGGGGTTGTCCGCTTTTTACAAATCATTTTCATATGTTCTCTTAAAGAAATATGAATAAAGGGAGTTCTCCTGTTCAGAATCTCCATGTATTCATCAGCATGGAGAGCAGATGCAAAGCACGCTAACACTCTGGAGGACCTAAATAGAGAACCAATATTCTGGAAAGGACTTGTTGGCAATTGTCTGATCATCAACCCGCTTTTGAGACAGTAATTGCAGTTCCCCACTGTTGTCTTTTTGTTACGTGGATGTTCAAATATTTGGGTATCACCGCACATGATCTCATTGTGTCCCTCTTGAAAGTGCACGGTAAGAATCAAGAAAAAGCCATAAATGGAAAAGAGCCCCTTTGAGTGTCCAAGTGTGGGACCACTTGTCTCCTGGAACGCGCCATGGTGGCAGGAAGGAGGATCAGGGTGAATATTATGTGGTCCAAACTATTGGCTACTGGCACTGGACAATGTGGAAGACAGTGTGGTGCTGACAAACAGGCTGGATGCATTATCTGACATCCAACCCACCATCTGGTCCCACTGGTCTTGCTTCAAGAGTGGTATAATGCCCCCCTTGCAAACTGGGACAGGATGCTAGGTATAGATGATGACTGTGCTTGGTGTGCTCCCACAGCAGGCCCAATTTGCCGTGTCCCCAGCCATGGCCTCTGCGTGCACCACCATCAGCAGGATGTCCACTTCCTTGTCCCTCATTGCATGCTTTGCACATTTTACATAGGTCGCAACTAAGAACGGTATTATTAGACAATATAATCTATTTGAATTAGCCCAAAATGGACTTTTGGTTGTATGTGGCAGCACCTAGGACTATAAGGCAATAATCACTAAATAGATACCTCCTAATATGATGTCTTTTCTCCAGCAGCTCCCTACACTAATTGTAGCTAGAAAAAAACAAAGAGAAAAATTGCATGAAAAATACCCTGACTATAAATAAATAAATTGCAAGTGCTTAATAACAGGGTACTTAGTGTATACATTTTTGCAAAAAGGTAAAAAGCTGTCTCACCTCGTCAAGGTGTACCCATCTGAGACAGTCCCTAACCTACTGAAGTTAAAAACATTATCAATACCTGACTTGTGTCATGTCAAACTCCAATATGAATGGTGGCAAGTGGTCAGCTGTGTCCCAGATTAAATACACAGTGAAGTGAGACGCAATTACTTGTTCAGTCTCAGTATTAGGAGGGCTGCGCCCCCAACTTGCAAAAAAGCAAGATAACATACAAAAAACACAAAAAAACTGAGCTGAAACAATGTTCAGTAAACATGCAACATTAAGCATGTGAATTGCAGCCTTAAGACTAGAAAAAAAACAAAGAGAAAATTGCATGAAAAATACCCTGACTATAAATAAATAAATTGCAAGTGCTTAATAACAGGGCACTTAGTGTATACATTTTTGCAAAAAGGTAAAAAGCTGTCTCACCTCGTCAAGGTGTACCCATCTGAGACAGTCCCTAACCTACTGAAGTTAAAAACATTATCAATACCTGACTTGTGTCATGTCAAAACTCCAATATGAATGGTGGCAAGTGGTCAGCTGTGTCCCAGATTAAATACACAGCAAAGTGAGACGCAATTAGCTGTTCAGTCTCAGTACTAGGAGGGCTGCGCCCCCAACTTGCAACAAAGCAAGATAACATACAAAAAACACCAAAAAACTGAGCTGAAACAATGTTCAGTAAAAATAATTGTAGATAATAGCAATTATATAAAGGAATAGAATTGGCCCTGAAAAGACTTTTGGTTGTACATGGCAGCAGCAACGTACGGAATGGCCATATTCCCTGACTAGCTGCCTCTAATACACTATGCCTTTTCCAAAAGCTAACTCTATGTGACGCCCTGACAAAACCATGTAGTCACACAGTTTTAGGCCCCCTCATAACACCGCTCCCACACAGGGTTAAACCAGCCGACAAAATCCTAGTCACCCCCTCAGGGAAGGACAGAGACACCAGTGGGCTGGACCAGGCGGAACGGGAATGCCCACCTAGGGGTCTAGAGAGCCTGGGGCGGGAAAACAGTCAGATAAGTCTAGAGATGAGTGGAGAGTGAGGTTTGTAGAGGAGGTGAATCTGACAGGTGCCAGGGTCGGAGCCCTGACACCTTGGCTAGGTGGCAGACAGTGGTCAGCGTCAGCAGGAGATGGAGAGATGGCTGCCGGAGATCCGAGGTGGACACGGGCAGGGTTGTAGCCTGCCGGTACCGACACCGGAGAACCGACCCGGAAACCATGCACAAAGGGGGTACTTGAACCCTGAAGCCAGGACCAGCACCAACTGCCTAGCTAATTAACCAATTGAGGGCAGGATTTTAGGTCATGTCCCAACCTAAGTCCCAAAAAATAGACAACCACCCACAGAGAGGGATAGGGCATCCGCCAGGGCCCGGTAGATCCCACGGCTCAGCATCTGATGGGCACGGCTCCCAACCAAAGGACCAGAAGCGGACTCCTGCGTTATACACTGCGAAGTCCACCACTGAAAACACTCATCTCCTCCAACAAGCCTTTCCATCAAACTTGATGGTTGCTCACTCACCCCAGTCTCACAAGCTCGTTGCCTTGGAGTGACCCTCGACTCTGCTCTATCCTTCAAGCCACACATCCAAGCCCTCTTCACCTCATGCCGATTACAACTCAAAAATATCTCCCGGATCCGTGCTTTTCTTAACCAAGAATCTGCAAAAACATTAGTGCATGCCCTCATCATCTCCCGCCTCGACTACTGCAACCTCCTGCTCTCTGGCCTCCCTTCCAACACTCTTGCACCCCTCCAATCTATCCTAAACTCTGCAGCCCGCTTAATCCACCTCTCCCCTCGCTACTCCCCAGCCTCGCCACTCTGCCAATCCCTTCACTGGCTTCCCATCGCCCAACGACTCCAGTTCAAAACATTAACCATGACATACAAAGCCATGCACAACCGGTCTCATCCCTACATCTGTGACCTAGTCTCCCAGTACCTACCTGCACGCAACCTTAGATCCTCACAAGATCTCCTTCTCTGCTCCTCTCTTATCTCCTCTTCCCACAATCGTGTACAAGATTTCTCCCGTGCATCCCCCATACTCTGGAACGCTCTACCTCAGCACATCAGACTCTCCCCTACCGTGGAAAGCTTCAAGAGGAACCTCAAGACCCACCTCTTCCAACAAGCCTACAACCTACAATAGCCCTCAGCCCAGTAGACCACTGCGCAACCAGCTCTGTCCTCACCTATTGTACCATCACCCATTCCCTGTAGACTGTGAGCCCTCGCGGGCAGGGTCCTCTCTCCTCCTATACCAGTCTGTCTTGTACTGTTAATGATTGTTGTACGTATACCCTCTTTCACTTGTAAAGCGCCATGGAATAAATGGCGCTATAATAATAAATAATAATAATAATAATAATAAAGTGCAGGGGAAAGGGGCATTGACCACCGGCCCGGGTGTGGGACCAGATACACCCGTCTGCGGTAACCGGCCACCATCACCCTGATTTACCAAAGGCCTTGTGTGATTTATTCAACTGTGATTAACACCCCCGGTCTGGCCGGGTGCGCCGGCCCTTGCCGTTATCATCCCCTGCACAGGGACATTGGGCGCCGGGGCATCCATCCATGCCCACGGAGGGGTTAACATCCAGCTGCCAGCCCATCACCCCCGGGAGTCCCACAGCAGCAGCGGTGGTGCTACATCTCACCACACACCGTGGGTGGCGTCACAGACAGTTTTCAATGACACCCGTACAAATACGGCCCCCCTTTTTATTCGAAGTGTCCACGTGACCCCATGGTCTAGTAGAGTCCCTCGAGCCATACTCCAGATCCAGATCCGAGCAGCACAGCCGCTGGCACGGGGGCGGCACACCTCGAAACTTGGCGTCAAGAACAGGATATTTACCCATTCACTTACCTGGTGAAAGTGCACCTTGTTCTGGACAGTCAGCGGTGCTCCGCTGCAAAATTTTGACAAATCGCCATTTTTGCCACCATTTTTGGGTGCGAAAAACAACAGCGTCTTCTTCCCCGAGAAAGGGCGCAAAGCTGAAGCCCCACCCCATGGGAACATGGCCGGAAGGAGGACCCTGAGGCCGAAAACGAAACTAGCAAGCCACGTCTAGAGACTGCTCCCAAAAAACTAAGGGGGAGCAGCGAGAAGATGGCGGAGCAGCGCCTGCCACCGGAGCGGCAGCACCCGTGAACGAAGTGCTTGGTCAAGAGGCCGCGGCTCCCGCTCCAGTCGCAGGAGCGGTGGAGCTTGCGGACCCAGCAGTGATGATGTTGGCTCCGGCAGTTCGCCCGGCCACGTCGGAGATGACAGGGGGCCCTGTGGCCGCGGAATCGGAATCGGAGGAGACGGACGAAAGTAGCTCCGGCACCCACACCCCGACCGCTGAGTACATTCCGCGGAACGGTGGGAACAGATACCGGATGGCTTTATCGTCCTGGACATACCATGGAGGTTAACGAGATGGAGGCAGAGTCCACCTCCGAAGATGAAGCCCCGTCTGCTGTTGGGGGTATGATAGTACCAATCTGTTGGCACTGTGGATTGCCTGGGCACTTTGCTAGTGCGTGCCCCGGAGGTGCCTGGCCTTGAAGAGACCGAAGTCCGCAACAAGTTACAAGCTTAAAGTTACAAATTAACAGTTAACTGTTTGAACCGGTCACCCCTGTTGAATTTCCTCATGGCCTCCTCTGGGAACATCTGCACAGCAGGTGGGGGGTGGCTGGGCAGTTGGAAAAGTTGAATGATACAGCGCTCCGTTCTTGTTGAACGTCTTCACCGGAGAACCGACCCGGGTCCGCGTAACCCCCGGGTCCGGTAGAGTCCCTCAAGCCATACTGCAAATCCGGATCTGAGCAGCACGGCTGCTGGCACGGGGGCAGCACACCTACACTAATTGCAGATGCAGAGACAATAGAATCTATTTAAATTAGCCCTGAAAAGGACTGTTGGTTTAACGTTGCACCAGCAAGGACTGTAGGCTATAAAACACTGTAACACACTGTCCCTTCTCCAGCAGAAGCTCTTCCTACAATGTTTCCAGGTACAGTCTGCAGAGTATGGCATCACCGGATATGATACAGTGCCTACAAGTAGTATTCAACCCCCTGCAGATTTAGCAGGTTTACACATTCGGAATTAACTTGGCATTGTGACATTTGGACTACAGATCAGCCTGGAAGTGTGAAATGCACTGCAGCAAAAAAGAATGTTATTTCTTTTATTTATTTTTTTTCAAATTGTGAAAAGTTTATTCAGAGGGTCATTTATTATTCAACCCCTCAAACCACAAGAATTCTGTTTGGTTCCCCTAAAGTATTAAGAAGTATTTCAGGCACAAAGAACAATGAGCTTCACATGTTTGGATTAATTATCTCCTTTTCCAGCCTTTTCTGACTAATTAAGACCCTCCCCAAACTTGTGAACAGCACTAATACTTGGTCAACATGGGAAAGACAAAGGAGTATTCCAAGGCCATCAGAGACAAGATCGTGGAGGGTCACAAGGCTGGCAAGGGGTACAAAACCCTTTCCAAGGAGTTGGGCCTACTTGTCTCCACTGTTGGGAGCATCATCCGGAAGTGGAAGGCTTATGGAACTACTGTTAGCCTTCCACGGCCTGGACAGCCTTTGAAAGTTTCCACCCGTGCCGAGGCCAGGCTTGTCCGAAGAGTCAAGGCTAACCCAAGGACAACAAGGAAGGAGCTCCGGGAAGATCTCATGGCAGTGGGGACATTAGTTTCAGTCAATACCATAAGTAACGTACTCCACCGCAATGGTCTCCATTCCAGACGAGCCCGTAAGGTACCTTTACTTTCAAAGTGTCATGTCAAGGCTCGTCTACAGTTTGCTCATGATCACTTGGAGGACTCTGAGACAGACTGGTTCAAGGTTCTCTGGTCTGATGAGACCAAGATCGAGAACTTTGGTGCCAACCACACACGTGACGTTTGGAGACTGGATGGCACTGCATACGACCCCAAGAATACCATCCCTACAGTCAAGCATGGTGGTGGCAGCATCATGCTGTGGGGCTGTTTCTCAGCCAAGGGGCCTGGCCATCTGGTCCGCATCCATGGGAAGATGGATAGCACGGCATACCTGGAGATTTTGGCCAAGAACCTCCGCTCCTCCATCAAGGATCTTAAGATGGGTCGTCATTTCATCTTCCAACAAGACAACGACCCAAAGCACACAGCCAAGAAAACCAAGGCCTGGTTCAAGAGGGAAAAAATCAAGGTGTTGCAGTGGCCTAGTCAGTCTCCTGACCTTAACCCAATTGAAAACTTGTGGAAGGAGCTCAAGATTAAAGTCCACATGAGACACCCAAAGAACCTAGATAACTTGGAGAAGATCTGCATGGAGGAGTGGGCCAAGATAACTCCAGAGACCTGTGCCGGCCTGATCAGGTCTTATAAAAGACGATTATTAGCTGTAATTGCAAACAAGGGTTATTCCACAAAATATTAAACCTAGGGGTTAAATAATAATTGACCCATACTTTTATGTTGAAAATATATTAAAATTTAACTGAGCAACATAACTTGTTGGTTTGTAAGATTTATGCATCTGTTAATAAATCCTGCTCTTGTTTGAAGTTTGCAGGCTCTAACTTATTTGCATCTTATCAAACCTGCTAAATCTGCAGGGCGTTGAAGACTACTTGTAGGCACTGTACATACCGGATGACTCTTTGCAGCCAGCCAATCACAGTAATGGTAATAGCCAACATGGCTACAGCATTACCGTGATTGGCAGGCAATCCCTTCATTTTAGTGCCAGAAAATCAACCAAGAAATATGCGGGAGATAAATCGAGCATAGTGCCAGATACTCGGATACTTGATCGAATTCCGAGCACCCAGATACTCCATTGAGTACCGAGCAGTCCTGAGTTTGCTTGCTCATCACTAACAATAACACAATGTTTAAACTTTATATTTTTTTATGAGTATATGGATGGCCCATTCCGGGCCCTTTATTTGCCCCCCGCTACCATGACAACCCATCAGCACCCTGCCATCACTGCCTATGCCACCACTTCAATTCTGTTGTCATTATTGATTGCTAACTTATGATGGAGCATCGGAGTGCTCGTGAACTCATGATGCTCTACCGAGTATCGCAAGTGCTCAGATGTGTCATTCATGAAAAACTGAATACAAAGCACAGTCTTGCTCCACTGAATGATGTGAGCAGGCACCCCAGTGACAGCCACTTGCAGTCTCTGAATGGCTCTCACTGGGGAATCAAAACAATGTTTTCGAATGGAGTGTGTAAAAAAAACAAAACCTCCCTCCCCCTGGAAATGTTCTGTTTATGGCTGGCTGTATGTGGGTGGAGAGCCAATTGGCCAATCATTGACCTCCATTATACTCATTACTCAAGTTGAGTCCATCCAAGTGTCTGACCTGCTTGACTCGAGTAACAAGAAGCCGAACATCAGAGTGTTGAATCATCATTTTAAATGCCGAGTACCGAGCATTGTACTGCTCGCCAATCATTCATCTAACGGATTAACTGCAGCATTTCAAGCTGCCTTTGATCACCGTATCTACAGGAAACAAGCTGTGTAAGGCTATGTTCACAATATGTTTTTGCCACACATCAGTGTCTGTGTTGGTGCTTCTGTCTGAAGCTCTGAAAAACGTGATTTAGGCCTCTGTCACACGCACGTGAAAAAAACGAACCGTTTTTTCATGTACGTGTTAAAGGGGTGGTTTGCTCCCCGTGTACCGTGTTTGTGGCATGTACGTGTTCACCTTGTGTTATACGTAATAACACATGGAGAAATGAAAATCCCGCCTTACCTGTTTCTTCCGGAGCTGTCTGTGGTGCTGAATGACAGCGTCCGGCACAGGCCACGCCCCGCTGACGCTGCTTCCGGCCCCCAGTGAAGAAGATGCGTTGTTCAAATTCACTGGGGGACAGATGCA
Organism: Anomaloglossus baeobatrachus; assembly: GCF_048569485.1. NCBI lineage: Eukaryota > Metazoa > Chordata > Amphibia > Anura > Aromobatidae > Anomaloglossus > Anomaloglossus baeobatrachus. The sequence continues at coordinate 573,000,006 of NC_134353.1, read as the reverse complement.
GGTGACAGCCGCGGCAGAGACTGCAGGGCTCGTGGAGGTGAGTGTGTGTTTTTTTTATTTTTAACCTGACACGTGTGTTTCTACGGCACGTGTCACACATGACCGCATCCACACTACATCAGTGTGGTACAGGTGCAGGCCGTGTGACACCCGTGCTGCCAGAAAAAAATGGACATGTCAGCGTATGGAACACACGGACACACGTAACTACGGAACAGACACACGTTCCGTTCCTAAATACTTACATGTGTCCAAAACATTAGGATTACCTAGGCCCACGTGTGTGTGTGTCTCCGGTACGTGAGAAAAATGTCAAACACGTACCGGAGGCACGTGAGTGTGGCAGAGGCCTTAGATGTATTCGCTGATAGATGTTTAAGGAAGCAGACTGAGTGTTTCTGTGGTCTGTCTGACCTAATTTTTGTCATTATCTGCTTTGCTGAAGTGGGCACAATAACGTGGATGTTTGAAGCACCAACAGAGCCACTGATGTGTGGCTAAACCATGATGATAATGTGGATGAAAAAATGATGATTGAACACTACAATGCTTGAATGCTCATTACTTGAGGCTAGCTGGTCAGACGCTCGAGCAGGTTCAACTCAAGTAACTAGTATAATGGAAGTCAATGATTGGTCAGTACGGCTCTCTGCCTAAGTGCAGTACAGGCAGCCATAAACATAAGAGTGCAAGTTTTTTGTGTTTTTTGTACACACTACATCCGAAAACTTTGTTTTGACCACCAGTGAGAGCCATTCAGAGACTGCAAGTGGCTCTCACTGGGGTGCCTTCACACATCATTCACTGAAGCAAGCTTGTGCTTTGTGTTCTATGTTTCATAAACAACAAATCTGAGCTCATATGATACTCTGCTGAGCACCCCAATGATTGATCGAGTAGCAAGCAGTTCCGAGCGTGCTCGCCCATCATTACTTAGTATATACTGTAAATGTCAATCAAAATCAAAGAAAGTTTAACAGTACTTTACAAGCATTTTAATGCTCCGGTGCTCGGTACTCGTTTACAAAGCATAATGGAAATAAATGGGGAACTCGAGCATTTTCCTGGAAACCTTCTGAAAAAATGCTCAAGTTCTCCATTGACTTCCATTATACTCAGTAAACGAGTACCAAGCTCTTGAGCATCAAAATGCTCTTTACGCTTACCGAACACTGAACAGTTCACTCCTTACTATTTAACAGCTAAAATCCACATTCTTTTCATTCGACTTTATTAAACTTAACAGTGAGAAAATTGAATTCATTATCTTCTCACCCTCTTGCTCATATCCCCTCTGAACTCCCACTCTATCCTTCAAACTACACAATCAAACCTTTTATACTTCCTGCCGCCTCCAGCTCAATAACATATCTCAAATCTTCTCTTTCATAATCTTGGAATTGACAAAAATGTTAGTGTATGCCACTGTGGTTTCCAAAAATTATTAAATTGAACATTTTATTATTGTTTTTATTATTATATGAATAAAAATGCCTAACATCTTGTTTTGCAGGTAATCGTTCTTCAGCTTTATGAAATAAGAAGACATGGACAGTTATATGGAGTTACATTGACAATGATACGTATTTATCATAATACACTATATAACGTGTTATCCATGGAATTACTTTCTTTCATATCATTATGTATCTGGACCATCGCTACCTTTAAAAAAAATTGTTAATGGGGTTTTTCGGGCAACAAATAAAAGATAGGGCTGTTCCTGTATTTAATTCTTAAACGTACCTGTTAATTTTATTTTTCTTTTCGCTCTCTTTCAGCTCCCTGCAGCCATCCTTATAATCTGTTATTGCTTACATTCTGAACTTCCTGCTAGCTCTTCCTCTTTGTCTCTAGAAAGCCTGTAGAGCAGGCGTGCACAACATTTTTGGTTCTAGGACCACATTGCCATACTGAACCAATCTCATGGGCTGCAGCATTTTTTTAAAGGGGCACTTACATGAATACATCACCAGAACCACCATCAGTACATTAATACATCACAAGAGCCAACTTTTTCTGTCCCTTGCTATTATACAGTTAGGTCCAGAAATATTTGGACAGTGACACAATTTTCGCGAGTTGGGCTCTACATGCCAACACATTGGATTTGAAATGAAACCTCTACAACAGAATTCAAGTGCAGATTGTAACGTTTAATTTGAAGGTTTGAACAAAAATATCTGATAGAAATTGTAGGAATTGTACACATTTCTTTACAAACACTCCACATTTTAGGAGGTCAAAAGTAATTGGACAAATAAACCAAACCCAAACAAAATATTTTTATTTTCAATATTTTGTTGCGAATCCTTTGGAGGCAATCACTGCCTTAAGTCTGGAACCCATGGACATCACCAAACGCTGGGTTTCCTCCTTCTTAATGCTTTGCCAGGCCTTTACAGCCGCAGCCTTCAGGTCTTGCTTGTTTGTGGGTCTTTCCGTCTTAAGTCTGGATTTGAGCAAGTGAAATGCATGCTCAATTGGGTTAAGATCTGGTGATTGACTTGGCCATTGCAGAATGTTCCACTTTTTTGCACTCATGAACTCCTGGGTAGCTTTGGCTGTATGCTTGGGGTCATTGTCCATCTGTACTATGAAGCGCCGTCCGATCAACTTTGCGGCATTTGGCTGAATCTGGGCTGAAAGTATATCCCGGTACACTTCAGAATTCATCCGGCTACTCTTGTCTGCTGTTATGTCATCAATAAACACAAGTGACCCAGTGCCATTGAAAGCCATGTATGCCCATGCCATCACGTTGCCTCCACCATGTTTTACAGAGGATGTGGTGTGCCTTGGATCATGTGCCGTGCCGTTCCCTTTCTTCTCCACACTTTTTTCTTCCCATCATTCTGGTACAGGTTGATCTTGGTCTCATCTGTCCATAGAATACTTTTCCAGAACTGAGCTGGCTTCATGAGGTGTTTTTCAGCAAATTTAACTCTGGCCTGTCTATTTTTGGAATTGATGAATGGTTTGCATCTAGATGTGAACCCTTTGTATTTACTTTCATGGAGTCTTCTCTTTACTGTTGACTTAGAGACAGATACACCTACTTCACTGAGGCGGGCTTTGCACACTACGACATCGCAGCCCGATGCTTCAATGCCGAGTGCGATAGTGCCCGCCCCCGTCGCAGCAGCGATATGTGGTGATAGCTGGCGTAGCGAAAGTTATCGCTACGCCAGCTTCACACACACACTCACCTGCCGTGCGACGTCCCTGTGGCCGGCGACCCGCCTCCTTGTTAAGGGGGCGGGTCGTGCGGCGTCACTGCGACGTCACACGGCAGGCGGCCAATCAGAGCGGAGGGGCGGAGATGAGCAGGATGTAAACATCCTGCCCACCTCCTTCCTTCCGCATATCCTACGGAAGCCGCAGTGAGGCCGGTAGGAGACGTTCCTCGCTCCTGCGACTTCACACACAGCGATGTGTGCAGCCGCAGGAGCGAGGAACAACATCGGACCGTCGCGTCAGCGTAATCATGGATTACGCCGACGCTGCACCGATGATACGATTACGACGCTTTTGCGCTCGTTAATCGTATCATCCAGCCTTTACACACTGCGATGTCGCATGCGATGCCGGAAGTGCGTCATTTTCAATTTGACCCCACCGACATCGCACCTGCGATGTCGCAGTGTGCAAAGTGCCCCTGAGAGTGTTCTGGACTTCAGTTGATGTTGTGAACGGGTTCTTCTTCACCAAAGAAAGTATGCGGCGATCATCCACCACTGTTGTCATCCGTGGACGCCCAGGCCTTTTCGAGTTCCCAAGCTCACCAGTCAATTCCTTTTTTCTCAGAATGTCTGCTATCTCTCTGATGGATTTTTTCTTTTTTTTCAGCCTCAGGATGTTCTGCTTCACCTCAATTGAGAGTTCCTTAGACCGCATGTTGTCTAGTCACAGCAACAGCTTCCAAATGCAAAACCACACACCTGTAATCAACCCCAGACCTTTTAACTACTTCATTGATTACAGGTTAACGAGGGAGACGCCTTCAGAGTTAATTGCAGCCCTTAGAGTCTCTTGTCCAATTACTTTTGGTCCCTTGAAAAAGAGGAGGCTATGCATTACAGAGGTATGATTCCTAAACCCTTTCTCCGATTTGGATGTGAAAACTCTCATATTGCAGCTGGGAGTGTGCACTTTCAGCCCATATTATATATATATATAATTGTATTTCTGAACATGTTTTTGTAAACAGCTAAAATAACAAAACTTGTGTCACTGTCCAAATATTTCTGGACCTAACTGTATGTAGCTATCATAATCCAACCTATTTGCCCCAAAATGTACACCATCAATAACACCAATCAGCAACTCCCATGGCCTCCACATTTTGTATTTGGCTCCTCAATGGGGTTCTTACTGGTGCCTGATGCTTTTTCTCTTCTGCGATGTTGGTTTAAGCAGCAGTGTGATGGCATCAGCCGTGATCTCATCGCACCGCTGCATGTCGGGGTAGTACCGGGACTGATGTGTGCTCCTGTGACCCAGTTCTGGACCTCAAGCATTTAAATGTATTCACCCATGGGCCATATGTTGTGCAGTCCTGCTTTTAGAGGCAATTGTGACACTGTCATCACATAGGCTCAGTGTACTGTAGAGCAGCAATGAAGTATATAAAATATTCAATTATTATAATGTGACTTAACCTATGGAAGCCAGGCATCTTCCCTTATGGCTAAACTCATTAGTCTATAAGATTACTTTTCATCCTTTGTGAGTTGTCATATCCCTCAGAACTGGCCGAGATTTACTGGCCATGCACCCCATGACATTTTTGTTCAGAGCACACTTTTTTTTAGAGGTGCTGACTGTTGCATGCACAGAGCTGTTCTTGACTGACAGGTTACGTTCCAGTGACTGACAGGCTACGTTCTAGTGACTGACAGGCTACGTTCCAGTTGGGGCATAGACAGGAAATCTCTGTGCTTTGAACGGACTATGGCAGGAAGTAAGAAGATGGAGGTCACATGACCACATGTGAATGCTCAAAAACCGAACACAATTCAATCATCAATTAAATCACAAAGTGGCTTCATTTTTCATGGGCGATACAAGTTTTTCATAATTTATTTCCAAAGAAAACTCCTTTAAATTAGATTGGTCAGTAGATTTCCTAATGCAAATTGCATGCATTATTATATAGATTCATTAGAACGAAGGAGACTCCTGTGCATACTAGATAGAATAGCTGTACAATCCTTTTTTAGTGGGAACCTGTCAGCTTCTCCAGGCTTTGCAAACTGTCCCCATGTCATTTACATACTTTCAAACAAGCACTTTTTGGAGCATTACAAGATGTTAGTCAAGTATAGGAAGATGAGGGCTAGGCAAGGGAATAGAACCAAGGAAATGCTTTAAGGCTATGACCGCACTTTGCGTTGTGCTACTTGCAGTTCAGAACGCACGTTTTTGCCTTTATTGATTTAGCCAAAGTTGCCTTTTCCAGAAATTTAGCACTAAAAACGCATGCGTATTTACAGCGTTTTAGATGCGTTTTCAGCGCTATTTACATGCTTTTTCACCTGCGTTTTAACAGATGCGTTTTGAACATCAAGACACTGCTAAATAAAGATTAAATAGTCAAACAGAATGAAAAAAGAGAAAAAAAAGCAAAACATATATAATTTTTGGATTAATGAAGAAAATAGTTATATTTCATGAAAATATAGCGGTTTTATAATATTTAATGCTAAAAAAGCAATAAAAATCATAATTTTCACTAATTTAATTGTCGGACTATGTGTGTGTGTAAAAGGGACATATTATTCCATTATTTTAATGTCTGAAAAGCATGCGTTTTTTAAGTAAAAAACGCAGTGTTTCTGCACCTAAAAAGCATGTAAAATGCTGGAATTTTGATGTTTGTTGCTTTTTGACACTTCTCATTGACTTCAATGTTAGCAAAACGCTGCAGAAATGGCAAAAACAATTGACATGCTGCTTCTTTGCACACATGGTTTTTGCCACAAATTATGCAAATTAAACGCAGCGTTTAGAAACGCAAAGTGCGGTCTGAAAATCAACATTTACCATTGACTTTGCTGGAAAATCAAAACGGATGCCTTTTGGCATGAAAAAGGTGCAGTTCAAAACGGACCTAAAAAGCAGCTGAAACGCAGGTGGAAACGCAAAGTGCAGTCATACCCTAACACTCCCAAAGCACTGAAGCCTAATTTGCATATGAATATGGCTGGAGTTACATGAGTGTATTATATTGTATTGTATTGGATGAGTACAATTGGACGAGTGCTGTTATTCAATGTTGCAGGTCAGATCTGCAAGCTTTTCCTCAGCTGTAATTATGCTGAGGAAAAAATTGCAGCATACCGTGATTGGTAGTATGTCTCGGATACAAGTCTATGGGTGCGTGTGAAACATCAGACTGCACTCGGATGTCATCCGAGTGCAGTGCGATATACGCAGAGACAGACAATGGAGAAACTAATCTCTCCTTCTCGTCACTTGTGCGCTAATTCTCACATGCGAGAGAATCAGATCACAACAGAATGACAGTCGGATATCGCTCAGAACAGAGCTTGAGCCGCTTGTCATTAGGATATCGCTAATAGATTTCTCACGAGCTGCGCCCATTCTCTGGAACGTACTACCAAGAACAATTCCATTCATTCCCAACATCCACACTTTTAAGTGTGCCCTAATAATGCATTTCTTTAGTCTGGCCTATCACCTTACCTCCCTCATCTAACTAGTCCCATTCTGCCCTTTACCAAATTTTCCTCCAATTCTGGTCTCCTGTATCATCTGGTTGAATAACTTCCATGATCTTTTTTTTACCCTCTGTACTGTACTTGTATAAATTCTGGCTGGTGACCGGTTCATGCAGCTGTATTTAAATCCCTTATTATTATATTGATGGCTGGACCATGTATGAAAAGTTAAGTTTTCTTTATTTTTTTTCTCCATTTTCCTTTTGTTCCTCCCCTATTTCCTCATAGACTGTAAGCTTACAAGCAGGGCCCTAACTCCTCTTGGTATCTGTTGAATTTTGTTATTCTTTAATGTCTTATATTGTCTGTACATGTCTCCTCTGAATTGTAAAGTGCTGCGGAATAGGTTTGGCACTATATAAATAAAAATGATCATTATCATATCCGATACTATACGCTAGTGTGACTCTAGTGTTAAAAGACATGTTCTATTCAGCAAGTAACAGATTGCATCAGTTAGGGTTCGCTCACATCTGTGAATAAATAATTGCTCCGATACTCATCAAGAAAAATGTAACAAGTATCATTCAAATGTGCTGCCTATGTTGTGCGAGTGCTATGCGTGTGTGCCTAAGATCCATATGACATACGTATACCATCTGTATGCAATGCGTTTTTAACAAACTTTTACATATGATAATAACTATGTAATTCTAAGCTAGTTTATATAATTAATAAAGCAATCAAATACCAACATATAGATAGATAAATATTCTGCAAATAAATAATCTCCCAAACATACTTCATACTGGACATTAACAACTTGCACCATTTACTGCCTTTCATGTGGCACTAAAGAGTGTTTAGGCTTGTTTACCCTAATAAATAAATAAAATTAAAAAAAGTGGGGACCCCCCTTATTTTTGATAACCAGCAAAGGTAAAGCAGTCAGATGCAGACTGATATTATCACGTTTCGAAGGTCTATGGTTATTAGGCACTTCCCAGAATAAAAATACCAGCCCGCAGGCACCCCAGATGTGGCTCATGGACACCCACATTACAAACCTAGTAAGTAAAAATAAAAAAAAAATAAAAAAATTGTTTAGTTGAAAAAACACTCCTCAACTTTTTACTGGTTCACCAATTTATAAAAAAAAAATAAATGAAATGCCATGAAGGTTTGACATGGTTGCCCCCCTTCGCTATGTAGTAACATCCCCTATCCTGTACTAATGTCTCAGATCTGGGCCCCTTTCTGGTATATATGTCCTCCATCCTGGTTAATATGTTCCCCATCCTGGTATATACGGTACTATATAAAAACGTGGATAGTAGAAGATTGGAAACAGGTGATTTGGCGCAATGAGACAAAAGTCAATAGACTAGGCTAAATTTTGGGTGGAAATGGGACTGAAAGAAACAAGTAAAAGGGGCTAATGGCTCGAGAAAGTAAAGTAACTGTGCTCCAAAGATATACCGATAAGAAATTTACATTGTGAGCCCCAAAATGGACAGCGATGATCACGTCTGCAAAGTGATGTGGAATTAATAGCACTATATAAGTGAGTAAAATAGATAGATAAATAAACTATCAAGTTGGGTAGAGGAAGCCTAATGATATGGGGTTGTTTCATAGCCAAAAGTGTTGGATACTTGACCAGGATCGTTAGTGATCTCAATGCTGAACTACAGTATATGTGAGAATCCTACAAGATGAGTTACTTCATTCACTTGAGTAAAATGGGTATGAAAAGGATGACATGGTGTTTGAGCAGTACAACAAACAGAAGTATATGTCGAGATTGGCAAAGAAGTGGTTCAAAGAAAAAGAAAGAGAGGAGATGGAAGTCTTTATTTTATATTGAAAATAAGTACATTGCACATAAACAAAACGATACCACAAAAATCTTCAAATACAGCCATAGAATCTAAACATAGAATTGAAACAATACACCGAAATATTAAGTAAAACAAAAACAAGATAGGTAGCAAAAAGAAGATACAATTTTAAATAAAAAAAAAAAAACATGTAGAAAGAATGCAACAAACTGAAAAATACCAACAAATGAAAAATTGCACACGGAAAGAGAATCTTGAGTCTGCTCAAAGAGAAAAAAAAAGATAAATTAGAATATAATAAAATAAAAAAATAAATATGTTTTGGAGTCTTGTTTTGTTTTTCTTTATCAATAAAACCTCTAGCCCATAAAATATTAAAACCAGATAAAAACGTATCCTCTGGTCCAGCCATTCATGCTGTACTTCAAAACCAACATTACACAAAAATCTTACTATATACATATATACATCCTCTATACACTTTACATCTTTATAATAATTACTATACATTTTACATTATATTTACATCAACTGGAATGATAGCATGTCACTAATTTCAACTATATTGGAAAATATTACATATACAAGAAAACTATTTACACAGAAAAAAACTATTTTTGAATCCCCTACTTACCTGTGGATCGCTGCCCTTTACTTTATTTTTAACTCACCTCACTCAAACTACACAAAACAAAGTGGTTATAAATACACACCCATTTTTTGGGGGGATATATATATATATATATATATATAGTATATATGAGTATATATCACACATCCTAAATACTAAAACTAAGCTAACCCTCCACCTTAGGTCCAACTCCAGCCACAAAGTTCATGAACATTTCTCCGTGCTAGGATAGGGCCCCACAATTTTTCTCCAGATAGGGTCCTAGCCAAGTCAGACCAATCCTTATTAACACCTCCGTAATCACCTCCCAGAAAGACTCCCCCACCACCCAACCTCACTATATCCTACTAAATCAAGACGCCGAAACACATGTACATTATACCCAAAGCTCAAGTTTAGTACCTGTAAACCATCAACTCTTTAATCGTGTATTTTAAAACAAAAAGCCAAGGGTAAGGGAGACCAGCCCTCCACCAGAATTTTTAAGTATAAGGGGTACTTTGCACACTACGACATTGCAAGCCGATGGTAGCGATGCCGAGTGCGATAGTCCCCGCCCCCGTCACAGCTGCGATATCTTGTGATGGCTGCCGTAGTGAACAGTATCACTACGGCAGCTTCACATGCACTTACCTGCCCTGTGACGTCGCTCTGGCCGGCGAACCGCCTCCTTACTAAGGGGGCGGGTCATGCGGTGTAACACAGCGACGTCACACGGCAGGCGGCCAATAGAAGCAGAGGGGCGGAGATGAGCGGGACATAAACATCCCGCCCACCTCCTTCCTTCCTCATTGCAGCCGGGACGCAGGTAAGGTGATGTTCTTCGCTCCTGCGGCTTCACACACAGTGATGTGCGCTGCCGCAGGAACGAGTAACAACATCGTAACATCAGTCCTTCCAAAATTATGGAAATGACCGACGCTACACCGATGATACGAGTTCAACGCTTTTGCGCTCATTAATCATATCAAAAACGATTTACACACTCCAATGTCGACAGCGACGCCGGATTTGCGTCACTTTCGATTTGACCCCACCAACATCACACCTGCGATGTCGTAGTGTGCAAAGTACCCCTAAGGATAAGTGAGTATGCTGAGCTTTTGGTGCACAAATTATCAGCACCAAAATCTTCACCTTGTGGCAGAAAAACACACCAAAAAACACATGCACTTTTTGGTGCCTTATGTTTTTTAGGGAAATAAATGGCTGGAAGGGCCACAAAACCAAGGGAAAAAAACGCACCAATAATTCACATACTGCTATTTTTTTCTGCACCCAAAAATACAAGGAAAAAAGAAGCAACGTGAGCACAGCACTTCAGAATTCTCATTGACTTTGCTGACATAAGGATAGACATGCAGATGTGAGCCACAAACTGCACCAAAACTGCATTAAAAATGCACCATGCACACAAGGCCTTGCTCGACTAGGCCACGCCAAAGGAGAGACCGCTCAAAAGGTGAGAGGCCCTTTGTGCACCCAATTTTTCATACTCCAAAGAATGCACTTTACATCAGGTCAGCAATGATTTTACTACAGACCTTTTTTTAACTGAAGGATTTAATTTTCATTGACATTAGTAGTGATCGGTGAACCTGGACTGCAAAATTCTGGATCCGTGTGGGTAACCTAGTACCCGTGCACGGATCTTGGGCCTGGAGTTCTCAGGGAACTCCAGGTATCTATACAAATCCAGCCACCCGGATAATTAAAAAAATTAAAGAAAATAAGAATAAAGCAAGCGTGTTATACTTACCAGTCTCCTCACAACTGTAATGTTGCTTCCAGGGTTGCTCATTAACCTCATGCTTATGTACTACTTTCCTCACCCACCGGCAGTCCATATATCTGATTGGTTGCAGTCAGACTGCAGTCCCCACCCTTTGTGACAGCATGTCTGACTGCTTACAATTGCACACGCTGTGTGTGTCCCTATCGTGGTGTAAAAATAAATAAATAAAAAAATTGGCGAAGGGTACCCCCATATTTTGATTCTGACTCCCAATACAGATAAAGCATATGGCTACAGGCTTCACCCCGAGCCATGTGCTTCTTGGCTGTGTATCAAAATAAGAGGGACTCCATGCGGCTTTTTTTTTAAATTATGCAAATAATTTTTAAAAACTGGTGCGCAGTCCCCTCCCAATTTTGATACCCAGCCATGGTTAAGCCAACAGCAAGGGGCTCGTTTTGTCAGGATGGGGAGGTCCATTGTTATTGGCCTTCAAACAGCCTAAGGCTATGTGCGCACGTTGCGTACAAGCCCTGCAGAAATTTCTGCAGCGATCTGAAGAGCACATGTGCGCTTTAGATCGCTGCAGAAATGTCCGTAGTGAGCGCCGATTCCATGCGCTCTGCCTGCAGCTCCTGCCATAGACAGAGCAGGAGCTGCCGGCAAAGCGCAGGAAAGAAGTGACATGTCACTTCTTTTTGCGCAGCGCTTCGGCAGTAGCCGAAGCGCTGCGCTCTTAGACGCCACGTGCGCACGGCCCCTGCACAATCTCCATAGACTGTGCAGGGGCCGCAGGACGCATGCAGTTACGCTGCGCTACAAAGCGCAGCGTAACTGCATGTATTTACGCAACGTGCGCACATAGCCTAAAAGCAGCAGCTGCCCAGAATTGTTGCATTGATTAGATGCGACAATCCCAGACTTTACATGGCACATCCAGATTGCCCTGGTGCGGTGACAATTGGGGTAATAAGGGGTTAATGACAGCTTACAGCTGCCACTAAGCCTTAACTTAGTAATGGGAGACCAACCAGATCAGTAAGTGAAAAGAAATAAACACAAACACCAAAAAAATCCTTCATATGAAATAAAAGACAAAAAACCCACTTTGTTTCAGCCCTTTATTAACCCCAAACCCCCAGGTCCAACATAATCCACATGAGGTACTAAGACGATTGTGGTTCTGCTACATGCATACTGAAGAAACAGTTCACGAGCACAGAACATGGCTGCATGCTGTGGCTTCAGGCAGAGACTGACTGAACCGAAGCGATGAGCTGTGACGTCACTCAGTTTATTTGCAGCCACAGCTGGAGGTTCCCAAGGTACACGGTGACAGGTAAACTGACCTCAGGTGACCTCATTAAACTCAGTGACCTCACCTCAGGTTAGTTCAAAGACCTGCATCTCCTGGTAGAAAACTACAGGTTTTTTTTTGCCAAGAGATGCAGATTTGGTGCTGAAAGTTATACACCATATTTCTGCACCCAATCTTCTGGCAAAAAAAATTGCATCAAAACCACATTATGATGTGGTTTTGATGCATTTTTTTTGCCAGGAGTTGCAGATTGGGTGTAGAAATATGGTGTATAAATTTCAGCACTAAATCTGAGGTCAGTTTACCTGTGGTCACAGGTGGGGTACCGTCAGTCTCTGCCTGAAGCCCACAGTGGGCGGTCATGTTATGTGCCAGCATGCTGTGACTTCAGTATGTAGCCAAGCCTGACTTGTCTTGGGACCTTGGATTATGTCGAGAATTTGGTGTTTGGGGTTAATAAAGGGATGAAAGAGAGGGTGTTTTTTTGTATTTTATTTCAAATAAAGAATTTTTTTGGTATTTGTGTTTATTTTTTTTTACTTACAAATTAGTAATGGGGGGGGTCTCATATATGCCTCCAATTACTAATCTAAGGGTTGGTGGCAACTGTGAGTTGTCATTAACCCCTTACTATGCTGATTGCCACCGAATCAGTGCAATTGGGATAAGCCAGGTAAAGTGTCAGGATTGTTGCATCTAATGCATGCAATAATGCTGGGCAGCTGCAAGCTGCTTTTTTTAGGCTGGGGGGCCCAATAAGCATGGTCCTCCCCAGTCTGAGAATACCAGTCCCCCAGCTGTCAGCTTTATGATGGCTGGGAATTAAAATTGGGGTGGAACGCAGAACAATTTTTGAAATTACCGTATTTATTTAAATAATAAAAAAAAAAATAAAGCTGCATGGGGTTCCTCTTATTTTGATACACAGCTGGGGGCTGCAGCCTGTAGCCGTATGCTTTCTGTGTTGGATTTCAAAATGCATTTATTTATTTTTACATCAAGATAGGGACACAGACAGGGTATGCGATTGAAAGCAGTCAGACACGCTGTCACTCAGAGTGGGGGCGCAGTCTGACTGCAAATAATCACAGATGGGACTGCCGATGGGCGGTGGAAACAATGCATATGCATGAGGTTAAAGAGTGGCCCCGGAAGTAGCGTTTTAGCCATGTGGAGACTGGTAAGCATAACGGGACTGCTCTAATCCCCTATTCTTTTCTACCATCATTTTAAAATTCTTTATTTGGGTCCCCCTAGACTTATATGGGGATCAGCATCCAGCCAGATATCTGGGATCAATTCCAGGCCTGAACCTTTTTTTTTAAATCCGGTTGGACCTGTTAATTCCAGATATCTGCAGGTTCACCCATCACTAGACACAAGGGAACCTGCACAGCCCAATAGGCCCACTCGGCATAGGAGAGACCAGGCCAGCCAAGGGAAGTTCCCACTCTACTGCAAACCCCTATATTGAAGGGACAATGAAGTAGGAAATGCTCTACGCTTTCAAGCAGGTCACCATAACCAAAAACTTAGATGCTAAAACATCTTTGTGGTATCATTTTTTAAATGTATTACCCTGTAAATCTAATATAGAAAGCTGAATGTGTGTGTGTGTGTGTGTGTGTGTGTGTGTGTGTGTGTGTGTGTGTGTGTGTGTGTATGTCCGGGATTGGCATCTGCACCGTCACTACAGCCACAAAATTACAAAATTTTGCACACTCACACATCTGGACCCCGAGAGCGTCATAGGCTATGTTTTGAGGGGGAATTTTAACCCCGTGCTATACAGTTATTCGCCAAAAAAAACCTGCCTCCATTAAAGCGAATGGAGCTGGGAGCCACAGTGCAGCCAGAACTTCAGAAGAATGCGCAGCCACGCCCTTATATGGAATGTTGGTGTGTCACAATGCAGCCAGGGAAAGAGACAGACAGACAGAGAAAGAGGCAGACACAGACACTGTAAAAAACAGACATAGACAGGGTAAGAGACAGACACAAAGAGACAGACACAGACAAAGAGGCAGACTGACAGGGAAAGAGAGGGAAAGAGAGAGACAGGTTAAGAGACAGACACAGACAGGTAAAGAGACAGACACAGACAAAGAGACAGAGACAGACACAGGGAAACAGACAGACAGGGAAAGAGAGGGAAAGAGACAGACAAAGACAGGTAAAGAGACAGACAAAAAGACAGACACAGGGAAAGAGACAGAGGGAAAGAGAGGAAAAGAGACAGACAGGGAAAGAGACAGACAGACAAAGAGATAGAGAGAGAGACAGAGAGATGTATACAAAGGGAGAGACAGACATTATAATTACATTCATATCTATTTGTTTTGTGGTTTTTGTGTGCAGAATACATTTTTGTTAATACATTCTATTTTATTAACAGCAGTTATTAACCCGGGCGAAGCCGGGTAGTACAGCTAGTGAAATCATAAAATGAGAAATAACATTAAAAAAGTAAGTAATTTCTTTAAGAGGAAAATACCCTGATGATTTTACTTGTTACTGTAAAGTCCCTGTAGTAACAACAATATATGATAACTTTTTTCATCCATACTTTACTCTTTCACTTCCCTTAACATTCAAAAAATGGTAAATATTTATAGCCAGACTACTCATTAAAATTAACTGCCATAAGTGATTAATAAATCACTTAAAGTGGAAATATGGCCAAAATCATTGTAGATAATTGTGAGATTATGATATTGGGGAGGTCTGAGATTTTTTACATTAATGATTTCTAAAATGAAAGGTATGTAAAACTGAGCGGAAACACAGATCAGAAAATACTATTGCTATCAATATAAGTATATATAATATATATATATATATATATATATATATATATATATATATATATATATATTTATATATATTTATTTATTTTTATATATATATATATATACAGTTAGGTCCAGAAATATTTGGAGAGTGACACAATTTTCGCGAGATGGGCTCTGCATGCCACCACATTGGATTTGAAATGAAACCTCTACAACAGAATTCAAGTGCAGATTGTAACGTTTAATTTGAAGGTATGAACAAAAATATCTGATAGAAATTGTAGGAATTGTACACATTTCTTTACAAACACTCCACATTTTAGGAGGTCAAAAGTAATTGGACAAATAAACCAAACCCAAAAAAAATTTTTATTTTCAATATTTTGTTGCGAATCCTTTGGAGGCAATCACTGCCTTAAGTCTGGAACCCATGGACATCACCAAACGCTGGGTTTCCTCCTTCTTAATGCTTTGCCAGGCCTTTACAGCCGCAGCCTTCAGGTCTTGCTTGTTTGTGGGTCTTTCCGTCTTAAGTCTGGATTTGAGCAAGTGAAATGCATGCTCAATTGGATTAAGATCTGGTGATTGACTTGGCCATTGCAGAATGTTCCACTTTTTTGCACTCATGAACTCCTGGGTAGCTTTGGCTGTATGCTTGGGGTCATTGTCCATCTGTACTATGAAGCGCCGTCCGATCAACTTTGCGGCATTTGGCTGAATCTGGGCTGAAAGTATATCCTGGTACACTTCAGAATTCATCCGGCTACTCTTGTCTGCTGTTATGTCATCAATAAACACAAGTGACCCAGTGCCATTGAAAGCCATGCATGCCCATGCCATCACGTTGCCTCCACCATGTTTTACAGAGGATGTGGTGTGCCTTGGATCATGTGCCGTTCCCTTTCTTCTCCAAACTTTTTTCTTCCCATCATTCTGGTACAGGTTGATCTTGGTCTCATCTGTCCATAGAATACTTTTCCAGAACTGAGCTGGCTTCATGAGGTGTTTTTCAGCAAATTTAACTCTGGCCTGTCTATTTTTGGAATTGGTGAATGGTTTGCATCTAGATGTGAACCCTTTGTATTTACTTTCATGGAGTCTTCTCTTTACTGTTGACTTAGAGACAGATACACCTACTTCACTGAGAGTGTTCTGGACTTCAGTTGATGTTGTGAACGGGTTCTTCTTCACCAAAGAAAGTATGCGGCGATCATCCACCACTGTTGTCATCCGTGGACGCCCAGGCCTTTTTGAGTTCCCAAGCTCACCAGTCAATTCCTTTTTTCTCGGAATGTACCCGACTGTTGATTTTGCTCCTCCAAGCATGTCTGCTATCTCTCTGATGGATTTTTTCTTTTTTTTCAGCCTCGGTATGTTCTGCTTCACCTCAATTGAGAGTTCCTTAGACCGCATGTTGTCTGGTCACAGCAACAGCTTCCAAATGCAAAACCACACATCTGTAATCAACCCCAGACCTTTTAACTACTTCATTGATTACAGGTTAACGAGGGAGACGCCTTCAGAGTTAATTGCAGCCCTTAGAGTCCCTTGTCCAATTACTTTTGGTCCCTTGAAAAAGAGGAGGCTATGCATTACAGAGCTATGATTCCTAAACCCTTTCTCCGATTTGGATGTGAAAACTCTCATATTGCAGCTGGGAGTGTGCACTTTCAGCCCATATTATATATATAATTGTATTTCTGAACATGTTTTTGTAAACAGCTAAAATAACAAAACTTGTGTCACTGTCCAAATATTTCTGGACCTAACTGTATTATATATATATATATATATATATATATATATATATATATATATATATATATTGTTATAAGCAAAGATTTTCCTGTACTAGGGCAGTGGCAGACACAAACAGAAGAGAGCCTCTGTTCAAGAACAGTATATGGGCCCTTTGTCATCCAATAGCTCATCATAATGCACCTCTATCTGCGACAGACGCTTCTTGCTGCTCGGAGGTGTAAATGGGCTTAGCACATACCAATGCAAAAGCAAATCTAGGTTTTCTTGCTCCCTGGATAAAAATTCAGTTTTGCACCCTCTCCTATAAAGAGCTTAGGAGTCATCATGTGACTGCTCATATGCAATTTGAATACTTACAGTAACATTCAGGCTAGCTTCTCTTCCTGATTCTTTCAACGGTCAGTGAAAAACTACAGCCCATGTTCCATTCAAAGAAGCAGAACGAGAAGCCAGTTGACACATGAAAGGAAATATGAAAATTGCATATCAATGGTTATGTGCACAATGTAAGGATTTGGCAGTGCTTAATTTTAGAATTAATGTCATGAACATAAATACTGATATAGTAATCCTTAACTTGTAAGTTGTCATAATACTTTATTAACCTATCAATGTATAAAGTTATCTGACAAGTTCCGAATTGCTAAATGTGTACAGGGTCAGAACCAACAATAGTACAAGAACCAGAACTTTCATAAGTCCATGAATATATAACCAGAGCCAACATTAGTACAGTACATAAATGCATCACCAGAAGCACCTTCTTTACATGAATACATTACAAAATCCACCATCAGTACATGAAGACATTTCTGCACCAACTTCTGGTAAAAAAAACTGCACCAAAACCTCATCAAAACACAAGCTGTTTTGCTGTGTTGTTTTTTTGCCAGGATATGCAGAGTTGGTGCAAACATGTATGCAACCAAATACTCAACGTGTGCATATCGCCTTATCAAATAATCCAGCATTGAGTTCAATGAATTCACCTAAGGTGAGGTCACTGAGTTCAGTAGGTTCACCTCAAGTCAGTTTTTCTGAGGTCACAGCTGGGATATCGTGGGAACCTCCAGCTCTGATATCAGGTGAACTGACCTGAGGTGAAGTCATTTAACTTAGTGACCTCACGTCAGGTGAATTAATTGAACTCAATGCCAGATTACTGGATTAGGCGATGTGCACACATTGAGCATTGGTTGCAAACATTTCTCCACCAAATACGCATCTCCTGGCAAAAACCGCACCGAAAATTCACACTTAGGGCTCGTGCGCACATAAATGCTGAAATTTCTGCAGCGATTTGACAGCACATGTGCGCTTCAAATCGCTGCAGAAACACTGCGTAATGGATGCAGTGTTTCAGCAGATTACATGCCGATTTCATGCACTCTGGATGCTGCCTCTCCCATAGACAGAGTGGGAGCTGCATCCAAAGCGCACAAATGTATTGACATGCTGCATTTTTGAACACACGGATTTGGGTCAAAATTTTAGCATCCAAATCAATGCGTTCAAAAAAGCAACATGCGCACGGATTATGCACAATCTACATAGATTGTGCTGGGAACTCAGGACGCATGTATTTACGCTGCAGTGCTAAGTGCAGCGTAAATGCATGATATTACGCAACGTGCGCACAAGCCCTAAATGTGTGCACATCGCCTAATCTGGCAGCAGGTTTAACAGAGTTCAATGAGAGCAGTGAGTGTGAACTCCAGTGACCTGACTGTCGGATTGCCAGACTGTCAGATTGTGGGACATTGTAGAACAACAGCCCGACAGTCCGGTAGCTGTGAGGCCCGAAAACCTTAAATGAGCTTTTAAAAAAGCCTTTAAGTTTCTTGCAATTCCCAGCTGTTGGAAAACCTGGAAGCTGTGAACTCTAGTAAGGCTATGTGCGCACATTGCGTAATTTAATGCGTTTACGCTCAATATTGCACTGCAACGTAAATGCATGTTTCCTGCGTCCCCAGCACAATCTATGAAGATTGTGCATAATCCATCCGCAACTTGCACTTGAGAGCACAGCGATTTGCATGCTGAAATTTTGATGCAAATCACTGCGCTCAAAAAAGCAACATGTCACTTATTTCATGCTCTTTGGATGCTGCTCCCACTCTGTCTATGGAAGAGGCAGCATTCCAGAGTGCATGAAATCGGCATCTATTCTGCAGAAACACTGCATCCATTACTCAGTGTTTCTGCAGCGATTTGAAGCGCACATGCACTACCAAATCGCGGCAGATTTTTCAGCATGGACACTACGCGCACATAGCGTAACAGTTCACAGCCTCCAGATATCCTATCAGCTGGGAACTCAAAGAACCTTAAGGCTATGTGCGCACTTTGCATCGAGGTAGTTGCAATTCAAACAGCATCCTCCGGCAGAAAGGACAATGCTTTTGGCTTTAAAAATGCATGTAAAACGCAAAGAAAGTAGCCTATGCGCACCTTGTGGTTTTCATGAGTTTTTAGTGCTTTTCCGGTGCTTTTAGAAACGATGCAGTTTTGTATTAAATTGAATGGATGGGAAACGCAGCCAAAATGGCAAAAACAATCGACATGCTGCTTCTTTAAACGCTGAGTTTTTGCCCAAATTTATGCAAATTAAACGCAGCGTTTTGAACAGCAAAGTGCGCACAAGAAAGCTCAATGTCCCATTGCAAGCATTTTGGCATGAAAACGCTGCAGTTAAAAAAGCAGTGGAAAAGCAGTTAAAAAAGCAAAGTGCGCTCATAGCCTAAGCCCTAAGGGCTCTATTAAAGTTACTAGGTTGACAGCTGGTGCGAGACCCGGTGGCTGTGCACTCTGGTAGCCTATTACTATTTACTTACTGGTGGATATATGCTCATTTTGTTTCTCTCTTAGGTTTTGTCTGTTATTTAACAGTGTGAACACGCTCCTATATGCCTCATGTATACCAAGTTATGTTCCGGCTCATTTCTTTGTTTGGTTTTGCTAATATTCCATGTACTTTGCATAAACAGGTGTGACCCCCCCACCCCCACCCCCCCATTTTTAAGCTGGTATTTCATCGATATAGCTTTCACTGGTCAGATGTCTTAGGCCAGCTACACACTTGCGATTAACTCGCACGAGTGCAATGCGAGAAAATCTCGCATTGCACTCAGACCACTGTTAAGCAATGAGGCAGCTCCCATCTGCTATTTTTTTCTCAGTCCCAATCGGACTGAGAAAAATATCGCAGCATGCTGCATTTTGGTGAGTTTCTCGCGTGTGTCACTCCAATGCAAGTCTATGGGTGCATGAAAATAAACGGATGTCACATGGACGGCACACACACCATCCTAGTGACATCCGTTTTTATTAATACATTTATCGCATGTTGCAGAAAACACTGCAAATGAGAGGTCTGTCGATGTCGGTCAATCTCTATCTCTGTCTTTTGGTCTGTCTCTCTCTCTGTCGGTCTCTCTGTCTCCCTGTCATCAGTCTCTATCTCTCTCTCTCTCTCTGTCTATTCCTCTCCCCCCCTCTCTCATACTCACCGATCCCCGATCACCGGCGCGGCGCTGCTTGGCTGTCACACTGCTTCGACGGCTTTTCTTCTTTTGAAAAAGCCGGCCACTCATTATTCTATCACGTATTCACTGCTTTCCCCGCACACCGGCGCCTATGATTGGTTGCAGTCAGACACGCCCCCACGTTGAGTGACAGCTGTCTCACTGCAACCAATCACAGCCGCCGGTGGGTGGGTCTATATCGTGCAGTAAATTAAATTTTAAAAAAACGGCGTGCGGTTCCTCCCAATTTTCATACCAGCCAGGGTAAAGCCATACAGCTGGAGGCTGGTATTGTCAGGATGGGGAGCGCATCGTTATGGGGAGCCCCCCACCCTAAAAATATCAGCCAGCAGCCGCCTGGAATTGCCGCATCCATTAGATGCGACAGTCCCGGGACTGTACCCGGCTCATCCCGAATTGCCCTGGTGTGGTGGCAATCGGGGTAATAAGGTGTTAGTGGCAGCAGCCCATAGCTGCCATTAAGTTCTAGGTTAATCATGGCTGACGTCTCCCCGAGATACCTTCCATGATTAACCTGTAAGTTAAAGAAAATAAAGACATACACCCAAAAATCATTTATTTGAAATAAGTGACAAAAAAAACACCCTCTTTCACCACTTTATTCAAGTCCCCAAATACCCCTCCAGGTCCGACGTAATCCACAGAGGTCCCACGACGCTTTCAGCTCTGCTACATCAGAAGCTGACAGGAGCGGCCACAGACCACGACCTCTCTCTGTGAGCTCCCCGCAGCAACTGAAGTGAGTCGCGCTATCAGCGATGACGTCACTCAGGTTACCCGTGGCCACAGATCTCAGCTGGAGGACTTCTGCTGTAGCCGCGGGTAACCTCAGTAACGGCACCGCTGATAGCGCATATGACTTCAGTCACTCAGGGGATTTGTGGTCACCGGTGAGACCTTCACCGGTGACCAAAAATCAGGCCATGAAACACAGACAGAGCCTCGGGATGACAATGAAGTGGGGTGAAGTTCATCCGAGTTCATTCTGATCGCTCGGCTCTGTCTGTTTCTGCTGTCAGCAGCCATGCAACAGAGCTGAATGGTAGATGACATAGCTGCTGAGAATAAAAACGGATCACATACGCATCAAACACGGATTGCACATGGACTACAATCAATTGAAAAATCACAGAATCGCATTGCTGTTGCATTGCACACTGATCATAACGTGAACAGAGCTCATGCTACTTTCTAGCATGAGACTTGGACCGATTTTACATGCACAAGTGTGATTCCAGCCTTAACTAATTGATCCCCAGTCCTGCTTTGCCTCCATCTACATAAAGGTTGGTTGACATAAGGTGACATTTTAGTACTAGAGGTTAGGATCATCCTGATTGGGATACACCTTGTCATCTTGGAATGCTTTTTACACTTTTTTCATCAAAAACAGTGTTACTAAGTATCATATCTTAGTTGTATTTGTATGTACTATTACTACCTACTTATTTACAAAAAGGTATATGCTCACTTTGTTTCTATCTTAGGTTTCATCCTGATTTTCATAACGGCATGTCTTTTCCTTCTTGATGTTGCAATTTCAAGAATGAGGAGTGTATTTATGTTTCTATCCACTTCTTTCACTATAGATGATTGTACATAGTGCAGTATAGGGAAATCTAATTAGTTATCTCAATTTTTTCATAACAGTTTTCTTCACTTTTTTTATTTCCACAATTTCTGGCACATTTCATTTATTAATTTTAGTGCACTATACAAATTTTTAACCAAATCGTAACCAAAAATTTGGGTTAAAATTATACCAATTCTTACTTTTGTTCAAAATTTATGAACATGCTTGAGCCAGAATCATACCTATATCTAAAACTAAGGGGGGGCTTTACACGTTGCGACATCGCTTCCGAAATATCGTCAGGGTCACGTCGTTAGTGACGCACATCCGGCACCGGTAGCGACATCGCAACATGTAAATCCTAGGTGCGACGATAAACGATTGCAAAAGCGTTGAAAATCGGTGATTTGTGTAGCGTCATTCATTTTCATAATGTCGGGTCGACCGCAGGTACAATGTTGTTTGTCGTTCCTGCAGCTCCACACATCGCTGTGTGTAAACCCGCAGGAGCGACAAACATCACCTTATCTGCGTGCCGACGACAATGCGGAAGGGAGAAGGTGGGCGGGATGTTATGTCTCACTCATCCCCGGCCCTCCACTTCTATTGGCTGGACGATTAGTGACGTCGCGGTGACGTCGCTGTGATGCCGAACACACCTCCCCCTTGAAGGAGGGATAGTTCGGCCGTCACAGAGACGTCGCCGAGCAGGTATGTGCGTGTGAATCTGCCGTAGCGATAATGTTCGCTACGGCAGCAATCACCACATATCGCATGTGCGACAGGGGCGGGTGCTATCGCGCTGGACATCAGCTAGCTAGCAATTGCTAGTGATGTCGCAACGTGTAAAGCCCGCCTAAGACTGCAAGTGTAAGTTTTAGGCAGTGCGATCTTGTACATTTTTGATTAAATATGACATATTGTTTTCTCTTTTTTTTTTTTTCTTATAGACGATCTACTAGTCCCACATGGGAACCTGAACATTCAATGTTTGAACACTTAGGGCCGTTTCACACATCCGGTATTTTGCCAGATTGCTAGATCCGTCACACTCCAGTACAGTGTTAATACTGTACAATAGCATCGCGGCAAGCTCTGGTCACGTGCTCCGGTCACATGACAGCATGTGACTGGAGGTTTCCGCAATGTCATTGTACTGTATTACAATGTACTGGAGTGTGCCAGATCCGGCAATCTGGCGAAATGCCGGATGTGTGAAACGGCCCTTAGATAATAAATTGCACTACTTTTGTAGTGCAATTTATCATACCAGTCTGTCGGTGTAAGGTTATGCACACAAAATGTGGATTTGATGCAGGCAGTCTCTGCAACAAGCTTGTGTGACGCCCTGGCCTATCAGGTCGTCACGGGGTATTGTGCAATCTGCCCTTCTGTGCAATATCCACCTCCTCCTTGGTTATGGGTCCCCAACTAGGTGGTGTTGCTAACATCAGCCAATCAAAAGGAACACTCTGCACCACACCCACCAGACACACCAGTGGACGGCCTGAGTGGAATAGGGTCGCCCACTTGGGTGGTTGGTAAGGGGAGGTCAGGAGTGTCAGGAGTAGAGATGAGCAACCCCCCTAGCGTTCGAGTTCCGTTCAGTTCGTCGAACGGAGGCTCCGTTCCACGAACTCCTTCGAACCCCATTGAGAACAATGGCAGGCAAACACAAACACATAAAAGCACATTATACATGTACACATACAGTTAATAAACATTGCCATTACACTTACAGGTCCCCGCGACGCGTCCTGCACTCTCTCCCGCCGCTTTTCCTTCTGATAATCGCTGCATCCTCCCGGTAATCAGCACTGATGATAGGACCTTCCGTGACGTCAAAATAGCATGTGACCAGTCATGTGTGTATTATCTCATTGACTACAGACTGGTCACGTGGCTAGACGTCATGCTAGGTCCTGTCAGTGCATCTCTACAGTACGCGGTGCTCGTTTGTGCATCTCCGTGTACCGGCAAGATGCTCTGGCACATGGTCGGCTTCCCCGTTCCTGCATGTGGGCGCTCTTTAAAGAGTCAGCCCACATGCAAGGACTGGCTGCCACAGCCGGTGAATTGCGGAATCATGTGATCAGAGCACCGTTGCTATAGTAACCCGTCTGTCAGATTACTTTAGCAGTGGTGAGGTCACCGCTTACAGCCTGCAGCCTCTGCTCACTCTCACTGAGTGATTAGACTACATGGGGAGCAGCAGCAAGTAACCAATAGGTCCAGATTTTTATAAAAAGCATTTTATGATAACTCCATATAGCAGTTTAAATTACAAAAAGAGAACGGAGTACTTGCGCATGATATAAATAATGAACATATTTTACTTTATTTGTGGTACAAAACATGAGAGTGAAGGACAAACTTCATAATCATTAAAAAGTTGCAGTGTAACAGTATATAGAAAAGCACAGTGATGCGGGGGCAGAGCATGCTGATAGGGTAATCAATATGATGTTATACAGTTAGCTGATCGTAAAGGGTACATACATAGAAAAAACCAGCATTATTACATACACATCCATATGGCCATGACTAGGTCATTGAATCATATCAAGTTCAACAATTTAGTATAAATATACATGCATGACCACTGTTTGTATTAAGGTATTTTGAAACGCTGTGTTAATGGTGATTATAGTCAGCCTCACATACATTATATTACTGCAAGATGTATGCAGAATCAGCTATTGCTTCTTTATAAAGTACAAAGTCAGAAAAGCATGCAATGCGAAGTGACTGGCAGACCATAAACCAGGGCAAAATAGCCCAATGACCCATATTCAGCAACAGTGTATAGAAGGAAAATTCCTGTTATTTACCCATGATACCATCAGTGATTCAGCTACGCTCCACCACCACCCCTATGTACATTTCGCCTAACCGCTTCCTCAGGGGGCTGTTTGAAAGCCGATTTTCCTCACCTTATATATTGGTGTTCTCATAATGGCTACCATCCACAGACTGACGCCGGCGCATGCGCGCTGCGGTCCACGAGCCCGGTCAGGAAGGCGCCGCTCGTCAGAATGCCCAACGCACGCGCAGTGGCTCAAGGCCAGTGAGCAAGCTCGGACCAATTGACAGCGGCGCCACCTGGCAGGCAGGCGGAGAGCAGCGGGCACGCGCACCAGACTGTAAGAGCTCAACATGCATGGTATGTCCGCATGTAATAACAATACATATGCAATCAGTATATAAAATTTGATACATGTATACATAACATGATATATAAAGCATATGAAATGCAAACATTCTCATAGCACCTGGGTTGGTAAAACAGTCAAGGGAAATTCATAGCACCGCAGCGCTAACACCATACATGTAAGCATGCTTGAGAGTCCAGTCTTGTGGCATATATGAAATAAATTTCTTATTTGCAAGGTGACATCCCAGTTGAGGTGAAGTAAACTGTAAACAATACACAAATTAAAAAAAACGGATTAAAAACATGTGAAAAGAGGTGGAGAAAAACACAGATTGTTGCTATAAGCACGGTAAATATTTAGCACAATTGAATGCTGTTTTTTAATTCAATTATTTCTATTAAATTTTTTGTTTTGGATTTCTTATTTTAATTTATATTGTAATTTATGCTGCGCAAAGAATGATTGGTGTGTTTGTTAATAATCACCGAATATGCCGGTGGAACCCTATGATGTTTCCACAGGAAACAGGTACGGAATATAAACTAGAGGATCTATTACAAGAAACATGAAAAAGAGTTGGTTTCATTCAGACCATTTGGTGTCATGGTCTGTAGTAATGTTATCCACTTACATTCCTGTTGTAGCAGTTTCTTATTGATATCCCCACCACGGATCCCTACTGACACGTGTTCTATCCCCCTAACCTGGAAGGTGCGGGGATCACTGTTATGTTTAATTTTAAAGTGTCTCGGGATCGTTTTTAATTTTTCTATATTGGAGACAGATTTAGCAGCGACAATGTCTCGCACATGCTCCCTGGTCCTGACCCTCAATTGACGTGAGGTCAGCCCGATGTAAATTAGATTACACCCACACGTTGCATAGTATATTACCTGCGTGGTAGAGCAAGTAACATACTGGCGAATCATAAACACTTTAGCACCGTCAGATGACCTAAAACTTTTGGTCCTATGCATGTTAGCACATGCTCTACAGCCACCACAGGGGAAAAACCCGGTGACAGGTGCCCCTGTGCTAAAAGGTGTTTTAGTCGTCGCAACATAGTGGCTTCTTACCAAGATGTCCTTTAGATTCCGACTTCTCTTAAAGGTCATCTGGGGGTGATCTGATATATAATTCTTAATGGTGGGTTCAGTCTGGAGCACTGGCCAGTGCCGCTGCAAAATTGTCCTCAACTCCTCCCACTGTGTGTTATACGTGGTTATAAACCTAACACAGTTAGTATTTGTATTTTCAGTTGTTTTAGCGGAAGGTTGGAGTAAGGTCTCCCTGGAGATTTTTTTGACTCTATTATATCCCACCTTAATGGCTCTATTACTGTACCCCCGTGACTGGAACCTCTGTTTAAGTATCTCAGCTTGATGTTCGTATTTTTGGGGGGTGGAGCAGATCCGCTTCGTTCTCATAAACTGCCCAACTGGGATGGATTTGATGGTAGGATAATAGTGGCTTGACCCAGCGTGCAACAGGGAATTCGTTGCGGTGGGCTTCCTGAACAGATCGGTCTGCAACTGCCGGTTGCTATCGACTTCGATCTTAATGTCCAGGAAGTCCACCACCTCCCTGCTGCAGGTGTGGGTCAGCCTGATGTTATAACTATTCACATTGAGTTGTCCCATGAACCTCCCGAGCCCATCTTCACTGCCTTGCCAAATAAACAAAATGTCATCAATATACCTCAGCCAGAGGGGCACATGTGCCGCAGCCTGCGCGCCATCGCTCCCCCACAAACCCCTCTCCCAAAACCCCAGAAAGAGGTTTGCAAACGAGGGCGCGCAGGCCGCCCCATAACTGTGCCCCTCCGCTGTAGGTAATACTGTTCTTTAAATGTAAAATAATTGTGCGTGAGGATGAACTCGAGAAGTGCAAGGACCAACTCACATGTGGATCCATCCCAGTTACTGTTCATGAGAAAGAAGCGGACCGCCTCCAAACCCTGCTGATGATCAATACACGTGTAGAGTGACTCTACATCCGCAGTCACGAGGTACATATCATGCTCCAGATAGATCCCATCGATTCTGGTTAGTACGTCAGTGGTGTCCCGGACGTATGATGGGAGGACCTCTGCCAGAGGTTTAAGGTAATGATCTATGAATTTACAAATTGGGTCATTGAGGCCTCCCAAACCAGAAACGATCGGTCTACATGGAGGATCTGTAGCATGTTTATGAATTTTGGGGATAAAATAGATAACAGGTGTTATGGGAAACTTCACTACTAAGCCGTCATAAACCTTCTTAGGGATGATGCCTTGTATGAAGGCATCATACAGAATTAGATCTAATTCTGCTGAAAAGGACGTGATGGCATTTCCGGACAACTTTGCATACGTACTTCTGTCTCAACTGTTTCTGTGCTTCCTTTTCATATAGTAGTTTGGGCCATAGGACGACGTTTCCGCCTTTGTCAGCAGGTTTGATGACTAAGTCATCGAGGGACTGTAACTCACGTAGGGCTGTGCGTTCAGCCCGCATGAGATTGTCACTCTGTCGTGCCGTGGAGATCTCCCTGAGGTCATGAGTGACCAGTTCAGTGCAGATCTCCACCGCTGGACATACCGACAAATGGGGAGACGTCATCGATTTAGGGTACAGGTGTTTAGGGTATTTACCTTGGGTCGCCTCTTCCTGCTCATCCAATAAAGAATTCAGATTTCTCAAGGTTTCTTCCTCTGTTGGACACAATGGTATGGTAGTATGAACATCATCAGATTTATGGTGCAACCTTTTAAGGATCAGTTTCCTTGAAAACAGGTTGATGTCCTTTATAGCTGAAAAGAGATTAAGGCCATTAGTTGGTGCAAAATTAAGCCCCCTTTCCACCAAACTGGTCTGATTGTATGTTAGCACATGATCAGATAAATTAATCACCTGTAATTTATGTGCATTTTTCTTATGACCTTTCCCATGTGTACTTGTATGTGCACCTTTGTGTACTTGTATGTGCACCTTTGTTGGAATGCGTATATTTTTTATCCGTAGAAATTTTACCTTAAAAAGCAGTTTTGATATTATGTTCTAGTTTTTGCCAACGTCCTATTATATAATGTAAGGTTTTCAAAGACCTGTTTGTTGTTGGCGAAGCCCAAATTTTGGTGTTATTTGCTGAAAATCTTACGTTAGTGTGCCGTGCCATTGGCCATTCATTTATGGGATCTTGTTTTGTCCAATATCCTGTCATCTTTCCTTATTTTAATAAATCATCCTCCATGCAGTGCTGTCTGATGTAGCAGAGCTGCATGGGTTGAAGGAGAAAGAAGACAGAAGACCAGTATTGTGGAGGAATGACAGGGAGTAATGAACATGGAGTCTCTAAGTGTGTCTTTGTATTTATTTCTATTAAAGTATTTTTTCTCTGTGTGGTGTCTTTTTTTTTTTAACCCTTTATTGGAGATTCTTAATGGCCGGGTCAAACTTGCCTGACATTATGAATCTCTGGCTTAATTCTAGCTAGTAAAACAAAGCTAGTATTAAACCATTATTACCCAGCAAGCCACCCGCTTCAGGGCTGCTGGAAGAGTTGGATACAGCGCCAGATGATGGCACTTCTAAAAAAGCCCCATTTTCTGGGGCGGCTGCGGACTGCAATTCGCAGCAGAGGGGCCCAGAAAGCTCGGGCCAACCTGTGCTGAGAATTCCAATCCCCAGCTGCCTAGTTGTACCTGGGCGGACACAAAAATGGGGCGAAGCTCATGTTGATTTTGTTTTTTTAATTATTTCATGAAATTCATGAAATAATTAAAAAAAGAGCTTCCCTATTTTTTAGTTCCCAGCCAGGTACAAATAGGCAGCTGGGGGTTGGGGGCAACCGTACCTGCCTGCTATACCTGGCTAGCATGCAAAAATATGGCGAAGTCCACGTCATTTTTTTGGGGGGCAAAAAACTCCTGCATACAGTCCTGGATGGAAGACATACAAAGAGGTTGTGTCCAGCTCACCTGCTTAGTAGGAGACCCAAATGCAGTGGATATTGCAAGGAAGGAAGGTATATATTTTTTTTTTTTTACAAATGTATATATATAGTGCTTTGTATAAATAAAATAAAAAAATATATATGTTCAGAGTTTTGTAAAAAATATATATTCAGAGTATTGTAAAAGAAATATATATGTACGGATGTTAAGGTGAACTCTTAACCAGAGATCACTAGTTGCCTACTGCCTGGCCGAATTTATATGGGCCAAGTGCATGCATAAAAGAATCCACACCAGACACAGTCGGATGTGTAATCTCTTCTTGGTCACAGTAGAAAAGGCACCAAAACAGACTGAGGAGACTCATGCATCCTCTTGATATAGGCTAGGGGCGTACACAAGTTCAGATATGCCCATTTAGTGGGACAGTTCATGGGCTAGCGAATGGGGAGATCCGTGTTGCTGTTGATGGGCAGGTCTGACTCCAGTGGATGAAACCATGACGATGGGAGGGACGTCATTTAGTGGATCCATGCTGATGGTTTGGTCTGTGGTGTCATCTGATCTGTGGGTTGGTCTTCTAGCTTGACCAGGGGTCTTCCCTTATATGGTGGTCTTCTTTCATCTGGACATTCCTTGCATTCCAAGCAAGGTGTGGATAACAGGAAATGGTGGCCATCTTTATATCTGTGTCATGTATATGATCTGAAACCTGAATTATGTAAGGCAAATCGATATATTTCCCACAATCCCTTGTCAAAAGGTTAATTAAGTATTTGATGTAAAGGTCCTCCTCAACAGTCCCCCCTAAATACTGTATTAACCTTCTGACCCTACTGCTAACCCATCAGTCTCCAATACCTGGCTGCAACTCTTTTCTTTTTGCTGCCCGCTATACGAGCAATGCTAAGCCTTTGCCCCCGCTGGTACAGACTGCTGATCAGAGAGTTGATCACATCCCGCACACACAGTTTACAGAGGCACAGGTAACTAGAACAGACTATTTAATACTGAAGAGCTTACTCAGAATTTGAGATTAATCGATTAGAAAGAGTAAGGCAATTGTAAGAATAAGCTTCTTACTGTTATCCTGCAGCTTTTAGCATTACTGTTTCTGAAAGACTGATTCTCAGTCAATATCCGAGTGCTGTCCGCATCTTCAAGACTTTTCTACCCGAATACACCTGATTGTATCACAACACTAATGGATCTCTTCTTGTCAAGGGTCTATAATCTACCACCAGGAGGCCTTTAACAAGATTTCCCTTACACATGGATCCGATTACCTTCAGTAACACAGAGTAGCACTTTTACGGCTTCAAATACCAACAAATAAAACAAGTGTATGTTATCCTTAAAAAGTCACTTAAACCCTTAAAATAATTGATTGGTTCAGGTCAGATAATGTTTTTTCCACCATGAGCCCTTATTTGTGTAATGTTCCTGTACCCAATGTTCCCTTATGGTTATTTCCCATGTATCATTCCCAATCTAGAAATTCTCCATAAGGTTCTATGTGAGATAGTCCAGCACTATGTGCGTTGGGACCCCCATTCTGCTGGTACAATGGACTCTTTACAGCCGCTGTTGTCTGGGTTTTCCCTCAAGCTTCATGGAAGTCGCTGTGGTTGGGATAAGCTGGATCGGTCCACCTGATTCTGACTCATGGCTCATTCTGACTTGTCTTTTTAGGATCACCCAGTCTCCTGGCTGGAGACCACGTGCTCCTGACACACTGATTTAGGATCTGGAACTGGAGGATACACATATTTAACACACTATATAGGCAGTTGTATACGGCTCATACATCACTGGTCAGGATATCACACTGTATCTGCAGTATCTGTGAGAAATATAATCACGTTCTAGGTACTAAACCAAAAATACCTTATATAAAGATCTAATTATTAAGGAAAACGAACATTTGTTACATGATTTGCAGCGTTCATTATTATCTTGGGGATCGTTACATTTTTATATTATAATCATTACAATTTTAAACAACATCCACCCATGTGACTATAGACACAATTAGATATTCCAATAAAGGAGGGGCAGGGATTGGGGCAATAGCCCTAAACTCTCCCTACCTCGCAGCGGAGGTCGGCACCCTATAAGGCGAATTGGTGCCCTCCCTATCCCTACACTGCTAATGCTAATACGTGCTGCTAATGTCAGTCTCACTGCGTCTCACACTCCGTTCCTTGCTGAATCACTTGTTCCTGTAAGGATTTAAGAACACAAGGAGTGACCAATGTCACGGACGACGTGACAGGAGCCACCGAGGTACTGGTCTGCATTGTATAAGGACTCTCAACTCTAGGCCCATTCATTGCTTCTTTGTTGTGCACCTGTGCGAGCATCTCCTCCGGCTGCTGCCTATATCCACATTTTGACTATCTTACCCCTTTCCGCTCTACGAACCACAGTGATCGCAAATCTTCAACTCATTCTCCTATTCCGATGAGAGAGGAGTGGTTTGATTTTTAATACCTCATGTTGCGTAACCTCAGCATATCCAGTGCAGAATCAACCAGCATCTTGGTATCTGGATCCATCTACGGAAAAACTCAAAATCTGCATTAGCAATGGCCTCATCTGAGACATGTTCAAAACCTGACAATTCTTGTTACATCAGAGCAATCATGAGATATATGTCTGTCTGCTGTATCCTCCTTACAGATAAAAATATAAAGAACACTTAATAGAAAAACCCAAATCGATGAACAAATTAAAACCTTAAATAATATGTGTGATTTTCCACATCATCTTTCCCCCCTTTATGAATCTATTATCCAAAACATAATTAGATTCAAAAAATGTGTGGCCCCGGACCTCTACATTTAGGCATGAAAGTCACATTGTATAGATTGTACCTAATCGGGAATACCAGAAATATTGTTTTTATCTGTAACGTAATAATGGAAAACCCTTTCAATGGCTTTTATAACCTTTGCTTGAACCACAGAAATCTGCATTGCAATCATTCTTTCTATAAAAAGAAAGCAGATTATTCAATACATTAAATCTAAAACACAGAATTCCATAAATCATCCACATTCCTTAAAACAAATTATTGTAATTATTAATAAATATATTAATAAATTATTATTATATTATTATTACTATTATTATTAATAACTATAATAACGTAGCACACCTTTGGATATTGGATGTAGGGGCGTTCATTTTTGAATCAGAGGACATTATCAGCATCTCTGTGATACTATCCTATAACTTAAAGGGATAAAAGAATCTAGAACAAATAAACTGGCCATGTGGGAAAACAAAATGTTGATTTGCCATAGAAAAATCATCTAACAGACCTCTATGCTTGAAAAGCTATCAATGAATCTAAACATGTCCACAGTTAACTTTTATTTCTTTGGGATAAAATTAGTAAAATAAAAAACACTTTACCATGAATTAAATGCAGAAAGCCCTCTTTTTTTTTTTTTTTAAAAAAAAGAAACATGACCATGTTTGGGCTGCTTTCTCCTTTCACAGCAGGCCCACAATAGGTTCCAAGGGGAGACAAAAAACCCTGTTCCACAAGTTTTTAAGATTGCTCCTCCCCCAAAACCAGATGGAAAGAGGCTTCTTCAGCTGCAGGAGGTACTATAAACATTTACTAACACTTCATAGGTTATTCAGTGAGAGCAGTTTTGTCAACTTCACTGGAGGGCTCCATACAGATTTACTAACAAAATGGCCACTGCCAGAATAGCACATGGCTTCTTTGTGTAAGGGCGGTTGAACCACATGAGAGGGGGAAGGGAGAAACTGATTTTACTTCTGCTAAACTTACAAGTTTAACCAATTATCCTTCCTGCCTATATTCCATACTCTATACATATACACACAGATTTACATATCCACAGTCCTGGTCCAACTACAGTTAAAAACACTAATTTTTCTGTCTAAGTATGTACTACTCCATTCAGCCATGTGCTTCATCCACCATTTTAAAATCTGTAGGAACATGTGGCAGAGAAAAAGGAAAACTGACCTCACATCTGCTCAAACTCTTTCTCCCCATTTTCTATAGTCTGTACTTATACATATATATATTTATACACACACATATGTCCCAGATCTAAGTCTAATTATAGATAAAAACACTTATTTTTCTGTCTAAGTATATAGTACTCCATCCAATCCATTGCTCAAACATTTACAGAGCACATGGTCTTCTTCACACAAACCCCTGACTCACTTTGTTTTCTTTGTCTCAATCATGCTGTAGCCATGTGCTTCGTCCACCATTTTAAAATCTTACCTAAAATGTCTGCCTCCATGACTAGCACATGGTTTATCACAGGATTGCGGCCTAGAGTCCCCACATCTCAACACAGTCCACTCATCCGGATTTTTCCGACCACAACTACACACAACTTCATCAATTTCTCCATCTTTCTCTCAAGATAAACAACACCAAACAAGCGATCTTTCTCTATGCATACCAGATAAAAACAGACAAACAAAAAGACGGGGGAGATGACAAATAACTGAAACACTAAAGAAAACCTGCAGTTTGCAGCACACACTTCCAAATCCTTCCTTATACTGCCACGTGGTCCCTGTCTGATTTCTATCAAAAATATATACAAGTATACAAAAAATACCTAGTATCACCCCTGACTACAAGGTGTCTATACCGGCCGATTCGCCTCTCTTGGAGGACTTATAACTAGCCTAATAAAAAACCACCTAGTATCACCCCTGACTACAAGGAGTCTATACCGGCCGATTCACTCCAGGAAAACACTTTAAAAAGGTTAGATTTATGTATAACGTAAGGCTCTGCACTCAGTCTAGCCAAAGCTGGGCCCTTACATATGGCTCTGCACTTAAGTCTAGTTGATCTTGGCACTTACATCTGGCTCTGCACTCATCTGAGCTGGGCCCTTACATCTTGCTCTGCACTCATCTGAGCTTGGCACTTACATCTGGCTCTGCACTCAGTTTGAGCTTGGCACTACAAAAACCACAAACCGTATCACAGGCAACCACAAACCATATACTTTACACGTTTTACAGACACCACTCACAAACCCACATGCTCTCTTCACAAATACACAACAGGCAGCAGGCAACTGAATACGTGACGGTTCTTCCGAGATTAATATGGCCAATAGCCGTGAAACCTGTCTGCCCGTCAACAGATACCCCAACAAACCGGACACAGTCAGGCAATCAGTGCCATACACCCCACCGAGACCACGGGAAGACTACAGATTATGAAAAATCAGCAGACCTACCGTACTCTCTTTCGGAAGTGATCAGTTTCCTGGGGTGTCCAGCACGTCATGCCATTCCAGTTGCCGGTTCATCAGGATTTCAGGTGTCTACGTCTATTGGCTCCACGTTGGGCACCAATAATGTTAAGGTGAACTCTTAACCAGAGATCACTAGTTGCCTACTGCCTGGCCGAATTGATATGGGCCAAGTGCATGCATAAAAGAATCCACACCAGACACAGTCGGATGTGTAATCTCTTCTTGGTCACAGTAGAAAAGGCACCAAAACAGACTGGGGAGACTCATGCATCCTCTTGATATAGGCTAGGGGCGTACACAAGTTCAGATATGCCCATTTAGTGGGACAGTTCATGGGCTAGCGAATGGGGAGATCCGTGTTGCTGTTGATGGGCAGGTCTGACTCCAGTGGATGAAACCATGACGATGGGAGGGACGTCATTTAGTGGATCCATGCTGATGGTTTGGTCTGTGGTGTCATCTGATCTGTGGGTTGGTCTTCTAGCTTGACCAGGGGTCTTCCCTTATATGGTGGTCTTCTTTCATCTGGACATTCCTTGCATTCCAAGCAAGGTGTGGATAACAGGAAATGGTGGCCATCTTTATATCTGTGTCATGTATATGATCTGAAACCTGAATTATGTAAGGCAAATCGATATATTTCCCACAATCCCTTGTCAAAAGGTTAATTAAGTATTTGATGTAAAGGTCCTCCTCAACACGGAATGATGTTTATTTTAGTGCTTATATTTAGCCTTTCCCATAATGGGTAAAAACCTTTGTCTGCTAAACTCTCTCTGTCCATGTGATCACATGGTGGGTCCCAGCCCCTTTTTAAACAGTCCTGTGACCATATGGTTTAGAGATAGACTAAGATCATGTCGATCGAAACGCGTCCTCTCATTTATGGGCTTTCTGACCATGCTATGGACTTTTTAATATGCCTTGAATAAAGAATACTGGATTTTAAGAAAACATTTTTTGCGTGGATCAATTGCTGGAAAAAACCTTCCTTCCTAGTCCTCGATGGAGTATGCTGAGCCTTGTAGTTCTGCAGCTGCTGTCTGCTCTCCTGCATACACTAGTGAATTGAGCATGCTGAGCCTTGTAGTTCTGCAGCTGCTGTCTGCTTTCCTGCATACACTAGTGAATTGAGCTTGCTGAGCCTTGTAGTTCTGCAGCTGCTGTCTGCTCTCCTCCATATTGACAGACAGCAGACAGCAGCTGCAGAACTACAAGGTTCAGCATACTCCATCCAGGACTGTATGCAGGAGTTCCCCCCCCCAAAAAACCTCTTCCTGCCCTGGTGACGGGTGGCTCGCTGGGTAATAATGGGGTTAGGGCTAGCTGTAAATTATCAACTGGCCCTTAGCCCGAAATTCATGGTGTC
Organism: Anomaloglossus baeobatrachus; assembly: GCF_048569485.1. Lineage (NCBI taxonomy): Eukaryota > Metazoa > Chordata > Amphibia > Anura > Aromobatidae > Anomaloglossus > Anomaloglossus baeobatrachus. The sequence goes on along the minus strand of NC_134353.1, from coordinate 572,964,387 downwards.
ACGCCAATATTAGACATGGTCACCATAAATTTCTAGTACAGATAAAAAAAAACACAACACACAGAAAAATATTTTTATTAGAAATAAAACACAACACAATTAGTGACTCCATCTTTATCGAAATAAAGAACCCCCCTCCGCAGTAATCCTGGGTCAAGGGTCCCACGCCGTCCAATCCGGATCCAATATCATCTGATCAGTTTGCTGGAAGGCAAAGTGATCAGATGATGTGTCAGGTTCAAGGGCCTGAATCACATGACACAGCAGCTGATTGTATAAACAGTGCAAAAAAAAAAATCAAACTACACATCAGCTGATCATTGCTAGGTCTGAGAGAATGAAAAGAGAGAAGAGGAGGAGAGAGAAGAGGAGGAGAGAGAAGAAGCGGAGAGAGAGAGAGAAGAGAGAGAGAAGAGGAGAGAAGAGGAGAAAAGAGAGAGGGAGAGAAAGAGAAGAGGAGAGAAGAGAGAGAGGAGAGAGAAGAGGAGAGAAGATTAAAGAAGAGGAGAGAGAAAAGAGAGAGAGGAGAGAGTGAAGAGAGAGAGAAGCGAGAGAGAGGAGAGATAGGAGAGAAAGAGGAGAGATAGAGAAGAGAGAGAGGAGAGAGAGAAGAGAGAGAAGAGAGAGAGGAGAGAGAGGAGAGAGAGAAGAGAGAGAGGAGAGAGAGAGGAGAGAAGAGAGAGGGAGAAACAGAAAAAGAGAGAAAAAGAGAAAAGAGAGAGAGAACAAGAGAGAGAAAAAGAGAGAGAAAAAGAGAGAGAGACAGAGATAGAGATGAGAGAGAGATGAGAGAGAAGAGAGAGGAGAGAGAGAAGAGAGAGACGAGAGAGAGAAGAGAGAGAGAAGAGAGAGGAGAGAGCAATGCAGCCTCATTCCGAGAACTGCTCCAATTTTAGAGGTGTGGCCCACGGCTCACAGCTGATGTCCAGGTCCTCCCCTCAGTGCATAATTAAATTAAATTAAATTATAATTATAAATAAATAATAATAATTTAAAATTAACAATAAATTAAATTCTTTACCAGGGCGGCCAGGACTTGAACTCGTGAACTAATGCTCCCTAGGAAGTAGCTCTAACCATTGAGCCACTGCCTCTAATGAGAAACATAGGAAGATTTGTTTGGTCATCTTGACCTCTGCATTGCAGAGTGAAGTCTCTGGTGACAGTGCGGCTCACTTCAGGTGCTGCGTGGAGAGGACACATATCGCTCATGTTCTACGGCGCTTCCTGTCATCTTCATGTAGCAGAGCTGAAAGCGTCGTGTGGATTACTTTCAACCTGGATTGTTGTTTGGGGATTAATAAACAGGTAAATGAGGTGTTTTTTGCCGTTTATTCCAGATAAAGGATTTTTTGCTGTGTGTGCTTCTTTACTTTCACTTACAGGTGAGACGCTTGTCATGATTAACCCCGTTATTACCTCGATTGCCACCGCACCAGGGCAATTCGGGATGAGCTGGGTAGAGTCCCGGGACTACTGCATCTAATGGATGCGGCAATTCCGGGCAGCTGCCTGCTGATATTGTTAGGGTGGCGGGCTCCCCATAATGTGGTGCTCCCCATCCTGACAATACCAGCCTCCAACCGTGTGGCTTTATCCTGGCTGGTATCAAAATTGGGGGGAACCGCATTTTTTTTTTATTATATTTATTTTACTGCACGATATAGACCCGCCCACCAGCGGCTGTGATTGGTTGCAGGGAGACAGCTGTCACTCATCGTGGGGACATGTCTGACTGCAACCAATCATGGGCGCCGGTGGGTGGGGACAGCAGGGAATACCTGATTGAATAATGAAGCGGCATCCTTTTTCAAAAGAGGAAAAGCCGCCGGAGATTTGTGACAGCCGTGCAGCGAGGCGCCCGTGAGCGGTGAGTAGGAAAGAGAGAGGGATTGTGCTGGGGACGCAGGACGCATGCAGATACACAACGTGCGCACATACTTACTGTGAAAAGCCACGCTTTTGGTGATCGAACCGTTCTCGAATGGTAACTCGAACTGCCGAACTTGAAGCAAATCGTTCGAGTTCGTCAAACGACTCTAATACCGCCCAAAATCACTCGAACTTGAAATTGGCGAACCGTTCGAATCGAACATCGCTCAACTCTAGTCAGGAGTCAGTCAGTAGAGAGTGAGTAAAGAGTGAAGGAGAGAGGAGGTCAGGAGCTGGGCTCCTTGGAAGCAACTACGTAGCAGACGGTGGTCTTGGCCTAGTAGGAGCTGGACCCTCGGTCGCAGGGGATCGTGACAAGGGGCACGGAACTGTCGAGGAGGATAGCCGGCGGCCTTGTACCATTACCGGGCTGGGACCAGGGAACGACGGGGTACTTGCACCCTAGGTCAGGGAGTAGCTTCAGGCAACCTGACAATTGACCCGACGAGAACAGATCCTTCAAGGTCTGCTCTCCACCTGCTCCAAAATTGGGGTACTAGCACAACGAGAGGGATAGGACTTTCCACTTATACGGTCCAGGAAATCCCAAGCGTGAACCCTGAGAGCAAGCTCCCACAGTTAGCCACACTGGGGAGCGGGACCCGACTAGTTCTACACTACAGGGACCAACTGACAAGTGAACTTAGTGCCAAGAGGAAGGTCACAGATCACCAGGCAACACTAGTGGGGACGGGACCCGAACTAGCTCCTCTAAGTGACAGCGGTGTCCAGAACTCCCAACGGCACTTCCCAAACACCATCACCAAGTCCCAGGACCTCCCCTCTACCCGTGGAGGAGTCTAACACCTAGCTGCCCCACTCCATCGCCCCCGGGTACTCCCAGCTGCAGCGGTGGTACTCCACCTTACAACACACCACGGGTGGCGTCACAAACTCTACATATATAATCCCCTGTATATACCCCCCATCATTTAAGTGGCCACACGACCCCCGGGTCTGGACACCCCTCGAGCCACCACGGATCAGGATCTGAGCAGCCCGACTGCTGACACGGGGCGACACACTTGCATATGTTCGCAAGAGCAGATCTGCACAAAATTGTGCTGATTTGAACAGAACTTCTTTCATTCCAGCAGTATCTTTTCTTAAAAAAAAAAAGGTAATCACCTCCATGGTTTCAATGTTGGTGTTAGCACATCCAAACAGCCCAACGTTTCATCCAATATGATTCTTGCAACCTCTGGAAGACCGAACTTGTCAAGTGGAATAGAATGTGACCACTAGAGGGCATGTTCTCATGTGCTTCTCAATAACTAAGAGGGATTGTCTGGTCCTGTGGTAAAGGTCTGCAGTCACTCTATGTAACTGCAGACTTCTGAATCATTACAGTGTGCACATTGCATGCTGTCTGGATTTGCCGACCTCCCGCTTCTTGTAGTTCGCCGGTACAGGATGTGTATCGGGTAACCATCGCGACGATGGTGGAACTTCCACTGTCAGCCGCTTCTCAAAGGCAGCGCACTTGCCAATCAGAAGCAAACGGCTCCTGCCTTTGATGTCAGCGTTCTGGCAGTTCCTCCATCGTCGCGATGGTTACCCGATATATATACTGTATTGGCGAACTACAAGAACTGGGAGGCCAGCCATGGAACCGAAGGTAAGGTGAGCATAATATGCGTGTGTGCGTATGTTTGTGCATGTTTGTGCGTGTGTAGAATGGCACAATAGGGGACCTAGATGGGACATTGCACAAGTTGTGGAACGAATTGTCTGAGCTTGCATTATTTCCTATGGGAAATTTTGCTTTGCTAGATGAGTAACTTGGTTTACAAGCACACTCCCAGAACGGATGGTTCTCGTAAACCAAGGTTTCACTGTATTTGCATACATGCGGTCACATGCCAACTAGACGTTCAATAGAACTGAAGCTGGCCAAGTGCTTTGAGTCATAATGTGGACTGAAGTATGCAAATCACACATGTGCACATGCTCTCATCCACAATACCGGAGGATCCTGACAGCGTATAGTGCAGTGATGGCGAACCTGTGGCACTCCAGCTGTTGCAAAACTACAATTCCCATCATGCCTGGCCATTCAAAGCAAAAGCTTTGGCTGTGAAGACATGATGGGAATTGTAGTTTTGCAACAGCTGGAGTGCCACAGGTTCGCCATCACTGGTATAGTGTATGCTGCATGCTGTAAAGAGTCAAAACTCTGCAGTCACATAGAATGAATGCATACTTTCACCCCAAGACCGACAACCCCTGTAACAACATATCATAAAAAGTATGTAAAAATGTCTGAATTAAAAAAATTACGCCATAAAAAAAGGTGCTTGTAAAAAGATGCAAAAAAACTTGAGTACAGGAAAGCAAATAAGCAAAATGTAAAATAGAAACCAAAAGTATTCAAAACAGCAACATTATTGGCACATAAATTATTACAAGGAATGTTTTGCGTAACTTTGGACATAGACTACTTCCTTCCTTAGAAAGTTACAGTATGTGCAGCGATTTTTTTATTTTTTAACACTATGTGAATGGGTCAAGAGAGCAACTTTTATTACAAGTGTTTTTTTAAGATAAAATTAGCAGTCCCATTACATTTCCCAAACTTGTACCAATAGTAAAATTTCCCTAAGGAAAAATGGAGATAAAGTGGTGCTTCCCGAGCGTTGTAAGTTTAAAAGAGAGAGACTAAAATGTAAAACAGGGAATATTCTCACCTAATGGAGTTGTGCATAATAGGGCCCAACTCCTAAAAAAGAATGAAATAAATCCAATAGGTGCAGCCGACCTGGTGTGCTGATGGAAATTCCTCCAAGGGAGTTCTGGCAGTGTGTATTGAGAGTGGAGATACCAGGTGAAGGGCTCTTACAATAGCAGATGTAATCCAATGGAAAAATTACGAAATAAGCACCTGCCCCCTCCTTTACAGCCTGGGAGTCATGTACACAGAGCGATTGAATGACACAGAGCTCTGTACAGGGCTCCCAGGCTGTAAAAGTGGGTGGCAGGTACTTCTTTGGTAATTTTTCCATTGGATTACATCTGCTATCGTGGGAGCCCCCTTCACCTGCTATTTCCACTCTCATTTCCCAAATTTGATTTTTGAAGTAATTTTCTCTGCTTCCAGTAATGCGTGTTTTCCAGTACAATAGATTTGGAAATTCAATTGTTTTTATACACTTCAAAATGTTTTGCTTTGGCAACAAGTAGCATATATGGGTGCTAGCAGGGGCGTACATAGAAATCATGGGGCCCCATAGCAAAAGTCTGAATGGGCCCCCCCCTCCCAATAAAAAAAAAAAAATACAACAAAATTATTATTATTATTATTATTATTTATTAACATAATCATCATATATGCTACTGGGGGCAGGCACACGTTACTGAGGGTGACATACACGTTACTGGTTATAGTCAGAAATAACACATACTACATAGTGTTACTGAACAACACACACCATACCAAGGCCAATAATACATTGCAAAATAATACCACCACACAATGACCAAATATCACCAAATAGAATCTGAATGGAACCACCGTCCTGTTACTGAGCAGAGAGCAATGCACCAAGAACAGTGGAGTCACACCGCAAATCCCCCAAAAATCTGCAATTTGTGAACTTGGCCTAAAGTAGTGATGTCCTCTTTCGTGCCCCTCACCACACACAATATAAATTTTCACATCTGTCTCCCCCATATAATGGTAACAATTATGACCCTCTTCATAGCCTTAGGAACTACAGTAAAACTCTGCACAGCACAGGGATAATACACACACACATATGTACACACTGATGGCACAGCATAGGGGCAACACACACACACAGTGATGGCAAAGCACAGGGGCAACACACACACCGTGATGGCACAGCCCAGGAGCAACGCATTAACACACACAGTGATGGCACAGCCCAGGAGCAACACACACACAGTGATGGCACAGCACAGGGGCAAAACACACACAGTGATGGCCCAGAACAGGGGCAACACACAGTGATGGCACAGCCCTGGAGCAACACAGACACACAGTGATGGTACAACACAGGAGCAACACACACACACACACACAGTCATGGCAGAGCACAGGAGCAACACACACACACAATCATGGCACAGCACAGGGGCAACACACACACAATCATGGCAAAGCACAGGGGCAACAGACACACCTTGATGGCATAGTACAGGGCAGTTTCTGTAGTGTTACAGGCAGACATTTGTACATGATAATGCTCACCTGCTCCTGTGCTGTGAGAGATCGTTAGTGGCTCCGGCCTCACTGCTGCACTTCCTGGCAGTCCTCCTGGCTGCTCCTCTTGTCCTCCACTTTTTCTTTCAATTCATTCTGTTCTCTGCTTCTCACTGTTTTTCTGCTCTCTGTTTGCTGTTCTCTCTTGTCTCTACTCCTCCTCTACTCTGTTTTCCTGTTCATCTTTGTTTCTCCCGCACTGTACTGAACAAGCTCTGCCCCCTCTCTAGATTGGCTGTTCTCCTCCTGGCATCTCTCACGGCTCTCTGATTGGAGGAAGAAGCTGCCTGGCCACTCCCTCCTCTTCAGCACAGGCTGCGCACAGTGTGCAGTGTGGGCGCGTCTGCATCTCTGTGTTGGCCAGCCTGCAGCTTTACAATCAGTGCCGGCACCCAGCGGCGTTATCAGCTGCTTGGTGACGGTCTGGGGGAATGAAAGTGAAAGTGAAAATGCACACACCGTGGGAAGCCACCTCCGGGCCCCTCCAGCTCACAGGCCCCGTAGCAGTGAGCCGTCTTCATATATCTAGTGCTCAAGTAAAAAATACTGGTGCAAACTACTTCCTAAGGCCCCGTCTCATGTCAGTGAATGCGGTCCGTTTTAATACGTACCAGAGATATGGGCATGCGCAGACCCATGAAAGTCAATGGGTCTGCGCAGACATCAGTTTTGTTTCACAAGGACCATGTGTCCATATAGAGGATACGCGTGTCCTTGTGTTCTGCACAGAGACAAGTCCGTTATTTCTCCAGCAACACTAATTTCACAGGGACCAAACACTGATGTGATCTGTGTGACACGTACCGGAGAAAACATGTGTCTTTGAAATAAAATTATTTTCTATACTCACCTGTCTCCATTGCTGCTGTCTTCGGCGCTGCTGTCATTTGCTTCCAGACTCGCTCATTATGCTCATGAATATTCACTGCACCACGGACAATGATGCAGCACCGGAGACAGCCGAGTAAAAAGTTCCTGCTCTCTGTGTGCTATCACGGATAGCTAGCACACGGTGAACACTAGTGTGGCAAAAACACGGCACATGCTTGGGTCATACGCACCTTCAATACGGCCGTGGAAAACACAAATGTTTTTCACAAACATGTGAAAGAGGTCATATATAGTACCACGTAAAATAGGCTGGAATCACCACACGTGCAATTAACCAAATATTTTTTGAAGGGCTTATACCTCTCTTGTTTGTTTGTTTTTTTTTCACTTATGGCTTTGGCACAAGTAACTGACAAATTTTTGTGAGTGTAAGGCCGGCTTCTCACTTGCGATTAACTCGCACGAGTGCAATGCGAGAAATTCTCGCATTGCACTCGGACCCATGTTAATCAATGAGGCAGCTCCCATCTGCTATTTTTTTCTCAGTCCAAATTGGACTGAGAAAAAAATCGCAGCATGCTGCATTTTGGTGAGTTTCTCGCACGAGTTTCTCCAATGCAACTCTATGGGAGCGGGTAAATAAACGGATGTCACACGGACAGCACACACACCATCCTAGTGACATCCGTTTTTCTAAATACATTTATCGCATGTTTCATAAAACACTGGAAATCAGTGAGGTCTCACAATGTCGGTCAATCTCTTTCTTTGTCAGTCGGTCTCTCCCTCTCGGTCTCTATTCTCTCTCTGTCAGTCGGTCTGTCAGTCGGTCTGTCTGTCGGTCAGTCTCTCTCTCTGTCTCTATCTCTCTCTCTGTCCATGTCGGTCTATCCCTCTGTCAGTCGGTCTGTCTGTCGGTCAGTCTCTCTCTCTGTCTCTATCTCTCTCTCTGTCCATGTCGGTCTATCCCTATCCCCCCCTCTCTCATACTCACTGATCCCCGATCACCAGCGCGGCGATGCACGGCGTTCACACTGCGGCGGCTTCTCTTCTTTTGAAAAAGCGGGCCCCTCATTATTCAATCTCGTATTCCCTGCTTTCCCCACCCACCGACGCCTATGATTGGTTGCAGTCAGACACGCCCCCACGATAAGTGACAGCTGTCTCACTGCAACCAATCACAGACGCCGGTGGACGGGTCTATATCATGAAGTAAAATAAATAAATAATTTTTAAAAAAAAACGGCGTGTGATCCCCCCCAATTTTGATACCAGCCAGGGTAAAGCCATACGGCTGAAGGCTGGTATTCTTAAGATGGGGAGCTCCACATTATGGGGAGCCCCCCCCACCCTAAAAATATCAGCCTGCAGCCGCCCGGAATTGCCGCATCCATTAGATGCGACAGTCCCGGGACTGTACCCGGCTCATCTCGAATTGCCCTGGTTCAGTGGCAATCGAGGTAATAAGGAGTTAATGGCAGCAGCCCATATCTGCCACGAAGTCCTAGGTTATTCATGGCAGGCGTCTCCCCAAGATACCTTCCATGATTAACCTGTAAGTTAAAGAAAATAAACACACACATCCAAAAAATCCTTTATTTGTAATAAATGACAAAAAACAACAACCTCTTTCACCATTTTTTAAAGTCCCCAAATACCCCTCCAGGTCCGACGTAATCCACAGAGGTCCCACGACGCTTTCAGCTATGCTACATCAGAAGCTGACAGAGAGCGGTCACAGACCACGACCGCTCTCTGTGAGCTCCCCGCAGCGACTGAAGTGAGTCGCGCTATCAGCGATGACGTCACTCAGGTTACCCGCGGCCACAGATCTCAGCTGGAAGACTTCAGCTGTGGCCGCGGGTAACCTCAGTGACGGCACCGCTGATAGCGCAGATCACTGCAGTCACTCAGGGGATCTGAGGTCACCGGTGAGACCTTCCCCGGTGACCGCACATCAGGCCATGCCACACAGACAGAGCCGCGGGATGACAATGAAGTCGGGTGAAGTTCATCCGACTTGATTCTGATCGCGCGGCTCTGTCTGTGTCTGCTATCAGCGGCCATGTAGCAGAGCTGAATGGCAGATGACATAGCTGCTGAGAATAAAAACGGATCCCATACGCATCAAACACGGATTGCACACGGACTACAATCAATTGAAAAAACAATTGAAAAAACACAGATTCGCATTGCAGTTGCATTGCACACTGATCATAACGTGAACAGAGCTCATGCTACTTTCTAGCATGAGACTCGGACCGATTTTACACGCACAAATGTGTTTCCAGCCCAATACCAGTGTATGGATGGTTTTACACACAGCATTTTTAGAAAAAAAAAAAAAAACCTCCGGAATTTTTTGGAGTACATTTTTCATGCATTTTTTTACCCAAAACTATAAGGTGATTCAAAGGAGACAAAAATAAATAAAAAAAAAATATTGGCATAGATTTTTTTTGCAGCAAAAATGCTCAGGCCAAAAGTTGGCTGACAGTTAATATAAAAAGATAAAAAGCACTACAATTGCTAGAAAATCATTGGGAAAAAATGGGGGGAAAAAAGCACAAAAAAGAGTGTGTAAGGCCACCTTTGCATATATTTTTTAGATTTTTATTTATTTTTTTTTTATAGATTATTCCACTTTAAAAAAATAAAAGTCTCACAGTTATAATTTGCTGATCGTTGGAGGTCTAACTATTGGCACCCCCAGTCATTTCGAGAGTGGGGTCTTGTAACCCCAATAATAGGTCTCTGCAGCCCCATCTTGAATGCAACGGTGTTGCATGTGCTCAGTCTCCAATTCATTACTTTATTCATTGTCTATGGGACTGTCAGAAATAGCAGAGCATTGAACTGTCTACAAGATTGGGAGGGGGTGGAAGGGGTGTTCGGAGAGGGAGAATAGCTGTTTAAGATAGGCAGCTGGTGTACGTTTTTTAAGTTAATGCATATGTTTCTTGTGTTTTTTTCAGTTGCATGTGATTCATAGATTTAGTGATTACACGATTACACGCACAATCACAACTGCAATGTAAAAACACAACAGAAAACTATACAAAAACTGCATTGCAAGACACCAGATTTCTTTTTTCTGTTGACATATCTGTCAGAAAATGTGTTGTTCTTTTTTTATACTTTTAAGGAACTAGAAAAAAGAAAATGATCTGATTTTCTTTATGTTCTTGCATTTATTTTTTAGCATTATGTTAACTACTTTGACATTTTTTTAAGCCCCCCTAGCCTATGGCAATTCTAGATATGAGCACAAAGATGGCGGATATGGAGTCATGACCCATCAGCACCCCATATTCAGTTTGCAAGGGGGTCAATGGGATGACTGGGAGGGTCACCACTACATGCAACATTAAACTTTTCCAACTGCAGCCTGTTCAATAATACAACCGACATCTGGAGTAAATTTAAGGTGAATTAATGGAATGGGTTAACAAAGGGAAAAAATAAAATGGAAATCAATAAGAGAAAAACACTATATGCAAGGTATCCTATAATATTGAAAATAGCCACACAAAATGCATGTAAAGAAAATAAAAAAAGCCCCAATAAGCCATGTATATAGTACATTAATACTTTCCAACTGATGCCCAGCACATACAAGTGTATTTCAATAAATTAGAATATCAGCAAAAAGTTAATTTATTTCAGTAATTCAATAAAAAATGGGAAACGTATATATTATATATATAAAAAAAAAAGTTTGTTTAAAAGAACTGAGAGTCCTCAGTAGTTGATACCTTTTAATGGCTAACTGAAAAGATGGTAATAATAGAAAGTTTCGAGACTACTCAGGTCTCTTCATCAGGCATGATATAACACAAAATCTAAAGAGTCACATATTTATACACAACAGGACATAGAATAGTGCAGTGAAAAAAAACCAAAAACAAATCCTGTGAAGCAGAACTATCACTGTGGTAGGACCTGAAGGGAGAGGGAAGCGTGGTTATCTCCTAACACTCACCTGAGGCTGATCCCTGCTCCCCCTAATGTCACTAGAGGAGTCCTTCGATCACATACCTAAGCCTTCAGTGGCCCTAAACTCACCCTGACTAGTGAGGGCCAGCGAGACACTAGTTTCTCCACTACAATAAGACAACACGAGGTAGCAAAGACAAACAGTGGGGAAAAGCATAACAAAAAGAACTCCTAGGTTTCTTCAGTAGGAATTGCACAACTGCAGCGATGGGTTCCTTCCACAAGGTCAGCTGAGGTATGAGCTATAGCTGACATAGAGAGGAGTCAGGAGTGGATATTTATAACAGAAGGGAGTGGCTGAAGCTGAGCTTACAGCTACCTGTTAGATCATTGCAGGATAGAAACAAGCCTTAATCCTTTCAGTGCTGAATGGAATTAAATACGCTCCAACTCAGGGTATATGAAGAGCAGGCACCAAAGCGGATCTGAGATCCACAATACACTATGACCTTCTGATCCCAGATCCCTTCAAGATCGCATCAGGCTCTGACACACTCATGATGAGCGATCTCTTTCACCACAATATAAAGAAAGTTTTTGTGAAAGTCGACGGGATCTTTCAGCAGGGGATAATCTCTTGCGAATGATTTGCAAAGGCTCCTGTGAGGCTGATCAGGGAGGGGATTTTGAATTAGGCTCTTGGAGTAGAGACATGAGAAGCCAGAGGTTTTTCCCTAGAATGTTGGTTGAAACGTAAGTCCACATGAGTGGCGAGGGAAATCAAATGCCAAATGAAGAAGGCAAATCCCTAAAAGTTCATTTTATGCACGACTGGACAGGCCGGCATAGAAAAAGGCTAGGAGAGCTTCATTGTTTTAGGCCAATTCAGCAGTCAAGGTATGAAACCGGATGGTGTAATGTTGCACTGGATAACTCCATTGTACTAGCTGCAATATGAAATTAACAGTGAGTGAACGTGACCTGGTGCATCACTCGATGAAATGCAGTCAGAAAGGAGGGTAGACATCATGGGATCATCTTGTTCCCACAGTGGCAGGACTCATGAACACTAAAAATCTTAATTCCAAGACATAGGTGTGTCTCTTGGTAGGCCTTATATAAGGCCTCCTCGGCAGTCCGTGCCCCTTGACACTGTCCGCTTCGACCGCGTTCCAGCTCCTGCCAGGCCCAGACGAACATCTGCCACCTAGCAAACAGGGAGCTCTCCTCCGTGGCCTCTCCTCACGAGAGCCACTTCACCTCCTCTCCTTCACTCTCGCCTCTCAACTGACACTGTCCTCACTTTCTCCTCACCAACCCCCCATATGGGTGGCCCAATTCCCTTCAGGCCCCCCAATGGTGTGTCTGGTAGGTTCAAGTGGGAAGCGTTCCTAGGATTTTAATTGGACTGGCTGTTAACAACACCAGAGGACTGGGATCCATTAACCAAGGAGGGTGGATATTGTGTGGGAGGGCAGATTGCACAATACCCTGTGACGACCTGATAGGCCAGGGCATCACACAAGCAGAACAGAGTTCAGTGGATGGGGGTGAGAGGAGCAAAGCCCGGATCCAGGACAGGTGTGTAACACTTAGGAGGTAAAGATGGGTCACCTTACCTCTTGTGGCTCTGAGAAGCTCAACAGGTTACACCAATTGTATGTCCACAACTGTGGTAACTCATAATTGGTCTGATCCAAAATTCAAATCAAAGTTGTGCAGTAGGTTGTTGTGCCACCGTGTCCGCCAATCCAGCAGCGGGTTCACTGGTGTCACACTTGTTATCATGACAACCTGGCTGTGAACTCCAGTGACCTAACTAATGTCACCACTTCTCACAGCCAGGTCTCCTGCTTCCCTCAGTGTGTCCCAAGAGCTGCAATGATCGGTCGCGTTTTTCATCACTGCAGCTTTTCAATGCAGCATAGCCGGGATTGTCGTGGGATCTCATGTGGATTACGTTGGACCTGCGGGGGTGTTTTGAGGATTAATAAATTGGTAAAAGAGGCTGTGGTTTTGTTTTATTATTTAAAATAGAGGATTTTTCTGAAGACCTTATCTGAGTTTGCTGGGGGGGGGGGGTTGTGGGAGGTGATTTCAATATGACATTGAACCTGAGGTTGCACACCACATAGGGGAGGAACGCTGTCCCAGTGGGATCCTTACGGGCTTTGAAGAGAGAGCTGCATGGATTGCAGCTAGTAGATATTTGGAGGATAATGAATCCTCAGGGGAAGGATTACACATTTTTCTCAAATCCTCATAACTCCTACAGTAGAATTGACTTTTTTTCTCATAAGTCACCATGCTCTCACGTGGCAATCCTGCCCCTCCATTGGCAACTTTGTATGGTCAGACCATACACCAATTTTTCTTTAATTATCTACCCCGGACAGGCCTGAGCAGACCTGGAGGTGGAGACTTAACGATACTTTGCTTCGTGACCCCACGTGTTTGGAGGACATTCGGGAATCCATAGACTCATTCCTCTCAGTGCATGCTTCAGACAGCACATCTTATCCCATTATGTGGGAGGCCCTGAAGTGTGTTCTGAGGGGCACTTTTATAAAACAGGGTTCACGCATCAAAAAGGCTAAAGCGGCTAGGGTGACAGAACTCTTGGCCCAAATACAATCACTAGAAACTCAACATAAGAGCACCCCATCCTCAGAAACACTGATAAAACTCACTACATGCAGAGATGACCTAAAATCCATTTTAAATCTAAGTTTTCTTCGGTACAAAAATCAATTCAAGAGGATCCTGTACAATTACTCGCATAAATGTGGTCGTCCATTGTCACGCCTTCTTCATCCCTGCATACAGACCCATTTCATCCCCTGATTATGGCAACCAAGCGGGAAAGAGGCAAACAACCCTATAGAAATCTTAGATATCATGAAAATATTCTACTTAAACTTGTACAACATTAAGGGGAGATTTTCGGACCTTTATCACCAGGAATTTCAAAGGCGGGTAGATAAATACATCAAGGACACAGCTCTTCCGGTATTGGACGATGACACTACGGCACAGATTGAACACTTCACTGAGGCGGAAGTAGAGGAGGCCATTAATAACACACCTAGTGGAAAGAGCCCTGGTCCAGATGGGTTTTCCCCATTATTTTAAAAAATTTTAAAGGAGAAACTCACGCCCTTCATTACAAGGGTGTTTAATTCGGTCATATTTACCAATGGGTTTGCCCCACAATCACTGGAGGCCCACATAGTTGTGATACCCAAACCAGGGAAAGACCCTCTCAGTAGTCTCGAACTATGCCCAATATCGTTGATTAATGTGGACATCAAAATATTTGCAAAATTTTTAGCCAATAGACTGACACCACTACTCCAAGGTATAATACATTCGGCTCAGGTAGGATTTGTACAGGGACGTGAGGCGAGGGATAATATATGCAAGACTAGATCGCTGGTTGCTGGCACAGGGGCATGCCCGGGGGGTGTGGGCTTGTTATCAATAGATGCCAAAAAGGCTTTTGATCGCGTACACTGGGGTTTCATGGAGGCGGCTCTTACGCAGATAGGACTGAGGGTGGGCTTTCTTGCCAAAATAATGGCCCTTTACACCGGCCCCACGGCACGGATTAAAGCAAATAGTTCTCTCTCGGACCCATTTCAGATTCACAACGGCACCAGGCAGGGCTGCCCGTTGTCCCCATTGATATATGCCATTGTCATGCAACATTTGGCAGAGGCTATCAGGAGAAACCCCAGTGTGCGAGGTGAGAGCATAGGAGGTAGACAGTACAAAGCGGCCCTCTACGCAGATGACTTACTACTATATATCTCAGAGTCTCATATTACTTTCCCCTCCATTATGATGGAATTTGAACGTTACAGGAATCTTAGTAATTTCAGTCAACTACAAAAAAATAGAAGCCCTAAATATCTCCTTGCCAGCGACAGAAGTTCCCAAGCCAACTTCACATTTAAGTGGCAGGCACATTCATTAAAATACCTGGGAATTCATATCCCTTCTGACCTTGGTAAACTGTGCACATTAAACCACCAAACATTATTAGACAAAACCCTTAGAGATTTCAACACATATCACAAAAATCCCCTTTC
Organism: Anomaloglossus baeobatrachus; assembly: GCF_048569485.1. Lineage (NCBI taxonomy): Eukaryota > Metazoa > Chordata > Amphibia > Anura > Aromobatidae > Anomaloglossus > Anomaloglossus baeobatrachus. The sequence continues at coordinate 572,949,375 of NC_134353.1, read as the reverse complement.
TTGGTTCGGAAGGATTAACACCTTTAAAATAGACATTCTCCCAAGATTTTTATACGTTTTTCAGGCTGTCCCCATCAACTCACCAGCGAGCTTCTTCAAAACCATGAAATCTGCACTTATAAAATTCATATGGAAACAAGCAAGACCCAGAATTAACTTTCTAACCCTTGCTAGACACAAACAAGAGGGAAAGGGGGGGGCGGGGTTGCCAAATCTACGACTCTACCACCAAGCTTCAGTGATGGTCAGATTGTTTGACTGGCACTTCCAGGCAGACATAAAACAGTGGGTGGGTCTGGAGCAAAACTACTCTCCAATACCCCTTAGAAACCTTCCATGGATTGGAAAATGGGAAAAGATACATATTGAACCCGCAGGGATATTGGTGAAGGCAACATTGACGCTGTGGGAGAGATTGAGAGCAAAAAACTGGCTGACTACACCTTTTAGCCCGCTTACCCCAATTTTCAACAATCCTGAGTTTTCTCCGGCGAACATGACGGAGAGGTTTCTCCGTTGGCACAAAAATTCTGACCTTTGAGTAGTACATTTATTACAGGGTACACATATCCCTACGCCGGAGCAGTTGGAGGCAATGGATCCCCCTAAGAGACTTTCATGGTTGCAGTATGGACAGTTACGGTCCTTTTTGGAGAGATGGAGGGCGGAGGGTCGGCGCCCTTTTCCGGTGTCGCCTACACCATTTGAGGTTTGTTTCTCCAGGGATCACCCCCCCATTTAATTTCATTGATCTATAGCTACCTCAATCAACAACCTAACCTCCCGGGCCCTGACTATGTCCAGGCATGGGAAAAGGAGTTGGGAACTACTTTCTCGAAGGAGGACAAACAAAAAGCCTTCCTCTTTACCCATAAAATGTCAGTGGCAGGACACGCTCAGGAGAAAAATTACAAAATTTGCTCGGTGGTACCTTTACCCAACCAATATTCATAAACTATTCCCCTCGGTATCGGACAGGTGCTGGCGTTGCGGTATTGAAAAGGGGACAATGTCCCATATCTGGTGGGAATGTGACAAAATTAAACCCTTCTGGGATGCAGTATTCAGGGCGTATGCTAAGATCACAGGAATCCAGGTTCGGTCCACCGCCTAGGTGGCGATCCTATCCATGTTGCCATGCTCCATTAGGGCGCAAAAAAGAGATCTCCTCAGGTTTTGCCTAATTGCAGCTAGATCAGTAATTCCCAGATACTGGCGAAGGACGGAGATGCCACCTGCTGAGGATTGATTTAAGGAATTCTCACATATTGCTATCATGGAGGAACTTTCTGCGATGGCTAATGATACCAATGACATCTACGTCCGGACTTGACAATCTTGGATTCTATTCAAAGAAACCCAGAATGTCTCGAGGATTTTGGTATAGTAAAGGGGGGTTTAGGGGCTCGGTCGTGTCCCCTCTATTGCCAACCTTATCATCTCCTTCCTCCCCCCATCTCCCCTCTCCCCTTTCTCCCTCCCCCCATCTTCCCTCCTCCCCTTTTTCCCCCTCCCCCCATTTTTTTTTCCCCTATTGCATTTTCTTATTCTCTTTTTTCACATCTCATCTCTCTTTTGTACCCTATTTCCCTCCGGGCCTTCTTTATTCTATCCCCCGGTCTCAACACCTGCTTACTACCTACATACTTACTACTTACTATTTTCACCCCTAATTTTCGACCTAGTCATGTATAGGGATTTATGTCAATGGAGGTGCTACACCCAGAATCTTCCCCAGACCGAAAATTGGAAGTTAGAATAACATTACTGGATGTGCGCCCGACAGCAAAAGGTCATACGAACAAAGGACCTCGGGAAAAATGTTTGTTTGGTTTTTTTTCTTCTTCTATAAAGGGTGCTGTTGTTAGTTTAGCGATAAGGATAAGATTTGGATTTGTAACTCTGTGCAAGAATGTAATTGATTATACTTGAACTCCGCACCATGCGTGGTCCAATGTTTGTAGTTTCTTCCTTTCCCCTTCCTTTTCCTACTGCTTTTCTTATCCATTCCTTCTTCATATCTATGTTACTTGACATGCAACAACTCAGTATAAATAGTCTCATCATAAGACAAAATATGGGGTCGGAAAATAGAATACAGATTAAAGTTATCTGATATGCACCCGAAAGCAAAATGTCATTTGATCAAAGGTTTTATGGAACTAGTTATATAGGGAGCTGTTGTTTCTTTAGAGTAAATGATAAGATTTTGATTTGCATTTATGTCAACGTATGTAATTGATAATATCTGACCGTTGGATCTGGAGAGGGCCTATATTTGATGTCTTTTCCCTCCCCCTTCTTCTCATTTCCCGCTCTTACTTTCTTCCCCTCTCTCACATTGTTGTTTATTTTGACTTGTGAAAACTCAATAAAACGAATTAATCATAAAATAGAAGATTTTTGTATGTGTTTTTTTTTCCTTTTCCTTACAAGATTGTTAATGAGGAGTCTAATAGACCCCCATTAACAACCCAGGGCTTGATGGCAGCTGTGATTTTTGACAAATCACAGATAAGATCAACCCCATATATTACCCTGCTTGCCACCGCACCAGGGCAATAAGGTTTTTCTGGGTAAAGCACCACAATTGCCGCATCTAATGGATGGTGGGCGGCTGCGGGCTGCTATATGTAGGCTAAGGAAGGCCCAATAACCATGGATCTCCCAGGTCTGAGACTACCAGCTCCAACTGTCTGCTATATCTTGGCTGGGTAGCAAAATCCAGGGGACCCCAAGCAGATTTTAAAATTATTTATTTAAATAATAATAATAATAATTAAAAAAAGGTCACATGGGGGTCACTCGTATTTTGATACACAGACAAGATAACGCACACAGCTGGTGGCTGCAGACTGTAGCCTCCTGCTTTATCTGCACTGGGTATTAATATATGGGGAACTCCAAGTCATTTTTTTCTAATTATTTATTTATTTTTACACTCTACTTCCTGCCCCAGACAGCTAGTGTGAGGGCAACTAATCACAGGTGACGGCACAGAGGGTGGGCAGGGGAAGCAGGACTGCAAGCAATCACAGACACCGGCTCAGAGGGTGGGTGTGGGAAGCAGTGAATATTCATAAAATCTAATGAGCAGACAAGGAAGTATTGTGACAGCCGCGGGAAATTCTGTAAGTATAATTTCAGCATTTTTACAGCCCTCCCAGACTTACTTCCAAGGTCCTCCGGAAAATTATTAGAGATTCCCATTGAATTGCATTGGGTTTGTTATTCGTGCCAAATACACAAATAGTAGAAATTATTTGGCTTGAATAATATGAACCCAAATATTTTACTATTTGCCCATCTCAGTTAAAAAAAAAAAATTACCAGGCCATAATTGAGCTTCCAAACAACTGCATGCAGCTGTCCATGTACTGAACAAATATTAAAAATTAACATGATTGATAAACACGCAGTGATTTATTTATAGATTTCAGATTCTGATTTGTAATTATTACATTCTTCACAAGGCCCTCCAACTTAAAGGGACTCTCTGCTCACATGATATTGTTGACCTTATATATTCAGCAGAGGTAATCATTATCAGATTGGTGAGGGGTCCAACACATGGCACCTCCACTGATCAGCTGTAAAGGTCCAGTCACACATAACGAGATCGTGAACGAGATCGCTACTACGTCACACTTTCTGGATCGTTTATGAGTCGTTGTTGAAATCGCATGTTGGGTGTCACACATAACGAGTTTATGAACGAGCATGCGTCCCGTATAACGATCTTTCAAATCGCTGGGACCCTGTCACACAGCTACTATGTTAACGATTCCAATCCCATTAGGGGCGTAGTAAAATGCAGTGAGTCACGTAGGCGTGCATTTGTGTCGCCTTTTCCGCTTTCATTGGCGGCCAATACTGCGTTCTGATTGGGCGGCCGGGCGGGCGTTGCTTTTTCCACCCCCTCCGCTCTGATTGATAAGGACCCTGTCATGTTAACGATTCCAATCCCATTATGCAGTGAGTCACGTAGGCGTGCATTTGCGTCGCCTTTTCCATACCCCCCTCCGCTTTCTTTGGCGGCCAATACTGCGTTCTGATTGGGCGGACGGGCGGGCGTCGCCTTTTCCACCCCCTCCGCTCTGATTGATAAGGACCCTGTCACACAGCTACTATGTTAACGATTCCAATCCCATTATGCAGTGAGTCACATTTGCGTCGCCTTTTGCATACCCCCCTCCGCTTTCATTGGCGGCCAATACTGCGTTCTGATTGGGCATACAGGGGGCGTATCTAGCGGTTAAATTTTGGATCGCGTCCACCCTTTGTCACTTCTTTTGCGCTTTGCTTTGAGATAGAACCTGCGTCTCCACCCTGATTCCTTCGTCCATTGTACCCGGTCGCTTTGTTGGTGTGTTTTTCGGATCGAAGCCGCAGTTGCACCTGGAGTATCCTTGCAGTGCTGTCGAGTGTCGGTGAGATCGTATTTGCGATTCCGCTTGGATTCTACATTGATATACACTTCTTTGAAAAGGTAGGTCTTTTTTCTTGTTGGGGGGGGTGGGCTTTTTTTTGAATAATGTTCTTGCTGTTAAGATATATGTTAATATTTATTATGTGAGTTGATTGCTGTTAGATATATGTTAATATTTATTATGTGAGTTAATTAAAGTTGCTGGCTTTTATCTGTGCGTGTATAATGCCTTTTAAAGAGGGGTCTCTCCATAGTGCTGTTTGTAATGTGTCCTATCCTAGCATTGCTGGCTCTTTTGTCTCTCATTAAATAAAATATAGAAATGTGGCACTCCTTCTATAGTCGCTGGTGCTTGGATAGGGTCCCACCCCAGATCAAAAAATGAAAAAAATCCAGCACTCAAAGCATTTAACTGAAATTGTTTTATATTTTATTCATGGATCTGTGTAATTATTAAAGACGTTTCGGTCATCCGACCTTCATCAGTTTACACAGAAAAGGTTCTGTAGAAATATATGAAAAAGCTGGACCAGAGGAAAAAGCTGCCCGTCCCGGTCTGCAGTCAATGTCACATACTGTCTACAGAACCTTTTCTGTGTAAACTGATGAAGGTCGGATGACCGAAACGTCTTTAATAATTACAGAGATCCATGAATAAAATATAAAACAATTTCAGTTAAATGCTTTGAGTGCTGGATTTTTTTCATCTTTTGTCTCTCAGCTACAGCCGCCATTTTGTGTTTCTGCCACACAAAGGGGGCGGCCATTTTAGTCTCTGCCACACCATAACCAAAAATTGTGATCGGTTTATTGCAACTTCTTTTATGTTTACATATAAATTTTTCATTCTTTATTTCAGATGGCTTATTATAACAAAGAAGACTTTGTGCGTGAGCTGCTGGATTTGTATAAATCACTGCCCTGCTTGTGGAGAATCAAATCCACAGAATATTCAGACAGACTAAAAAAACAAGCCGCCTATGCCCAACTGGTGGAGCTTTTTAAAAAACACAGTGGAGGCGAGGCTGTGGATGTCAAAGTAGTAAAAAAGAAGATACAAGGCTTGAGGACTGTATATAAGAAAGAAGCAAATAAGGTGGACAAATCAAAAAAGTCAGGGGCCGGCACTGACCAGGTATATGTTTCTCCCTTGTGGTATTTCAATCTCCTGGAATTCACAAGGGACCAGGAGCTACCACGAATGATGGAAAGCTCCTACCAAAGAAACGTAGACCTGGAAGCAGACATTGAAAACGATGACATCCCGATCGATGACAACACCTCCGCTGTTGTAGATGTAAGTACCTTATTTGCTTCACGTTACATAGTATTCAAACTTTTTATGTACATGCCATTGAGGAACACAAAATAGTAACTTATTGTTACCATGATTTATTGTGCAGTTTGGAAATGTTATACCTTCCAGTTCAGATAAGTACACTCCAATACAATTTTGTCACACTTTAATTAAATTTACTAACTATTAATGTATGACTTTTAATTAACATTTATTTTTCTGTTCCCGCAGAACCCTCAGACAGATATGGTGAGGCCCCAATTGAATGAGAACCCCACCACATCGAGCGAGCCTATTGTGGAGGATGAGGCACCTGCACCCTCTGGTGAAATGCGGCGAAGACAGTTACGCAAAAAGAAGGCCAACACCCCTGTGACATCGGCTGAATTTTATTCTTTGGCAACCCAACTGCTATCACAGCCAAAAAGCCCTCCAGTGGATAGCTTTGCCGCATTTGCATTGGACAGACTCTGCAAATTGGATTCCACACAGAGGGAGCAAGCCGAAAGACTGATGTTGGAAGTCCTAAGAAAGGCAGGCCGAGGAGAACTTGATGACAATGACACGATATGCAAGTTAAACCAGCCCCATCATTCTTCGACATGGATTCCTCGCCAGCCCCTGCAAAGTACACCAAACAGGATGCATCCACCACGCTTGCAGCTTGACCACCCCCCACAGTATCCCCCCCCACAGTTTCCCCCCCAACATTATCCCAGGTATTCAAATGATTCATTTTTAAGCCAACTGTCATCTCCCACCCGGCCTGAATATGTCAACCAATATGAAGACGGCCACTAAATTTTGTTATTGTTGTTGTTTTGTTATTTGAGATTAATTTTAATTGATTGTTATATTTTCATTGTAATAATAAATTTATGTTGGTTCAATCTTGCTGCCTGCGTTACTTAATTCAGCATATGGTTGTGATGCCCTGGCAAAACACGGTAGTTACAGAGATTGTACCATACTCCACCCTCATTGGCATACCACCACACAACCCACACACTCATGTACAGCAAACAACCAGTAAAGCCTAGTCACCCCCTCGTGGATAATGGGATTGGTGCATCTATACAGATGCCTACATGTAATATGATGTTTGTGAGTGGTGAGTTTGTGAGTGGTGATAGCTGTTAACTTGCTTTATGCAATGAGACATACCAAACAGCAGATATCAATTTCAAATTTTTTATAACACATGTATATGTATACAATAACAAACAAAAAAAAAAAAACGTTAGTTGCTGCTGCCCTCCCCTTGGCCAGCCACATAACGGGCCAGCAGCGCCGCATGCCGCTCCACTCTGGCCATCAGCCTCCTGTGGGCCGACATAATCCTTCTTTGTGAGGACATGATTTCGGCCAAAGTGGGTATGCCTATGGAGGGAATGGTAAAATTAATAAATCATAATTTTTATTTCTGCTTATTATTACAAAGTAGGAGATTCATGACTTACGGTTATCCCCCTCGTCCGATACAGACTCGCTTATGGAGCCTGGACTAGCATCTATGATAACAAAAAACACTTTATAGTACTCAACAGCTTTTTGTTTTGTACTTTATATGGCGTTAATGTTATATTAAAAAATTACCGGGGGGCGATCCGGCCGGTGGCCCCTGTGGGTGGTACTCCTCCTCCTCCTCCTCCTCCTCCTCCTCCTGTGGCTGTAGATCCACCGGGGGCTCGAGCACATGCTCTCCCTCCTCTGCGGCCCCTGGCTCCTCTGGGGGTTCTTAAGAAAATATAAAGTTTAATGTGGTTGCGTTATGATACATATAGGACTGTGGGGGGTACATTGAAATATATGGCGGACTACGTAGCCTACCTTATACAAGGACTATGGGGGTGAATTTGAACACATTGTGGACTATGTGGTGCAGTATAATATATGGAGAACTCTGGGGTGAATGAAACTTCATGGAGAACTCTAGGAAATTCATTACAGTTCATGGAGGACTATGGGATGCATTCTAATATCTGAAGGGTTATGTGGAACCCTTTATACTATATGGAAGGCTATGTGGGGGCCAATATTGTATTTGGAGAACTAGATATGAGGGGGGACAAAAATACAAGCAGGAGATGGAATTTTTTTGTGCTGAGGGAAAAAGACCCACTACCCACAGCACCCGGCTTTGCCATGCTCTCTCTGATATGGGAAAAGCTGGGTGGTGAGGGAATGATGTTTTGCCAAGCATGGCGAAGCTGGGTGCCAAGGACAAGAGGTATATCATAACATATGAAAACTGTGTGCTGATAGAGGGTTGTCAGTTCATGGGAAATCTTGGTGTAGAGAGCCTACTGTCTGCGTAATTTCCCTGTGTCCTGAGTGTCAGTGTAATTAGCCCATACCACAAGTGTCGGTGTATCTATCGATCTATGCAATAGATCTCTATATATAGATCTGTTACATATTATATATATATATATATATATATATATATATATAATCTATATATATATATTATATATATATATATATATAATCTATCTATCGTTCAATGCAATAGATCTCTATATATATATCTATTACATATTATATATATATATAATCTATCTATCGATCTATTACATAGATCGATATATTATATAAATACTTTTAATGATTTAAAAGAAAACAAAAAATATATATATATATAATAAATATATATACATTAAAATATATATATTTATTATTTAAATATTATCTGAATATATTTATTTTTATAATTATATATATATATATAATTAATATATTATATATTTTTATAATTATATATAGATATATATTATTTATATATATATTATATGTATATATTTATTTTTATTATTATATATATCTAAATATATTTTTAGAATTTTATCTATATATCTATATATATATATATATATATATATTTTATATGTATTATATATATATATATATAATCTATCGATCTATAAAATAGATTATATATATATATAATTTTAATTAAGTAAAAGGATATATATATCATAAATATATACATTTAAATCTATATATTTATTATTTATTATATATGTATATTTTCTTAGATTTATATTTATATATAATTAATATGAATTATATATATATTTAATTTAAAAATATATATATATAGATATATATATATTATTTATATATGTATTATATATTTATATATTTATTTTTATAATAAATATATATATATATATATATAGATAGATAGAGATATATATATATATATATATATATATATATAAATAGATATATATTTAAGAACACCATTATACGTTGCCAAGGCACACTCATCTGCGCCTACCTTGGTTTTGTAACTCTGCTTGTATGGCAGAGATCCGGGCACTGGAGCGGTACCGCAGATCCGCTAATTTTTTGCGGATCTGGGCGCAGGTGCGCTCCAAATGAAATCTCCTCCTCAACCCACGTTGGATCCTGCGCAATACCGCTTTCTTATGGAGAAGTGGATGCTCTTGCGCCTCACGGCAATCATAATCGCGAGCATCCACTTCTCTAATTAGGTACCGGACCTCCGCCTCTCCCCAAGCTGTTGCCCTCCTGCGTGCCGCCATTGTTCGCTGGTGTGTCTACGTAGCAAACGCAGTTGCGTCACCCGCGGTAACGCCTCTTCACATCTGATTCGACGGATAGCGTCACGTGAACGCTAGCTCCAATCAGATCGGGGTGGACGTTGTTGATCCTGCTCCAGCCAATGGCCGCCGATATTACATCTTCGGCCATGGCTGGATTGTTGATTTGTGAAATATTACAAATGCTATGTTTGAAGGTGAAAGTGTGACGCACTTTTAACAAATCAGAATGATCTTTGCTGCAGAAATGAGATCGCGCCATGACGCAAATGCTGTGTCAAGGGGTCGTGGTATCACACACTGTGAGCGCACATACAATTATAAAAAATCGAAAAAGAGATGTCGTTTGAAGGTTTCGGGGACGCACAAACGTCCCCGTTTAAAAACCCCAAATGAAAATATATAAGGCTTCATATTCATAATTTCTGTGTTTTTTTTTTTTACTGCATTGGTACATGGAAATCAAAATTGTACAAGAGCCCTAAATGATGTATTCATCATACAGCTGGACGCCAAATTGAGGAAGTAAATAAACCTTTGCAGGGTTTTACCTAAAGAAAAGCAATGTTGAAGTTAAAAGTGAACATTTTACTTTTAAACCCAAAAACAAATTTTAGTCGTACCATTGAGCATTTCTACTATGGTATCAAGATAAAATTCACCATAAAATATATTGTGCAATTTCTTCTTAGTGCACCCATATGTAATATGTGGTTGAAATCAACTGGTTTGGCACATATTTTGGCACGCTGTTGTTCGCTACGCTCACTCTCAATGTGCGATCCGGAGCAGGAGGCCCAATGATAGCGGTGATGACACCCGGTGCCGGGCCGGACTAGTCTGGGGGTCGTAAGTGGTTGCCGGAGTCATGGCTTCAGTGGGGGTGATTGTAGTTTATAATCCGCCGCTGCTGTATGGGGCCTCCGGGGGTGATGTAACGGCAGCAATGGTGGTACTGCTCCCCACAGTAGCCCTTAATAGTGAATGAATGACAAACAAATCTTGTGGAAAGTTAAAACAACTGTTTATTAAAGTAATCATTTTGCAAAAATGACATTTTAGTATAAATGTGATGAACATAACAATACAAGTAACCATATATTTTAAAATTAGTATAAATGTGATGAACATAATACAAGTAACCATATATTTTAAAATTAAGAAGGGAAGTTTCTAAAACAAATCAATACAATAAAATAAAACTCAGCATAATAAATGTGCTCAATACAAGTCTATCTAATGCTGCCACGTAATTGCACCAGGACCATTAAAATATTGGCAGTACTTTTCTCGACAGGCCTTCGCATCATCGGTATTTCTGCCGGGCGCCAATGGTTGAAGTCCTGCGATTGCGGGATCTTCAGAATGCCATTCGCCAAGCACCACTTCGCCATTTAAGTCATCAGAGTCTACAAAGCCTGTTGGACAGTACGTAATAGCATCTCGCCGTCGAAGAAAGTTGTGAAGGGCGCAACAGGCCAAAACAACTGCGTCTATTGATGGTAGACTCAGGTTAATTGGTGTGTGGAAAACGCGGAAGCGATTTGCCATTATCCCAAAGGCATTTTCCACAACCCTGCGTGCCCTTGATAATCTGTAATTGAACCTTTGTCTTTCCGCCGTTAGACTTTTCTGTGGGAATGGTTTCATGAGATTGGGATGAAGTGGGAAGGCTTCATCGCCCACAAATACAAAGTTAAGGTTTGCGGTAGTGTCAGAGTTGGGGGGCAAATGCAGTTCACCATTTTGCAAACGTTCACCAAAGCCTGTGTGTTCTAAAACCCCACCGTCAGAAACCCGGTCATTCATGCCAACATCAACAGCAATAAATTCGTAATTGGCATTCACAAGGGCCATTAGGATGATGCTGAAATAGCCCTTATAGTTATAAAAATAGGAGCCGCTGTTCAGTGGTTGAGTGATCCGCACATGTTTCCCGTCCAAAGCACCACCACAGTTTGGGAACTGCCAAAGGTGTTCAAAATCGTTGGCAATCGTCTGCCATTCCTCCACAGTTTTGGGGAACTCAATGTAGTTACGCAGACTGTGGAAAATTGCTCTACATGTCTCCGGAATAAGAACGCTGAGCAGGGACCTTGAAATTGCAGAAGAAAAATGTAAGTCTTGCAGGGAGCGTCCGGTGGCCAGGAAACGCAGCGTGACTGCCAATCTTTCATCTGCCGGGATGGCAGCACGCATCGCTGTATTCTTGCGCTGAATAATTGGCGTAACTCTTTCGAGTAAAAGGCTAAATGATTCTTCTGACATCCGCAGAAAATTGCGGAAATCCTGAGGATTATTTTCCTGCAGCTCTCTTAGCAGTTGCATGTGGGAGTATTTGTACCTCTTCTGCAGCCACTCTCTGGTCCACATGCGGCGCTTTCGTTTGGAACGCCTCTGTTCCACTTCACGTAGCCGACCGGCCTCAAACATCAATGCAGCACCCAGCACAACACGCTGCATGTCGTTCATGTTGTCCACACTGCAAAAAAACATGTAAAGATGAGAAAAGTTGCTATAAACCAATCACATTTTTTGGGGGGGTGTAAAAGTGACACTAAAATGGCCGCCCCCATAGAAGTGCACCACTTCTAACTGTGTCAGAGAAACAAATGGCGGCTGTAACTGTGTCAGAGAAACAAAATGGCGGCTGTAACTGTGTCAGAGAAACAAAATGGCGGCTGTAACTGTGTCAGAGAAACAAAATGGCGGCTGTAACTGTGTCAGAGAAACAAAATGGCGGCTGTAACTGTGTCAGAGAAACAAAATCGCGGCTGTAACTGTGGCAGAGAAACAAAATGGCGGCTGTAACTGTGTCAGAGAAACAAAATGGCGGCTGTAACTGTGTCAGAGAAACAAAATGGCGGCTGTAGCAGAGAGACAAAATAACCAGCAATACTAGATAAGGACACATAAAAGGACGATGGACGCACAAAAGGCAATATGTATACAGATAACAACCAACCACTTTCATGATCCGCAAAAATAATTACTATCTATAAACACAAATACTTTCCATACTATAACAAAAACATGGAACAAGTAACATAGACTTTACGAAAATGACTTACCACGTCCAGAAAATGCAGCCGTCTATGCTATCTATTAATAATCGCAGTTTCGATCCTCACAGCGACACGCTCGGGAACGAATGAGGGATATACAAGTGCAGATGCGGCTTTGATTCGAAAACCAAGCAAGCGGGAACAAAGCACGAATGAATCTGTAATACAGCGACACGCTCGGGAACGAATGAGGGAAGATGCAGCTTTGATCCGAAAACCAAGCAAGCGGGAACAAAGCACGAATGAATCTGGGTGTAGTCACAGGTTTGCTCCTAGAAGACTCAAAAGGGAACAAAGCATGAAGCGATACCCAATCAGAGCGCAATAGTGTTCTCATTGCTAACCAATCGTTGCAGAGAGGGGGCGCGGAAATGGCGACGTAACTACACACTATTGTTCTCAGCGCCAACCAATGGGCGCAGAAGGGGCGTGGAAACGGGGACGCAACAACACGCCTTCGTGCATCTCATCTAGGTCGTCAACGAAATCGTAAATAGGGTGTCAAACATACAGATTCATGCAGCCCAGCAGGACTCCAACGAGCCAAAAATGGCCCAAGCTGTTCGGCATCGATCAGCGATTTTTCAGCAGGGGGTGAATCGTTGGTACGTGTCAAACATGACGAGATCGCAATTGAAGTCGTTCTTGCGTCACAGAAACTGTGACGTAGTAACGATCTCGTTGTACGATCTCGTTATGTGTGAAGTGGCCTTTAGTTCTGGTGGTCAGATGTAAACACTAAACAGAGCTGTAGCTCCATTACATGTAAAGCAGTAGCTACCAAATGATGCATATCAGTCCTATTCAAGAGACCAGCTGATCAGTGGTGCAGGATGTGGGATTTTCAATGATCTGATAACCCATCCTAGGGATAGGTCCTTAATATAAAGGGACCAGAGAACATTTTTAAAGAAAATCACAGACACCTGCCACTTACTCTTTTATTTGTTTGTACGCCATTTTCCAATCACCATAAATAATTTGATTGCTGTGTTGTGTGGGTTGTTACTGTGATGACATGGACTCTCATGGGTTAAAGTTTCTTAACATTCAGCCAGACTATTGTTCTTATGTGTGCTAAGTCATGTTTGCTTAGCAATTGCTCTCCAGACTTTTCCAGTAATCATTGTATTGTAGTTGTGTATTGATAATGTAATTACCTTAGTAGCCATTGTCTAGTCGGTGACTTGCCGACTCCATGTAGATATACTGAGTCTTTCTATGCACATCATTTAAATGAACATTATCCATGCAGCTTGAAATTCATCCAATGGGAGAAGCAATCTTGTCCAACCAATCGATGAGGACACAGTGTATCCTAAGGGAAGGTTATGGCTATAAAAGGGACTTCTTTAAGCCACCAGGGTTGATGAAGGTTGATGGATGCTGATGGATCCAGTCTAAGCTCTTTGGAGCTAACTAGAGGATCAGGATATCTTATGGCTTCAATCTAGGGACCCCGGTTCCGGTTGGAGACCATATCCACAGCCTAGGGATTTCGACTCCGGCTGCCAGGATTGTATCATCAAACCAGGACTACCTAAGGAGGACACTCAGGTTGGGACAGTTCAGTCACCTGTTACAGACTTTGCAGACCTCACACAGCTTCCGGAATCTGGCATTATTCCTTTCTCGGTGGGTGCCCGCCAAAAGCGGGGTGCTGCTGGACTGGAGTAAGCGGCCCTGGAAGCTCTGAGGCATGGACATTCTAAATCCCTGGTGAGCCAGCGGAAGGGTGAGACTCTGTTGCCTGTTACATTTGTGTTTTGCTGGTTATGTGTTATGTGCCGTTAATTGTTTGGGGATCCAATAAAGTCTAATTATTGTGGTTCCCTCACCCTGTGTTGTCTGAGTAGTTTTACGCCCACGGTTAAGGAGGCCGGCGTTCAGTTGGGATGAGCCCTGAGCCACGCTGTCTTTCTAAAGGCGGCGGGTTTTAGTGGACGAGAGCACCCACTGAGCCCCATGTCTCCACAGTTACAATTACAGAGACCCCAAATATGTCCATCTTATTTGCTGATTTGTGATGTTAATTAGTTTTTTCAAAGTGTATTAAAGCGTAATTATTTCGATTGTTTATCTTTTTTTATTAATTCTTGTAGAAAGAAAAAAACCTCTTATTATTATTATTATTATTATTTATTATTATAGCGCCATTTATTCCATGGCGCTTTACAAGTGAAAGAGGGTATACATACAACAATCATTAACAGTACAAAACAGACCGGTATAGGAGGAGAGAGGACCCTGCCCGTGAGGGCTCACAGTCTACAAGGAATGGGTGATGGTACAATAGGTGAGGACAGAGCTTGTTGCGCAGTGGTGTACTGGACTGAGGGCTATTGTAGGTTGTAGGCTTGTTGGAAGAGGTGGGTTTTGAGGTTCCTCTTTAAGCTTTCCACGGTAGGGGAGAGTCTGATATGCTGAGGTAGAGCATGCCAGAGTATGGGGGAGGCACGGGAGAAATCTTGTACGCGATTGTGGGAAGAGGAGATAAGAGAGGAGTAGAGAAGGAGATCTTGTGAGGATCTGAGGTTGCGTGTAGGTAGGTACCGGGAGACTAGGTCACAGATGTAAGGAGGAGACAGATTGTGGATGGCTTTGTATGTCATGGTTAATGTTTTGTACTGGTGTCGTTGGGCGATGGGAAGCCAGTGAAGGGATTGGCAGAATGGCAAGGCTAGGGAATAGCGGAGGGACAGGTGGATTAAGCGGGTTGCAGAGTTTAGGATAGATTGGAGGGGTACAAGAGTGTTGGAAGGGAAGCCAGAGAGGAGGATGTTGCAGTAGTTGAGGCGGGAGATGATGAGGGCATGCACTAATGTTTTTGCTGATTCTTGGTTAAGGAAAGCACAGATCCGGGAGATATTTTTGAGTTGTAGTCTGCATGAGGTGAAGAGGGCTTGGATGTGTGGCTTGAAGGATAGAGCAGAGTCGAGGGTTACTCCAAGGCACTCTATTTTGTCCATGTTAAGCTTTAGGAATCGCGCAGAGAAGGATGAAATAGCAGACAGACATTGTGGAATTTTGGTTAGTAGAGAGGTAATGTCAGGTCCAGAGAGGTAGATCTGTGTGTCATCGGCATAGAGATGATACTGAAAGCCATGAGACTCTTTGAGCTGTCCCAGGTCAAAGGTGTAGATGGAGAACAGCAGGGGTCCAAGAACTGAGCCTTGGGGGACACCGACAGATAGGGGGCGAGATGAGGAAGTGGTGTGAGAATGGGAGATGCTGAAAGTTCGGTCGGTTAGGTATGAGGATATCCAAGATAGGGCCAAGTATGTAATGCCCAGAGATGAGAGAATCTGTAGTAGGAAGGAATGGTCTACTGTGTCGAAGGCAGAGGACAGGTCCAGGAGGAGGAGGATAGAGTAGTGTTGCTTGGCTTTGGCGGTTAGTAGATCATTGGTGACTTTGGCTAGGGCAGTTTCAGTAGAGTGATGTGGTCGGAAGCCAGATTGTAGCTGGTCAAAGAGGGAGCAGGAGGATAGGTATGAGGACAATTCAAGATGGACATGCTGTTCCAGTAGTTTTGAGGCATAGGGGAGAAGGGATATGGGGCGATAGTTTGACACAGAGGATGGGTCAACAGAGGGCTTTTTGAGGATGGGTGTAATGGAGGCATGTTTAAAGCATGAGGGGAATACACCACTTGTTAGTGATAGGTTGAAGAGATGGGTTAGGGCTGGGATGAGGACTGCGGTGATGTTGGGAATGAGATGCGATGGGTGCGGGTCAAGTGCACAGGTGGTTAGATGTGATCTTGAGAGTAGAGTGGAAAGATTGTTTTCTGTCTTGGTGGAGAAGCTGGATTTGGAGGAAGAGGGCTGAGTAGCTATGATGAGGGGCTGTGTTGATTGTGGGCCAAAGCTTGCTCTGATGTTGTCAATCTTCTGCTTGAAGAGTAAAAAGCTGTGGAGAAGAAGCGCAATAGGGTTTTACCCCAATAACACACGGGGTAGAGACAGGGAGCAGTAATACTCACCAAGTGAAGTTGTGAAAGTCACAACTACTATGCAGGCATGGAAAGTTTTGATCAAGACAGCAGCAACCCAGACTGCAGATAACAGAGAACAATAGAGGAAAATAGGGTTTTTTGAGCCGCGCCAATGATCACTTCTCAGGTATTCAGATTAATGGATCTTTATTTTGCACAGGTCTACGCGTTTCTGGAGTCTCAGCTCCCTTCCTCAGGACCATCAGGCATAAGAACACATCAAATCTACCATAATGGAGACTTTCTTCTTATGCCTGATGGTCCTGAGGAAGGGAGCTGAGACTCCAGAAACGCGTAGACCTGTGCAAAATAAAGATCCATTAATCTGAATACCTGAGAAGTGATCATTGGCGCGGCTCAAAAAACCCCTATTTTCCTCTATTGTTCTCTGTAATCTTCTGCTTGAAGAAAGAGGCAAAATCTTCAGCTGAGATGAGAGGAGAGGGAGGTGGTGCTGGAGGACGGAGGAGAGAGTTGAAAGTGTTGAATAGCTGTTTAGGGTTGTGAGAGAGAGAAGATATGAGGGATGAGAAGTAGGTTTGTTTTACAGCAGTGAGTGTGGACTTGAAGGTGGTGAGGGACTCTTTATATTCAATGAAGTGCTCAGTGGAATGAGACTTCTTCCATCTGCGCTCAGCAATTCTGGAAGCCTGTCTCAGTTGTTTAGTCTGACCCGTGTGCCAGGGTTGCCTGTTGATCGTGCGGGTTTTGGTGTATGTGAGGGGGGCAGCTGATTCGAGAGCTGCAGAGATTGTAGTGTTGTATAAAGTTGCAGCAGCATCTGCATTGTGTAAAAATGCAATGTCTGTGAAAGGGAGAAGGGACTGAGAAAGAGCGTGTAAATCAAGGTGTATTTCTGCAAGGGTGTGAAAGTTTGTGAAGGGGGGTTGCGTAATTGGAGAAGAGAGGGAGGAGAATGTGAATAGGTTGTGGTCAGACAGGGGGAGAGGCGAGTTAGAGAGGTTAGCTAGGGAACAGAGGCGAGTGAAGATGAGGTCCAGCGTGTGGCCATCTTTGTGAATAGCTGCAGAGGACCATTGGGTGAGACCAAAGGAGGAAGTGAGTGTTAGAAGTTTGGAGACATATGAGTGGGAAGTGTCAATGGGGATGTTGAAATCAGCCATGATGATGGTGGGGATGTCGGTGGAAAGGAAGTGTAGTAGCCAGGTGGTGAAATGATCAAAAAAGGCAGTGGCTGGCCCTGGAGGGCGGTAAATTACAGCCTCTTATTTTTCTTCTCAAATACAGGGACATAGTGATACACTGTAGTATATAGATGTATCTCTAAGTACATGTATAATCTGCTTCTTGGTTCGCTGCCTGAACTACAGGAAAGGAATCCAAATCTCCCTAAGTTTCTGGGTGTGGAGAGTGGCTAATTGGTGGAGCTGCTGCCTAAGGGCAAGGAGTTCATGAGTTTGAGTCCCAAGAAGACTAGAGAAAAGAATTGTTCATTTAATTCATGTGGGAAGAGAGATGTTGATCCTGCCCATGAGTTGGAGGAGCTAAAGAGCTGGCAATAAGAGGTTAGAAGAAATCGAGATAAAAGCCCTGACTACCGGGATAGTGGGACTGAGCCCTTAAATCTGGACAGTCCCGCTCAATCCTGGACAGTCAGGAGCTATGAATGAGCCCTCATGTGACTTTAACATCTACAGGTGGAGCGTAGCTCCATCTGTATCTGTTAACCTGTTAAATTTAACTGTCAAGCATCATTCCATGTGCCCATTGGCGTGACAGTGATGTGATTGTGGGGTAACGATGGGTTGCTATGACAGCCTTGGGTCTACTGATGACTCGTGCCTGTCATGACAATACTCCTGTGAAAGCTGGCATCCATACGAGATCACGTTTTTAGCTACAGTGCTGGCCAAAAGTATTAGCACCCCTGCAATTCTGTCAGAGAATACTCAGTTTCTTCCTGAAAATGATTGCAATCACAAATTCTTTGGTTTTAATACCTTCATTTATTTTGCTTGCAATGAAAAAACACAAAAGAGAATGAAACAAAAATCAAATCATTGATCATTTCACACAAAACTCCAAAAATAGGCCAGACAAAAGAATTGGCACCTTTAGCCTAATACTTGGTTGCACAACCTTTAGCCAAAATAACTGCGAACAACCGCTTCCGGTAACCATCAATGAGTTTCTTACAATGCTCTGCTGGAATTTTAGACAATTCTTCTTTGGCAAACTGCTCCAGGTCCCTGAGATTTGAAGGGTGCCTTCTCCAAACTGCCATTTTGAGATCTCTCCACAGGTGTTCTATGGGATTCAGGTCTGGACTCATTGCTGGCCACTTTAGTAGTCTCCAGTGCTTTCTCTCAAACCATTTTCTAGTGCTTTTTGAAGTGTGTTTTGGGTCATTGTCCTGCTGGAAGACACATGACCTCTGAGGGAGACCCAGCTTTCTCACATTGGGCCCTACATTATGCTGCAACATTTTTTGGTGGTCTTCAGACTTCATAATGACATGCACATGGTCAAGCAGTCCAGTGCCAAAGGCAGCAAAGCAACACCAAAACATCAGGGAACCTCTGCCATGTTTGACTATAGGGACCATGTTCTTTTCTTTGAATGCCTCTTTTTTTTTCCTGTAAACTCTATGTTGATGGCTTTTCCCAAAAAGCTCTACTTTTGTTTCATCTGACAGAGAACATTCTTCCAAAACGTTTTAGGCTTTCTCAGGTAAGTTTTGTAAAACACCAGCCTGGCTTTTTTATGTCTCGGGGTAAGAAGTGGGGTCTTCCTGGGTATCCTACCATACAGACCCTTTTCATTCAGACGCCGACGGATAGTACGGGTTGACACTGTTGTACCCTCGGACTGCAGGGCAGCTTGAACTTGTTGGGATGTTAGTCGAGGTTCTTTATCCACCATCCGCACAATCTTGCGTTGAAATCGCTCGTCAATTTTTCTTTTCCTCCCACATCTAGGGAGGTTAGCCACAGTGCCATGGGCTTTAAACTTCTTGATGACACTGCGCACCGTAGACACAGGAACTTTCAGGTCTTTGGAGATGGACTTGTAGCCTTGAGATTGCTTATGCTTTCTCACAATTTGGATTCTCAAGTCCTCAGACAGTTCTTTGGTCTTCTTTCTTTTCTCCATGCTCAATGTGGTACACACAAGGACACAGGACAGAGGTTGAGTCAACTTTAATCCATGTCAACTGGCTGCAAGTGTGATTTAGTTATTGCCAGCACCTGTTAGGTGCCACAGGTAAGTTACAGGTGCTGTTAATTACACAAATTAGAGAAGCATCACATGATTTTTCAAACAGTGCCAATACTTTTGTCCACCCCCTTTTTTATGTTTGGTGTGGAATTATATCCAATTTGGCGTTATGACAATTTTTTTTTTTTGTCATTGAAGACAAATTTAATGAAGATAATAATACCAAAGAATTTGTGATTGCAATCATTTTCAGTTAGAAACTGAGTATTATCTGACAGAATTGCAGGGATGCCAATACTTTTGGCCAGTACTGTATACATACTGTAGCAGTGCTCATCAGATAATCACAGCTTAAGTAAAAAAACAATGTTTTAAAAAATATAAGAAGAAAAGCAAAACACAAGAGTTCAAATTATCCCCCTTTTGCCCCATTGAAAGTACACATATTTGGTATCCAATCGGTAAACACCATATCACGAAAATTTAAAGCACTATGGGGTCTTGGAAAATGATGCCTCAAGCTAAAAAATTTTTTCAAATTCCCAAATATGTTTTCATCACTTAAAACTATACGTGATTGGTGCTTACGTAATCATACTGACCTGGAGATTCATATTGCCAAGTTTAGTGAGTATAAGAATTTTTTTTTATATATATATACACATATACATTATATATATATATATATACAGTTAGGTCCAGAAATATTTGGACAGTGACACAATTTTTGCGAGTTGGGCTCTGCATGCCACCACATTGGATTTGAAATGAAACCTTTACAACAGAATTCAAGTGCAGATTGTAACGTTTAATTTGAAGCTTTGAACAAAAATATCTGATAGAAATTGTAGGAATTGTCACATTTCTTTACAAACACTCCACATTTTAGGAGGTCAAAAGTAATTGGACAAATAAACCAAACCCAAAAAAAAATATTTTTATTTTCAATATTTTGTTGCGAATCCTTTGGAGGCAATCACTGCCTTAAGTCTGGAACCCATGGACATCACCAAACACTGGGTTTCCTCCTTCTTAATGCTTTGCCAGGCCTTTACAGCCCCAGCCTTCAGGTCTTGCTTGTTTGTGGGTCTTTCCGTCTTAAGTCTGGATTTGAGCAAGTGAAATGCATGCTCAATTGGGTTAAGATCTGGTGATTGACTTGGCCATTGCAGAATGTTCCACTTTTTTGCACTCATGAACTCCTGGGTAGCTTTGGCTGTATACTTGGGGTCATTGTCCATCTGTACTATGAAGCGCCGTCCGATCAACTTTGCGGCATTTGGCTGAATCTGGGCTGAAAGTATATCCCGGTACACTTCAGAATTCATCCGGCTACTCTTGTCTGCTGTTATGTCATCAATAAACACAAGTGACCCAGTGCCATTGAAAGCCATGCATGCCCATGCAATCACGTTGCCTCCACCATGTTTTACAGAGGATGTGGTGTGCCTTGGATCATGTGCCGTTCCCTTTCTTCTCCAAACTTTTTTCTTCCCATCATTCTGGTACAGGTTGATCTTGGTCTCATCTGTCCATAGAATACTTTTCCAGAACTGAGCTGGCTTCATGAGGTGTTTTTCAGCAAATTTAACTCTGGCCTGTCTATTTTTGGAATTGATGAATGGTTTGCATCTAGATGTGAACCCTTTGTATTTACTTTCATGGAGTCTTCTCTTTACTGTTGACTTAGAGACAGATACACCTACTTCACTGAGAGTGTTCTGGACTTCAGTTGATGTTGTGAACGGGTTCTTCTTCACCAAAGAAAGTATGCGGCGATCATCCACCACTGTTGTCATCCGTGGACGCCCAGGCCTTTTTTAGTTCCCAAGCTCACCAGTCAATTCCTTTTTTCTCAGAATGTACCCGACTGTTGATTTTGCTACTCCAAGCATGTCTGCTATCTCTCTGATGGATTTTTTCTTATTTTTCAGCCTCAGGATGTTCTGCTTCACCTCAATTGAGAGTTCCTTAGACCGCATGTTGTCTGGTCACAGCAACAGCTTCCAAATGCAAAATCACACACCTGTAATCAACCCCAGACCTTTTAACTACTTCATTGATTACAGGTTAGCGAGGGAGACGCCTTCAGAGTTAATTGCAGCCCTTAGAGTCCCTTGTCCAATTACTTTTGGTCCCTTGAAAAAGAGGAGGCTATGCATTACAGAGCTATGATTCCTAAACCCTTTCTCCGATTTGGATGTGAAAACTCTCATATTGCAGCTGGGAGTGTGCACTTTCAGCCCATATTATATATATAATTGTATTTCTGAACATGTTTTTGTAAACAGCTAAAATAACAAAACTTGTGTCACTGTCCAAATATTTCTGGACATATATATATATATACAGTTAGGTCCAGAAATATTTGGACAGTGACACAAGTTTTGTTATTTTAGCTGTTTACAAAAACATGTTCAGAAATACAATTATATATATAATATGGGCTGAAAGTGCACACTCCCAGCTGCAATATGAGAGTTTTCACATCCAAATCGGAGAAAGGGTTTAGGAATCATAGCTCTGTAATGCATAGCCTCCTCTTTTTCAAGGGACCAAAAGTAATTGGACAAGGGACTCTAAGGGCTGCAATTAACTCTGAAGGCGTCTCCCTCGTTAACCTTTAATCAATGAAGTAGTTAAAAGGTCTGGGGTTGATTACAGGTGTGTGGTTTTGCATTTGGAAGCTGTTGCTGTGACCAGACAACATGCGGTCTAAGGAACTCTCAATTGAGGTGAAGCAGAACATCCTGAGGCTGAAAAAAAAGAAAAAATCCATCAGAGAGATAGCAGACATGCTTGGAGTAGCAAAATCAACAGTCGGGTACATTCTGAGAAAAAAGGAATTGACTGGTGAGCTTGCGAACTCAAAAAGGCCTGGGCGTCCACGGATGACAACAGTGGTGGATGATCGCCGCATACTTTCTTTGGTGAAGAAGAACCCGTTCACAACATCAACTGAAGTCCAGAACACTCTCAGTGAAGTAGGTGTATCTGTCTCTAAGTCAACAGTAAAGAGAAGACTCCATGAAAGTAAATACAAAGGGTTCACATCTAGATGCAAACCATTCATCAATTCCAAAAATAGACAGGCCAGAGTTAAATTTGCTGAAAAACACCTCATGAAGCCAGCTCAGTTCTGGAAAAGTATTCTATGGACAGATGAGACAAAGATCAACCTGTACCAGAATGATGGGAAGAAAAAAGTTTGGAGAAGAAAGGGAACGGCACATGATCCAAGGCACACCACATCCTCTGTAAAACATGGTGGAGGCAACGTGATGGCATGGGCATGCATGGCTTTCAATGGCACTGGGTCACTTGTGTTTATTGATGACATAACAGCAGACAAGAGTAGCCGGATGAATTCTGAAGTGTACCGGGATATACTTTCAGCCCAGATTCAGCCAAATGCCGCAAAGTTGATTGGACAGCGCTTCATAGTACAGATGGACAATGACCCCAAGCATACAGCCAAAGCTACCCAGGAGTTCATGAGTGCAAAAAAGTGGAACATTCTGCAATGGCCAAGTCAATCACCAGATCTTAACCCAATTGAGCATGCATTTCACTTGCTCAAATCCAGACTTAAGACGGAAAGACCCACAAACAAGCAAGACCTGAAGGCTGCGGCTGTAAAGGCCTGGCAAAGCATTAAGAAGGAGGAAACCCAGCGTTTGGTGATGTCCATGGGTTCCAGACTTAAGGCAGTGATTGCCTCCAAAGGATTCGCAACAAAATATTGAAAATAAAAATATTTTGTTTGGGTTTGGTTTATTTGTCCAATTACTTTTGACGTCCTAAAATGTGGAGTGTGTGTAAAGAAATGTGTACAATTCCTACAATTTCTATCAGATATTTTTGTTCAAAGCTTCAAATTAAACGTTACAATCTGCACTTGAATTCTGTTGTAGAGATTTCATTTCAAATCCAATGTGGTGGCATGCAGAGCCCAACTCGCGAAAATTGTGTCACTGTCCAAAAATTTCTGGACCTAACTGTATATATATAACTATTGTGATATTGCACTTTTTTTGCAATTTCAATGCACAACTCATCCCATAAAAAATGAAGCTCTCATATGGTTATGTAGAAAAACAAATAAGTGTTTTTTTATGTTATACAGAGCGGCCTGGGCTATTATACAGTATACAATACTGTATATAAGAGCTCACTGGTGGTGGCCATAGGTTATAGGAGAAAAACCTGGTGACTGGTTCCCTTTAAGCATACTGCTTTGCAGAACTGAGATATTATTTACACAACTCTGTTCAGTATTTGTTAAGTCATGTTTTAGTTGCTTCTGTTTCTGTTTACAGCAGACTGTAATTGTTATCTTATCTTTCCCAGGAAAGCCCCAAGGATAACCAAACACGCAAAACAGCTTGAAATCTGGTCATGCAAAACAAACTATTCAAAATAAAGAACCTTATAAACTGAAGACATGAGGGCATTGTAAACTGTCTGAGGTTTAGATACAAAGGGAATCTGTCAGCAGGTTTTTGCTATGTAAGCTGAAGCCAGCATGCTGCAAGGGTCAACACAGAAAGTTCAGGCATGCCTGTCTTGTCACGGTCCAATCTTTTGTTTATTTGCTATGTTGGTTTAAGCAGCAGAACTCTTGTCATTACAGGGAACAGTCTGACCTGCCCTCTGCTGTGATTGACATCTCACAGTCAATGTACAATCTCTATAGAGAGCCTGGTGTGGGCAGGAACAGCTCCCTGGGCTCAGCTACATGACTAAACCTTAAAATTCAGATTGTGTCAGAATGGTGCAGCCAGTAATCTAAGTGATACATTGTTGGGTTCAGAGTCTCTTTGCCTAGATTATGTTGCTCTCAGATGAAGTAGCAAAAATCTGCTGACAGATTCCTTTTAAATCAAAAGCTACAGAGAATAGAATAGGTTATCTATATCAGACCAGATCAACTATCAACTCTCTTATCCATTGGATGAAGACACTTTGTACAAAATTGTAAAGTATATTGTAAAGTATAGCTCCATTCAATGTGTAGCGGCTCCTGTAGAACAGTTCCTGAACTGAAAAGTTCTTGTAGCAACTGGTACATACTGAATAAAGCTGCACTTTGCAGCTCTATTCAAAAGGTTTTACATCTCATAGCTGCCAGATAATAAGTAGTAAATTACAAATTTTCACAAACACTATTGGACAATATACATCTATAAAGATAGGAATAACCCTTTAATGGTTTGGTGTACAATTATATTAATTCCTGAGTAGAAATAGCTTTGCTATCCATTTTCATTCAATAATACCAGGGTGCCGTGTGTCGAACCCCCACTGATCTAATGTTGCTGACCTATTAGTATACCAATAAGCCAATATAGCCTGAACACTTAAAACAAAAACATCACACAACTATAAAAATAGCCTCAAAACTGAAAGCAAAAGGAAAGCAAAGGATGTGAAGATATTAGATTGATAAACAATACAAAATTATGTTGTGGTTCAGTGTTAGCCATAAAAATCTATGTAAATACTTGTGCCCCAAAAACGACATAAGTATTCTAGGAGTGTTAGTTTTAATGGCAAACATAATTTCTCTGGTTAGGCAATAAAGCTGTCTCTCCTAGAATACCTTTATCATTTTTGAGGCATAAGTATTTACAAAGATATTAGTTGAAAATTAACAACCTTTTTTTTTTTTATAATGTAATGGCTCCATCTAGTGTTTGATGTTCAGTATAGTTAATTTTATTTATTTATATATTTAGTTATTTAAACTCAGAGGACCATTCACACAATTTTTCTTGTTGAACTGAACACACAATGTAATAGTGGCTTCAGAGTGGAAAAAAAGAGTAAAATGTGGAAAGCTCTTTCAGCAAATTTTTCATGTTTGCACTGGACCATGTAATAGTGGCTGCAGAGCAGAATAAAAAGTGTAGTTTTAAAAAAAATAATAAATCATCTCTTTGTTGTAGAGATATTAACAATAGGGATGGGTGAACCCCCGGATGTTCGGTGTTCGGGAGACTCGCCCGAACATTTTGTAAAGTTCGGGTTCTGATATAACGTGAACTTGCGTCTGAACACCGAACTTGGACTTTACAGTTATGTGATGGGGCGGGGGGGCTGTAAAATAAAGACTATAGTTAATAATAAACATCGTCATTATACTTACAGGTCCCGCGACGCGTCCTGCACTCTGTCTCCCGCCGCTTCTCCTTCCGATCATCGTTGTGCCCTCCCGGTAACCAGCACTGATGATAGGATCTTCCATGACGTCATAGCATGTGACCAGTCACGTGTGTATTATCTCATTGGCTACAGACTGGTCACATGGCTATGACATCATGCTAGGTCCTGTCAGTGCATCTCGCCAGTATGCGGTGCTTGCCCGAGCATCTCCGTACTCAGTATACTCGGCGAGTGCCGTGCACCGGCAAGATGCTCGGGCACATGGTCGGCTCCCTGTCCCTGCATGTCGGCACTCTTTACAGAGTCAGCCCACATGCAGGAACTGGCTGCCACACACAGCCGGTGAATAGCGGCGCCGGGAATCAGGTGATCGAAGATCACCGTTGTTAAAATAACTCGCCTGTCCGGTTACTATTGCAACGGTGGCAGCGGTGACGTCACCGCTTACCAACCCGCAGCTTCTGCTCACTCATTGAGTGATTAGACTGCACGGGGGGAGGAGCGTCTTCCTCCCCTGTGCTGTCTGATGTAGCTGAGCTGCATGGGTTGAAGGAGAAAGAAGACAAAAGACCAGAATCGTGGAGGGGTGAGAGGGAGTAATAAACATGGAGTCTCTAAGTGTGTCTGTGTATTTATTTCTATTAAAGTATTTTTTCTCTGATTGGTGTCTTTTTAGTAACCATTTATTGGAGATTCTTAATGGCAAAGTCAAACTTGCCTGACATTAAGAATCTCTGGCTTAATAATAGCTAGTAAAACAAAGGTAGTATTAACCCCTTATTACTCAGCGTGCCAACCATAACCAGGGCCACTGGAAGAGTTGGATACAGAGCCAGAAGATGGTGCTTCTATGAAGGCTGCGGACTACAATATGCAGCAGGGGGGCCCAGAAAGCTTGGGCAAACCTGTGCTGCGGATTCCAATCCCCAGCTGCCTAGTTGTACCAGGCAGGAGACAAAAATGGGGCGAAGCCCATGTTGGGTTTTTTTTTGTTTTTTTTTAATTATTTCATGAAATTCATGAATTCCCTGACTACAATGACTACAATTCTAGTAACGTTTATAAGTGGAGTCATCGTTTCTCCAGGGGAAAGAATTTATCCAGACACGGTCGCTCTTCCAGGTCCCGGTCCACCTCGCTCATCTCAGATTCATCGGTTGAGGACCTGCCTCCCGCTCCATCCGACAAGACATGCCATATACCTCATATTACCGGTATAACAACTCGTAGTCGAATGAAAGAACCTCGTATACCCCAAAAACTGTTGGTTGAGACTAATACATCTAAACATAAACCACAGGTAATTAATCTATCTACACATGTCTTTTCGGATGTTGAGTTGGAGGTATTATCCAAGGGTCTTCATTTTTGTCCTACGAATTCTTTCAATTTATTTACAGCCCTGAAGGACATGAATTTGTTTGCTAGAAAGATCCTCTTGAAACGGCTTTATTCCGCGAATTACGCGTGAGAGTCAGGGAGCACGTCAGGGATATTGGTGCTGCTGGGTCCGTGGAGGACGTTTCTCTTCTAAAGAATCTCCCTCGGCATTTCCGTAAATTTCACGGATGTGACGCGAGGTTCTTGAGAGTACGTGGTATTGATGTAGTCCACGGTGGTGTTCGGGGAGGCAATTTGCGCAAGACCCTCGCACAGCGGGAGTCTAAGTGGATTGTCTCCCTTAACACCTTGGTCCCCTATGGCCTTAATGAAACAGTCAGCTACTCTCCTTTTTTGTGATAGGCCTTTTCTTCCTACCAATGTTGTCCGTAATCATTCTAACCATTTTGCTGTGTATCAGGGCCTTTAGTTCTGCCTTTCATATTACTCATATTACTCTATTGGTGTAGCTTTATTAATTTAACCCAATTGGGTTCACATAATACACCGTTTCGAGTATACTGGCTTTAACCATCTCATGAACACAATTGTTTGTTGTTTTTAATCCTTTTAATCATGATTATATTTTTCTCATTTTAATTTTTCTTTGAGTGTGATTCCCATATAGGTATTGCATCTTCATCTTTGGAACCTGCATCCCCCCTTTCTCTTTTCATCTGGCCTATAACCTTTTTCCACTGGTGGACAACATGAGAAACACTGAAGATCGCACAAGCTACACATGTTTTGCGCTCTTTATTTTGCCATATGATACAGATTTGCTTGCTCCTACTTCTGTAACCTTACTAACACTATTCATACACCTCCGTTATTCTGCTTTGTATTCATTGTGTCCGCGCAAGTCTGCCGGTCAGCTGACTGCCAGGGGGGTGTTGTTTGGTGGTGTCCACTTTGGGCGCATGCGTGGGAGCCATTGAGACGTCCGTCCTCCCGCGCATGCGCCCTGTGCATGGTGGCGCTTACCTCCTCCGCCCCCTGGCCTCCACCCCCGGCGCATGCGCAATTGCGGCCACTATCGTGATTACTTACATCTGCGCTGACCCTTTATTAGGTGTCAGCGCTATTCAACAACATTACTTCCCTCGAAAAAGCGCTCTGGCGAAACGGACGTTGGGACCGCTCACCTGCCGCCACGCTCTGCCTTCACACTAGGTACAATCTTTAATTTAGCCCTCCTTCATGCCAGCGGTCCATTCTTGGCACTTCATTCCTCCTCACTGACATGTCTGGTATTCCTCCTCACTACCTCCTGCGTCTGGCTTCAGTTGTGTACAGCTGATTATGTTTGTGGTTTACTATTACCCTTACTTTTGCTCCTTTTAACACTTCATTTCATTAGCGTACACAACTGACCCTTGACTCTTGGCTGGTTGTGGTTTTCATTTGCCCTATATGTGGGCAACTTTGTAACTACCCTGTCCATTATCATTGTATTCAGTTTCACTACAGGGATTTTTCACTTCTTGGTGTGCCCCCTTGCCTCCACGGTAGGCATACTTTTAGTGCCCATCCTTGTCAGCAGGTACCTTAGGTGCATTACTTCCTTCCACTGTTGGTGTCAGCGGTGCACCCGAGTTACGTTTTTCCCTCCTGTTGATATATCTTTTGCAACTTACACCATCATTCAGTGTTCAGTTTCAGTTGTGTGTGGCTGATCAGGAATTTGGTCTAATTTTACTATTCCTGCCTTACCTCTCATTCCATGACTATTAAATCGGCGCACACACAACTGATCCTGAGCCCTTTATTTCCTGTTTGCCTACTGCGCAGGTGATAGTGCCATCATTCCTGTTTTTTACTGTTTTATCAACTTCATGACACTACCCCATACCTCTCTGCTACACGACTATTTTCATTACCCCTCCTGGATGCACCACTGTTAGCCCGCAACACCCTTGATTTTTCTCATTTTTTCTCTTTTTCCCTTTGGCATTCTCTGTTCTACACAGGCTTATGCATCTGGGCCTTTTGAATCCCTACCCACCTTTTTTTCTTTTTGTGGACTACCAGTGGTGCACCCATAGAGGGTTCTCTGTGATCACCTCCACACGACTACATAGGACTCCTCAATTCCAAGTTTCCTTCCCTTTCTATCCTCAGAGCATTTTTCTACTATTTGATTGCCACTTCGTGGTTTAAACGCATATCTACCCAATTTGTAACATTATGTATAGTACCATCTTTACTTCAGGGCTCTCTCTTTGTGGCGGTTAGGGTTGTACTATTACAATTGTGTTCAACATTACATTTGTGAGTTTTCATCCATCCATGACCCTGTGATTTCATCCTTTTTGATATTATATTGCAAATATTGTGACTCTTGTGAGATTAATATTTTTAATGATTTTTCTAATAAAATTTATACCTTCTTTTGCAATACCCTGTGCCATTTTTCTTCTTTGTTCTCCTTGTCTACAATGTCTTTTGAAGTTGGCACCTTTCCTGTGGGAAATTGTTTTGTCCTTTTCCCCAGTGCATATATAGACTAGCCATGCAATTTTTGTTTACAATCATCAACATATGTATATTTACGTCATATGTAATGTCCCCGCCTTTGATGCGGGCTTGCACTCTGAGCCCGCATCTTTCCCCACCTATGATGGCTGCTTTAATTAGCCATCATGTGCCCACGGCTGTTAACAAGTTAAATCTCGGACTGCGGGATTTAACAGATTCAAGGGGCGCCGAAGGGTTGGCATTACAGCTAGGGATCAGCTGATGACCAATGTCACGATGGTGACTTCCAGGAGTTCCTGAGAGTTCATTGGGAACGCCGATGACCCCCTGGATGTCACTGCACAAACTGCTGTATACTCACCTGTCCCCGGCAATGCTGTCCTCGGCGGTGCTGTACCCAGCCTGTCCCCACAATGCTCCGGCTTCCAAATCCTCGGGCAGTGAATAATCAATGAAAATAATGAGCGGGGCATAGGAGCGGGACGCAGCAGAGCAGAAGACAACATCGCTGGATACAAGTAAATATGGAACATCTTTTCATTGCAGAGACACGTGTTTTACCCGGTACGTGTCACATGTATGCAAACACGGATGTCACATGTGTGACACACGTATGACACACGTGTGACCATAACCATGCATGTGACTGGTACCTGATTAAACACGGACGTCTGAAACCGGCCTGATCATTATCACACTGCAGCTCAGTGGGGTAACTAGAGTCGGATGGGCCCCGGTGTAAAATTGTGGCCTGGGCCTCCACCTCGCATGTTCGTTAGATCTACAGGCCCTTGTAGCATCCTAGATCATATAAAGGCATATAAGTTGCCCCTCCGCCATCTTTATGTAGTAATGTCCCCCATGCTGTACTAATGTCCCCCATCCGGGCCCACTTTATGGTAAATATGTCCCTCAACCTGGTAAATATGTCTCTTATCCTGGTATATATTCTCTCCATTCTAGTATATATGTCCCCCATCCTAGGCCCCATCCTGGTATATACTGTATGTCCCCCATTCTGATATATATATATATATCCCCCATCCAGGTATACATGTTCCCCATCCTGGTATATATGTTCCTATCATTTTATATACAAACAAATTCAACTCATCTCCCATGCCACGCACATCCGCTGCAGCCAGAAAGCAATTGCAGGTAGCTGACATCGGTGTGCATGCCATAGCCCTTGAAGTCACTGTCATGCGCCCCCAGTCACATGCACACCAATGTCAGCTGCTGGTCATTGTTTGGCCAAAAACTTCTATTGCAGCGCAGGGACCCAACAGGTCTCTGTTCTTCAACTGTCAGGGGTGTGTCAAGGTTGACAGACAATCCTGTGGTGTCCAGCCATAGAAGGTCACAGCGTTTGGCTACACAAACTGCTCACTGACATTTGGTTGTTCCTGCTGTCGTGTAAATGGTATTCTTGGTTGTTCCTGCTGTCGTGTAAATGGTATTCTATGTATCTTATCTGCTAGGAGTTAATCCCTTTAATTTTAGGATCCTGAGAATATCCTCATCTTTCAGATGTTAATCATCATCACTTCCACTGGTGTCCTTAAAGACTCACATTTCCTCCTGCTGTTTTCTGGTGATAGCGCTATTTTCCTTTACAAGCCTAGGATACAAGCAGTCGGCTTGTATCACTCTGAAGTAACATGGTTATCATTGCTATACCTCTCCCAGTATCATCCTGGAGATGTTGTTTTTGTAATTTCCCTGTGTATTCTCTCTGCATGCTCTTTAGAACTTAGTGGGGTTGACTAAGTGCTCATTCCATCCATTTCCTGCCTAGGGTCCAGCACAGGTTCAGCCAGGCCAGGTATCCTGCTTGGTGCACAGGTACGGAACCTATCTAGGGTGGTCAGAGCGGCCAGGGCCCAGCGGAAGGTTTGGTCAGGGGGGTCACCATTTCCCCTGTCTCTAGGCACAGGGTTTCCTTTTCCCTTTCCTGTCACAGTACACGAGGTACTTACCCATACCTAGCATGACAGCAATGTATTTGAGCTGGATATGCACCCTCAAATGCACATCTTGCTGAAGAAGGTGTTGGGGTTGGCAGGTCCCTATACCCCCTAGCTCGGTTGTGACCTCTGCAACCGCGATATTTATGCCCCTGCTGCTGCTGACCAGAGGTGCTACCTAGCAAAAAGCCTGGAATTTGGAGGTGACTCTCATTAGAACACAACAGTCTCAGTACTAGAATCCAATATTGAGTTCAATGAGTTCATCTAAGCTGGGATACTGTGGGAACAATCAGCTGTGACCTCAGGTGAACGATCTGACATCACCGCTCACAGCTGCGGCTGTGTGGTTTTTTTTTATATTCACAGCTGCGGCTCCGTCAGTGTGTCCATGACATGGCAGTTCTTAATTGCGTTTTCTAATGTCTTCGCGCACTGCAACCTCAGATGTAGCAGAGCCATGATAGTTGTGAGACCTTGTGTGAATTACGTTAGACCTACAGGGGTGGTTTGGGAGTTGTACTTGTTCTATCTCTGCTGCATTTAACACCATTGTTCGAAATTGTCCATCCTGTTGCACCAATGCCATCTGTCCATTTTAAAAAAGAACAGCTCATCCAGACCAAGGGCTTCAAGGAAGCAACTCAGATAACACTATCTTACATGCTTGGTTCACATTAATTAGGCTACATGTAGTGCTGAATAAGGATGGGTAAACCCGAACTGTAAAGTTCGGTGTCCATACTGAACACATGGTGTTCGTGCACACAAACATGAGCTTTCTGGGACGTTCGTGTTACAGTTCGTGTAACCGTTTGGGTCCAGGGGCTGTTAAAAAAAAAAAGCACGTTATTAAAAAAAATATTCTGATCATACTTACAGGTCCCGCGACGTGTCCTGCAGACTCTGCCTCTCAGCGCTTCTGCTAACGTGTCCGTCGGATCATTACTGTTCCCCCCCGGTAAGCACCTCTGGCAAAAAGGACCTGCCGTGACGTCATACCCATGTGACCAGTCACGTGTGAATGTTGTATTACCTCATTGGCTACAGACTGGTCCCGCGAGTATGACGTCATCACAGGTCCTGGCGCCCCGTGATGCGAGAGACATCGCATCACGGCGCACAATCTCCAGACAGCAGCGGGTCATCTGCATGTATTTCCACAGCTGAGGCGTTCCTGTCGGGAGAGTGGGGTGATGCACTGCGAGACGCAAGTGCAACATCCCGTCACTGTCAGCCTGATGCATCGCTCTGACCGGAACGATGTAGCAGTCTGACATGGCTCTCTGTGCTACTCACTGTGCATAGAATGTCTGTGCAGAAGATGAAGCTGACTTTGCTGTCCCTGTGGATTACGTCGGACTAGGGATTTTTTTATAATAACGGTGGAGCCTCCAAATGTTTTTTGTTTTATTTCTAATAAAAAAAATTCTCTGTGCTGTGTTTTTTTACTGTTTCCTAGAAATTCATGGTGGCCATGTCTATTTTGGCGGGACACCATGAATTTCGGGCTTAGTACCATCTGAGAATACAAAGCTGGTATTAACCCCTTTATTACCCAGCGAGCCACTGCCATCACAGCCGCTGGATGAGCCGGGTAAAGCGCCTGGAAATGGCGCTAAGAAACAATGCACCATTTCCAGCGGTGGCTGTGGGCTGCCGAGAATCCCAGCCCCCAGCTGTCTGGCTTTACCTGACTGGCGATCAAAATACGGTGGGAGCTTACGCATTTTTTTTTTTTTTAGTTATTTTTTTTAAATAAAAAAAAATAATGGGCTTCCCTGTATTTTTATTGCCAGCCAAGGTAACGCCAGGCAGATGGGGGTGGCAGCCCGTAGCCGTCTGCTTTATCTGCGCTGAGAATCAAAAATACTGCGAAGCGCTACGTCATTTTTTTTTAATGATTTATTTATTTTTACAGTTTTGTGATGTCAGGAAATCAAAATACAGGGAAAAAGGTGATCCAGCTCAGCTGTGGCAAGGTCCGGCATGCAGGGATAACACTCTGGTAGTGCAGGGATCTAATAGAAGAAAAAAAGATAATCCAGCTTCCGGAATACTATAAAATTTTGTGCATGCACATTCTGGAAAAAGAGTGTTAGAGTGTTTTATGTTATTTTTTATTTTATTTTAATAATATATATATATATATATATATATATATATATATATATATATATATTGTATGTTCATGCATATATGATTTTCTTTTCTCTTGTACATAATTTTCTTTGTTCACTTTTTGTGGAATATTTTGTATCGTGTGTTTTGTATATTATCTACCCTGTGACAGCACATGTGTTTTTCTGATTAAACTCACCCCTCCCATTGGTAGGAGTGAATTTAAAAGCTTGTGGGTAACATTCGTTTACTCAGGCTTGACAAAGACAGGCTTGACAAAGAACGCAGGTAGCATTCGAAACGCGTTGCCACACATGGGCTCCTTATTTTGTCCTTGTAATGATAAATATTTTTTACGTCCTTTAAAATAAAGCTTGCACAAGATTTTATATTATTCCGGAAGCTGGATTACCTTTTTTCTTCAATCAAAATACAGGGAAGCCCATTTTTTTTTAGTTATTTAAATAAGTAATAAAAAAAAATATGTGGGCTCCCGCTGCATTTTTTGTATTGCTAGCTAAGGGTAATCCAAACAGCTACTGGCTGTTAACCCCCACTGCTTGGTGTTACCTTCACTGGCAATGGAAAATCCAGGGAAGCATTTTTTTTTTTTTTAAGTTTTTTGCCAAAAAACTAAAAAAAAAAACTAACAAAAAAATGACGTGGGCTTCGCCATAATTTTGTATGCTAGCCAGGTACAGCAGGCAGGTATGGGCTACCCCCAATCCCCAGCTGCCTACTTGTACCCGGCTGGGAACTAAAAATATAGGAAAGCCCTTTTTTTTTTAATTATTTCATGAATTTCATGACATAATTAAAAAAAACAAACATGGGCTTCGCCTCATTTTTGTGTCCAGTCAGGTACAACTAGGCAGCTTGGGATTGGAATCCACAGCGCAGGTTGGCCCAAACTTTCTGGGCCCCTCCGCTGCGAATTGCAGTCCACAGCCGCCCCAGAAAATGGCGCTTTCATAGAAGCGCCATCTTCTGGTGCTGTATCCAACTCTTCCACTGGCCCTGGTGACGGGTGGCACGCTGGGTAATAAGGAGTTAATACTAGCTTCCCGGCACCGCTATTCATCACTGACTATGGCAGCCAATCCCTGCATGTGGGCTGACTCTGTAAAGAGCGTCAACATGCAGGGAGCGGGAGCAGAGCATTTGCCCGAGCATCTTGCCGGTACACGGCGCTCGACGAGTATACCAAGTACTGAGATGCTCAGGCGAGCACCTTGTACCGGCAAGATGCACTGACAGGACCTAGCATGACATCATAGCCATGTGACCGGTCTGTAACCAATGAGGTGTTACAACGTGACTAGTCATATGGGTATGATGTCACGGAAAGGTCTTATCGTCAGTGCTGGTTACCGGGAGAGCACATTGATGATCGGAAGCAGAAGCAGCGGGAGACAGAGTGCAGGATGCATTGCGGGACCTGTAGGTATAAATGACAATGTTTATTATTAACTGTATTCTTTATTTTACAGCCACTTGCCCCAACACATAACTGTAAAGTCCAAGTTCGATGTTCGGACGCAAGTTCGCGTTCTCAGAACCCGAACTTTACAAAATGTTCAGGTGAGTCTCTTGAACACCGAACATTGGGGGGGTTCGCCCATCACTACTAAAGAGCTGTCAAAGGACACTAGAAACAAAATCGTAGCCCTGCACCAGGCTGGGAATACTGAATTTGCAATAGGCAAGCAGCTTGGCATGATGAAATCAACTGTGGGAGCAATAATAAGAAAATGGAAGACATACAAGACCATTGATAATCTCCCTTGATCTGGGGCTCCACACAAGATCTCACCCCGTGGGGTCAAAATGATCACAAGAATGGTGAGAAAAAATCCCAGAACCACATGGGGGGACCTAGTCAATGACCTGCATAGAGCTGGGACCACCATAACAAAGTCTACAATCAGTAACACACTACGCCGCCAGGGACTCAGATCCTGCAATGCCAGACGTGTCCCCCTGCTTAATTCAGTGCATGTCTGGGCCCGTCTGAATTTTGCTAGAGGGCATTTGGATTATCCAGAACAGTATTGGGAGAATGTCATATGGTCTGATGAAACCAAAGTAGAACTATTTGGTAGAGTTGCAGCCAAAGAACACCATATCTCCTGTGAAGCATGCAGGTGGCAACATCATACTTTGGGGCTCTTTCTCTGCAAAGGGACCAGGACGACTGATCCGTGTATATGAAAGAATGAATGGGGCCATGTATCGTGAGAGTTTGAGTGCAAACCTCCTTCCATCAGCAAGGGCATTGAAGATGAAACGTGGCTGGGTTTTTCAACACGATAATGATCCCAAGCAAACCGCCAGAGCAACGGAGTGACTTCATATGAAGCATATGAAGGTCCTAGAGTGGCATTGCCAGTCTCCAGATCTCAGCTCCATAAAAATCCTTTGGTGGGAGTTGAAAGTCAGTGTTGCCCAGCGAGAGGCCCACAACATCACTGCTCTAGAGGAGATCTGCATGGAGGAATGGGCCAACATACCAACAGTGTATGCCAACCTTGTGAAGACTTACAGAAAACATTTGACCTCTGTCATTGCCAACAAAGGATATATAACAAAATACTGAGATGAACTTTTGTTATTGACCAAATACTTATTTTCCACTATAATTTGAAAATAAATCTTGCCAAATCAAACAAGTTGATTTTTTGGATTAGTTTTCTCATTTTGTCTCTCATAGTTGTGGGCTGCCTTTGATGTCAATTACAGGCCTCTCATCTTTTTAAGTGGAATAACTTGCACAATTGGTGGCTGACTAAATATTCCCCCCCCCCCGCTATATATGTAAATATTTGGGTGAACACTAGCTGTGTCCCCAAGTTGCCTGCCCCTGACCTAATGGATATTGATTAAGTGCATGCGTGAAAGAATTGACACTAGTCAAAGAGTTAGATGTGAATCTCTCCTTGATCAGAGAATGGCACAACTTCAACTGCCTTTTTTTTAACAGAGCACCTGCTTATACAAACAAAGAATAAGGGGCGTAGTTAGCTCTATAGTGAGCATGCTCAAATGTTTCCACTAGTAGTGGGTTGGTCCATGAGATCATCAGTGGGTGGGTACATGGGATCATTAGTGGGTTGCTCCATATGATCTTCCATCTGGGCATTCCTTGCTTTCCTTGCATAACAGGACAGGGTATAGAGGAGAGTAAGCAGCAGCCATCATTAGATCTGTGTCACGTGTATGTATCTAAACAGACTTATGTAAGCAGAAACGATTTCATCGGACGATATCCCACAATCCCGTACAGCTCAAGGTTAAGTATTTGATCCAATGGCCCTCCTTAATATAATATAATGTACACACACAGGTTTTTCCAAGAATGGCGATGAGAGTGTGGAAGGTTTGAGGGGTGGAGGCGGAGCTTGGGTAGACCCTGGGCAGAGTCTCAAGGGGCCTAAAATTATTGCCAGTATGGGGCATTGAAATTCCTAGTGGCAGCCCTGATAGGCATGAAGGGCAGTTCTTCGATTTTCAAACATTCAATCCCATATAACAGTCTGTACTGCTCTGCACTCACAGTTATGTCAACAGCACTTGAAGTTGTGGGTCTACAAGAGACGAAGTTCTTGTCTATTAATCCTCCAAATTTTAGTCATCAAAACTTCCCGCATAAATTTACAGCTTCTAATATAAAGAAAAAGGCATGGGTTCTTATACTTATAAAAAACACAATTGGTTTCGAACTTATATCTGAAATAGGAGATAAAGATGGGAGATACTGTATTTTAATATGCAAAATTAATAACTCCATATTTACATTATGTAACATTTATGCCCCTAATGTTGGCCAAATTCAATTTTTGAACAAGGTAATTCAGATAATCCGCGAAAATCAAAAAGGAAATCTAATTATGTTTGGAGACTTCAACCTGATTCCAAATGGAAATCTAGATTCCACATCTAAAACTAGACATTTTAATCAGACTTTGGATCCATGGATAGAAAGAGAGGAATTGTATGATGTTTTCCGCTGTCTCAATACATCATCAAAAGAGTACACATGTTACTCTGATAGGTTTCACTCCTTCTCAAAAATCGATCTAGTTCTTGCACCGATTTCAACTTTAATGAAATTCAAATCAGTAGATATAGGCGACCGTTCTTGGTCGGATCATGCCCCAGTTATGTTTAAACTATATTTGGATTCTCCAATCAATTCAAAAGGGAAAGAATTTGGAGAGCAAATTCATATATAATTCAGCATCATAAATACAGAATTAGAGTCATCACTAATTAATTACTTCAAGGAGAACAATACGCAAGACGTTTCTCAATACACCATCTGGAACGTGCATAAAGCGGTCATTAGGGGAAAATTAACAGAGATCAATAGTAGAGATAGGAAAATTAATAGAGAAAATATAAAAAGAATTTCATCCAAAATAAAAGAAGTGGAAAAAGCTCAGATTGAGAATGCTTCCGTAAGTAAACACTCAGAAATATTAAAGTTGAGAATGGACCTACGATCTCATTTAATCAGAGATTACGACAGGATGCTACAAAAAATAAAAACAAAGTTTTATCATTCCAATAATAAACCATCTAAATTCATGATGAATAGAATTAAACAAAGGAAAGCCAAAACAAGAATTTCAGCAATTATCAATACAGATAACAAAACATGCAAACACCCAACTGAAATAGCGGACTCTTTTGCTGACTATTATAGTGGAGAAAAAGGTCAAATGGGAAAAAAACAGGTTTAATGCCGCGTTAAAGGATCACTGGTATCAGTAAGATGAAAATCTCTTTTTTATTTTAATCAATCCAACGCGTTTCAGAGACAAGGACCGTCTCCTTCTTCAGGGAAAAAAGAAATCATACATGCAGCTTGCAGCCTGATCACTTATAGAAGACTCTATACTGCCACGTTAGCAGCTCTGACGTCAAACAACCACATGGTATTAGAGTGGTGACTCATAGACACGTGCAATGAGCTGCAAAGATCATGAAAAAAAGAGGAGGAAAAGAAGAAAGAGAAAAAAGGGGAGAGCGATTCTCATTTACATGTACACACAAACAGATAAAAATAAAAAAATATAAGAATAAATGGAAATAAAACTAAAAATAAAAATAAAAGAGAGTGTTTTTTTGTGTCATTACTATGGATAGGAAGAGAAAAATATTTTTTGTGCAAAGAGAAATGTGTAGATCCGAATGCGAACCTGCAGACAAAGGACTGAACATAATGGGGTTTATATATAACCATTACTCTATATCCTCCGGTGAAAATTGGGTGAGAAAAAAGAATGATGAAGATATTCATGAGAGCGTGTAAGAAAAAGAGGGGGGGGGGTTCATGAGAAAACGGCATAACATGTGAGGAAAGAAGATGAAACAAAGACTAGATGGAAATGATGGGTGAGGCATACGAGATCATATGCAAACAATTAGGACACAAAGGAAAAATATGTGTTATAGTTGAGTGTAACCGTGAGGTGTAAGACAGTACCATGATACATTGGGGAAATGTGTTTAGAGATTCCTGGAAAGCCGTGAAAATATGAATGAATCACAGGGATAGTGGAGAATGAAGGGCGCATGCGTGAAGAGACTAAGCAAGTTTCAGAGAGAGTGGGGTGAGCCGAGTTCAAACCGTGGGAAAGTATAGTAATGCGCACAGAGACAAGTGAAATCCAACGGAGGTAACCAAAGTTCAGGACCGTGGGAAAAAAGAGAAGCCGTATACAGATTATAGCAAAAAAGCTGGTGTATAGGAAAAACATTGCATATGATAACATATAAATATATAAGGGTAAAAAAACCTTTTAGATAGGTATTTGGTGGATATTCAATAAAAATTCCAGATGAAATTCTAGATCAAATACGAGATCTTATGCAGACGCATAGGACACAGAAGAAAATGTGTGTTGGAACCAAGCATAATCGTTAGGTATAAAACAGTAACATGATATGCTGGGGAAGTGTTTTTAAAGACTCCTGGGACGCAGTAAATATATGAAAGAATCGCAGTGACAGTGAAGAAATATGTGAAGAGGCTGAGCGGGTTTGAGAGGGAGTAGAGGTGAACTGGGTTAAAATGTAGTACTGCGCACACGCACAGAGGCAGGTGAAAACAGCGGAGATGACCAAAGGTCAAGAACATGGGAAAAGAAAAAAAAACAAAAATCGGGTGTGAATAACAGCAAGAAAGTTGGTGCATAAGAAAACAGCATTTTGAGTAAAATCTAAATTATTTAGCAGAAACCTAGTAAAGGTGGAACTGACATAAGTGAAAAGGTCATGATAAGAAAAACACATTTGGTGCAATACAATGACACTGGTCATTACGATACTCAAAGTGGTACATATAAAATTTTCTTTCTTTTAAAATGAAAAAGAAGGCAAAAAAAACGCGCTGGAAAAAAGAATATGAAGAGACAATATAAATATAATACACATATAGGTATATAAGAATGAAAACCTTAGGTTGTTATTTACTAAATATTCAATTAGATACAATTCTAGATAAAATTAATATCGACATATTTAAAATAACAACCAATCAAAACTAGAATATGGCACAAAAATTAAGTAAAAAAAAGGGTATAAAAATGGGACATAAAAAGTATATACAAAATATGTATATACATATATATGAATATATATATATAACTCTATAGTAAAGGTTTTCCTATAATTTAGTAAAAAATGCCATATCACCTACTGATGAGGGATTAAAAAATACAACAAAGAATAAATACAATGAATAAAATGAATAAAACCAGTAATAAGGGGGCTAATAAAACAGGTCAGACACTTCATTGAGGCCAAAGGGTTTTAAAGTGCTGAGCTTATGGGTCCAAAACGTTTCCTTCCTGCTCAAAGCCTCAGTCCTATTAAGTGCAATAGGGTTGATTTGCTCAATAGGTGTGATTTTAAAATCTATGCTTTTATTATGTTGGATTGTGCAGTGTCTTGATAGGCCATGCAGAAGAAAGCCTGTTCTAATGTTGTGGCGGTAACAATTGAGCCTATTATGGAGGGCTTGGCTCGTTCTGCCCACATATTGCTTGCCACACATGCAATCTACAAGGTATATTACAAAGCTAGATTGACAAGTTAAATGGTCTTTTATTTTAAAAGACTCATCACCACTGGGGGAACAAAAGATGGTCCTGCCATGATGGATACTTTTGCAACACAGGCATTTTTTGGCACCACATCTATAAGACCCTGCTGGAGCCAGAGGTCTAAAAGGCACTGATTTCGACCTTAGTTTGCTGGGGGCTAAAATATTTTTGATGGTGGGGGCTCGCCTAAACGTGATCCCTGGAGCAGAGGGTAAAAAAGGCTTGAGGATAGGGTCACTTTGCAGTATGCCCCAATGCCGCAAAAAGACTTTCCTTATGGCTATATTGTCACTGCTCTAAGTAGTAATAACATTCAGGCTGAAATCCTGCTTGTCCGTTGCAGTAGTGTCCCCATCACTGGCAAGTCCCCTAGAGGTCCCTTGTATGGGAGGACGTCTGTCCTTTTTAGGTCCAATGAGATCCCTTTGTTTCAAACTGAGGGACTCCTTGTACGCCCTCTGTATGAGGGATTTAGAATATTCCTTCTCTTCGAAACGTTGCCTCAACACTTCTACTTGTTTCTTAAAATCACTGTCCCGGGTGCAGTTTCTCCTAACCCTTTTGTACTGGTTCAGTGGGATGTTCCGCAACCATTTGTTATAGTGCTCACTCCCATAATTTATATAACCGTTTGCATCGACTTTCTTGAAAAAGGTTTTTGTGCATATTTTGTCCATCTCATGAAAAATTACCAGATTTAGATAATGTATTTCGTCGGTATTAACTGTAGAGGTGAATTTTAAGCCCCGCTCATTACTGTCCAAATGATCCAAAAGAACACTCACATCAGTAAAATTACTGTCCCAGATGATGAATAGATCGTCAATGAATCTTTTGTAGAATATAACTCCCTCTCTGAACATATTATTTTCTATATGCACCTTCTCGAAAACCCCCATGAACAGGTTAGCATAGGAACATGCAGCCCTGGACCCCATCGCCATCCCAAGGCGTTGATGGTACAGCACATCAGAAAAAACAAAATAGTTATTATGGAGTATAAAACTCATGCTATCCAATATGAAATTCTTTTGGGTAGGAGGAATCCTGCTGTCACCCTCTAAATATAAAGAGAGACAAAAAAGACCTAGATGGTGCTGTATATTGGAATACAAGGAAGTTTAAAGGGGATTGTTAACTAAAATAGGGCTCTTAAAAACAATTTATCCCGCTCTGAGAGAGAGGCGCTAGAAACCCTTAAAAACAACAGAGATATAGTCATCAGAGCAGCAGATAAGGGTGGAGGGATAATCATTCAAAATAGAGTTGACTACCTCAAGGAAGAATTTAAAATTATATCTGATCCTATTCACTATGAGGTAGCGAGAGAATCGGAGTACAACCAGGCTGTTGTTGCCTATAGGGTACTCATTCAGAAGGCAGCAGACAGCAATATACTAAATCTTGCAGAAAATAAATTTTTGCAGATCCAAGTTCCGGCTAGAGCTTTCTTTTATCATTTGCCCAAAATCCACAAAGATTTATCCAACCCCCCTGGTAGACCCATAATTTCGGGTATAAATTCTTTGACGTCCAACCTAGCGAATTATATTGATATACTTCTACAACCATATGTATTGGGTCTCAATAGCCATCTCAGGGATTCTGCCCACCTAATTGAGAAAGTCAGTGACATAAAGTGGAGGAAATCATATAAGTTCGTAACCGTTGATGTGACTTCCTTGTATTCCAATATACAGCACCATCTAGGTCTTTTTTGTCTCTCTTTATATTTAGAGGGTGACAGCAGGATTCCTCCTACCCAAAAGAATTTCATATTGGATAGCATGAGTTTTATACTCCATAATAACTATTTTGTTTTTTCTGATGTGCTGTACCATCAACGCATTGGGACGGCGATGGGGTCCAGGGCTGCATGTTCCTATGCTAACCTGTTCATGGGGGTTTTCGAGAAGGTGCATATAGAAAATATGTTCAGAGAGGGAGTTATATTCTACAAAAGATTCATTGACGATCTATTCATCATCTGGGACAGTAATTTTACTGATGTGAGTGTTCTTTTGGATCATTTGGACAGTAATGAGTGGGGCTTAAAATTCACCTCTACAGTTCATACCGACGAAATACATTATCTAGATCTGGTAATTTTTCATGAGATGGACAAAATATGCACAAAAACCTTTTTCAAGAAAGTCGATGCAAACGGTTATATAAATTATGGGAGTGAGCACTATAACAAACGGTTGCGGAACATCCCACTGAAACAGTACAAAAGGGTTAGGAGAAACTGCACCCGGGACAGTGATTTTAAGAAACAAGTAGAAGTGTTGAGGCAACGTTTCGAAGAGAAGGAATATCCTAAATCCCTCATACAGAGGGCGTACAAGGAGTCCCTCAGTTTGAAACAAAGGGATCTCATTGGACCTAAAAAGGACAGACGTCCTCCCATACAAGGGACCTCTAGGGGACTTGCCAGTGATGGGGACACTACTGCAACGGACAAGCAGGATTTCAGCCTGAATTTTATTACTACTTATAGCAGTGACAATATAGCCATAAGGAAAGTCTTTTTAAGGCATTGGGGCATACTGCAAAGTGACCCTATCCTCAAGCCTTTTTTACCCTCTGCTCCAGGGATCACGTTTAGGCGAGCCCCCACCATCAAAAATATTTTAGCCCCCAGCAAACTAAGGTCGAAATCAGTGCCTTTTAGACCTCTGGCTCCAGCAGGGTCTTATAGATGTGGTGCCAAAAAATGCCTGTGTTGCAAAAGTATCCATCAAGGCAGGACTACCTTTTGTTCCCCC
Source organism: Anomaloglossus baeobatrachus (assembly GCF_048569485.1). Taxonomy (NCBI): domain Eukaryota; kingdom Metazoa; phylum Chordata; class Amphibia; order Anura; family Aromobatidae; genus Anomaloglossus; species Anomaloglossus baeobatrachus. The sequence goes on along the minus strand of NC_134353.1, from coordinate 572,905,850 downwards.
AGTGGTGATGAGTCTTTTAAAATAAAAGACCATTTAACTTGTCAATCTAGCTTTGTAATATACCTTGTAGATTGCATGTGTGGCAAGCAATATGTGGGCAGAACGAGCCAAGCCCTCCATAATAGGCTCAATTGGCACCGCCACAACATTAGAACAGGCTTTCTTCTGCATGGCCTATCAAGACACTACACAATCCAACATAATAAAAGCATAGATTTTAAAATCACACCTATTGAGCAAATCAACCCTATTGTACTTAATAGGACTGAGGCTTTGAGCAGGAAGGAAACGTTTTGGACCCATAAGCTCAGCACTTTAAAACCCTTTGGCCTCAATGAAGTGTCTGACCTGTTTTATTAGCCCCCTTATTACTGGTTTTATTCATTTTATTCATTGTATTTATTCTTTGTTGTATTTTTTAATCCCTCATTACTAGGTGATATGGCATTTTTTACTAAATTATAAGAAAACCTTTACTATAGAGTTATATATATATTCATACATATGTATATACATATTTTGTATATACTTTTTATGTCCCATTTTTATACCACTTTCCCTGTGATTCATTCATATTTTCACGGCTTTCCAGGAATCTCTAAACACATTTCCCCAATGTATCATGGTACTGTCTAACACCTCACGGTTACACTCAACTATAACACATATTTTTCCTTTGTGTCCTAATTGTTTGCATATGATCTCGTATGCCTCACCCATCATTTCCATCTAGTCTTTGTTTCATCTTCTTTCCTCACATGTTATGCCGTTTTCTCATGAACCCCCCCCCCTCTTTTTCTTACACGCTCTCATTAATATCTTCATCATTCTTTTTTCTCACCCAATTTTCACCGGCGGATATACAGTAATGGTTATATATAAACCCCATTATGTTCAGTCCTTTGTCTGCAGGTTCGCATTCGGATCTACACATTTCTCTTTGCACAAAAAATATTTTTCTCTTGCTATCCATAGTAATGACACAAAAAAACACTCTCTCTTTTATTTTTATTTTTATTTCCATTTATTCTTATATTTTTTTATTTTTATCTGTTTGTGTGTACATGTAAATGAGAATCACTCTCCCCTTTTTTCTCTTTCTTCTTTTCCTCCTCTTTTTTTCATGATCTTTGCAGCTCATTGCACATGTCTATGAGTCACCGCTCTAATACCATGTGGTTGTTTGACGTCAGAGCTGCTAACGTGGCAGTATAGAGTCTTCTATAAGTGATAAGGCTGTAAGCTGCATGTATGATTTCTTTTTTCCCTGAAGAAGGAGACGGTCCTTGTCTCTGAAACGCGTTGGATTGACTAAAATAAAAAAGAGATTTTCATCTTACTGATACCAGTGATCCTTTAGCGCGGCATTAAACCCGTTTTTTTCCCATTTGACCTTTTTCTCCACTGTGTTCTGAACGGGGCCACTGCTGGGACCACGCGGACACTCACATGCTGAATAAGGAGTTGTGACTGTCACAACCTTACCAGGTGAGTGTACCTATCCTTACATCTTGTACGTTTTATACCAGGTAAGACGCTATTGCGCCTTCTGTTTCCCCATTTTAGCAGCTGACTATTATAGTAAGCTTTATAATTTAAATGAAGATACGAACACTGTTCAACCATCAGAAAGTAAAATTAATGAATTTCTCTCTAAAATTTGTCTTCCAAAAGTTTCTGCAGATGACCTTGCCCTTTTAAATGCACCATATACCTTAAGTGAGATAGTAGCGGTTATTCATAAATTAAAAAATGGAAAATCCCCTGGACCTGACGGTCTTAATAATGAGTATTATAAAGGATTTGCACATATATTGGCCCCACAATTGACAGACTTGACAAATTTAATTACTAAAAATAGTTATATTCAAAGTTAATTGCCATTAGATTACAAAATACCATGCAAAAATTGGCTCATTCAGACCAAGTAGGTTTTATCACAAATAGGCAAGCCCAGACGCTACAAGGAAAATTATCAACTTAATAAATCATATTGAGACTTTTCAAATGCCTGCTCTACTTCTTACTCTTGACGCAGAGAAGGCTTTCGCTAGGGTACATTGGGGGTACATGGCGGCAACACTAAGGAAATTTGGCTTTAAGGGTCACATTATAAACTCTATTTTGGCCCTGTACTCTCGGCCGTCGGCAAAAATATATATCAATAACTGCTTATCAAAAAATTTTTGGATAAGCAATGGCACGAGACAAGGTTGTCCCTTGTCACCAATATTGTTCGCATTATTAATGGAGCCACTAGCGGAGACTATCAGAATAAATGACGAAATCAAGGGTGTTTTCTTAAATTTAAAACAGTATAAGATAACGTTGTATGCTGATGATGTTATTTTATCAGTATCCCGTCCTTTAAATTCTCTGAGATCTGCTACCAAGGTACTGCAAGAGTTTACAGAAATCTCGTACTATAAGGTTAACTATTCTAAGTCACACATATTAGGATTTAATATAGATCCCATGACACAAGAAGGTATTGAAACAGAATTTTCTTATAAATGGGAAAAAACAAGTATCCAGTATTTAGGTATAATAATTACAGCTAAATTGAAAGACTTGATCCCTAGTAATTTAAATATATTATTAGAGTATATTAAAAAAAAAATAACAAATATTGCTAAAACAGAAATGTCATGGTTAGGCAAAATCATTCCCTATAAAGCTATTGTTCTCCCAAAAATTTTGGATCTTTTCCGATGCATTCCAATACTCATGACAAAGCTAGAAATTTCAAACTGCATACCCAACTATCTAGACATGTATGGAGAAACAACAGGCCAAGGTTATCTAAGGTGCTTTTGTTTAAACATAAGAAAAGAGGAGGAATTGGTTTGCCAAACATTTACGCCTATTATTTAGCAAATTTATTAAAACAGTCACAGAAATGTCTTTTGGATGATTCGGAATCTAGTTGGGTACGAATAGAAAAAAGTGTAAATAAAAACAGATCTACGAGAGCCACAATCTTAGTTCACCTTATAAATTCAAAAACTCCCTTACCTACATTTATAACAATAAAAGCTACAATCTCTGCATGGAAACAACTCAATAGGATTTTATGTAAAAATAAAAGTGAACTTTTAGACATCAGGACAATCTCAATTGAAGTATTTGAAGTATTGGTCCCTAGGCTAGATTTAACAACATGGAGGAAGTATAATATCAACAGTTTTCATGATATTTCATGTAATAACAGCTTATTACCTTTCCAGACAATTCGTCATAAATTTAATCTCCCTTTAAATGAACTGGCAAATTGGACACTCCTTAACCAGTACTTAAATAAAAACAAAAAATTAACTTTTTCACTACCTGTAGATTTGTTAGATATTTTATTTAACCCACAAAATAAGTTATATTGGAAAACTAGCAACATTTATGCCATTATTAATGAAGACCTCCAATTTGATAAAAGATCAAATATTCTGAACTGGGAGAAAGATCTTGGTCAGACTTTTCAACTGGAACAGTGGCAAAAATCATTGAATTTAACGTTATCCAACACTGCCTGCGCCACATTGCAAGAAACTTACTTTAAAGGTGCTTTCACGCTGGTATTTTACTCCTCAAAAGCTACACAAAATGTCTGTATCTCTCCTTTGTGCTGGAGAGAGTGTGGAGAAAATGGGTCAATTTTGCATATTTTTTGGAGTTGTCCAGCTTTAAAAAAGATGTGGGAAGATGTGTGTGATCTAATAAATAAAGTTACATCACAGAGTTTTATTCTCTCCCCCCAACTGGCACTATTGTTAATTGGTATAGAAGAGTTTAAAGACCCATGCAGACACATAATTTGCCATATTCTACTCGTGGTAAAACATCTTATGGGTTAATTCACACAGTGCGTTTTTCGCGGCGTTTTTGCGCGTTTTTCGGGTGCATTTTTGGCCTCAAAACTGCATGACTTTGCTTCCCCAGCAAAGTCTATGAGTTTTCATTTTTTCTGTCCGCACACAACTTTTTTTTTAAGCTGCGTTTTTGAGCTTAAAAAAAAAAATTGACATGTCAATTCTTTCCTGCGTTTTTCCTGCGTTTTCCCCCCATTCAATGCATTGGAAAAACACAGGAAAACGCAGAGATCAAAAACGCAGCAAAACGCAGCCAAAAATGCACCAAATTGCGGCAAAAACACATGCGTTTTCTTATGCGTTTTTTTGACGCGGGTGCGGTTTTGTGCGTTTTTAGCAGCCATAAACGCACAAAAACGCAGCGTCAAAAAAATGCAGCGTGTGCACATAGCCTATTGCTTCAAAATGGAGACAGGTAGAGGCACCATGCATAATAGAAATTATTGAACGGATATCTTCACATAATTCATATGAGTATAGTTTTGCATTGAAAGAAAAGAACTTTTTGAGATACAAATTGAGATGGTCTTTATGGGCGAAAACATTTATGCCTAGTCTGCATATAACTTAGCCTCCTGACATGTAATGATTATTATTTCTCATGTATATTATTGTTTTTGTTGTTCCAAGTACGTTGGTGACATAACGTTTGATGGTAATACTTTTGAAGTATTGGCCATAAAGGCGACACTTAAGGCTATTGTGAAGCCCCACAGGTGTTGTATCGGTGCATACCTTCAGGGACTCCACGTAGCTGGATCTGGTCACAGGTAGGAGATCTTCTTTGTAGTCGTGACGCCACTCTCAGTATTGCGGCCAGTAGGGACCGCCACTGCAGGTTGAGGGTCGCCTGGGGCTGATGGTGTGTGCAGTTAGATGTAAGAGCCTCCTGAGAGTGAGGCAAGCCCCAGGGCCCTGTGTAGGTTTGTAGTACCACAAGTCGCAGAATGACCACACACAGGCAAAGTGTCTTTCAGGGTTTTTACTCACTTCAGGTGGCAGGGTGAGTAACCCGGGCGTAGCTGGGATGAACCAGGTGGGAACCAGGTATCCTTCCGGCTGACTGTATGAGGGTGACTACAAACTCGCCTTCCTTAGCCCTTGGTGGTTTGGGGTGACCCCGACTTTGAGTCCCTATGGGGGTCACCCAGGGAAGATGCTCCAAGCCTCTCTCCCCTTCTTGTTTTGCCGTGTGCTTGTTCCCCGGGCCAGGCCACTCCAGCCTCTTGCCTCCTGTGACCTATGGGCCCTACTTGCGGTTACGTGGCTGCGGCTTTTGGTTGTTGTGGTGTGGGCTGTAAGAGCCCCACACCGGCAGGTTTAGCAGGGAAAGGTAAATCTATCCTCGCTTCGGGATCTGCCGCCCGGTTGGGCCTGGTGCTCTCTAGAAGTCTCCGTACTTCCCACTCCGTTGCACTCGCTAGCTGAAGCTGGCTTTCAGGCAGCACTTCTAGTTGACCGTTCTCCCCCGTCTGTAGTCACTGCGCGGGCGCTGTTAGACAGCATCAGCCCCACAGGTCTGCTCCTCACTGAGCCCTCTGGAGTTGTGCCCTAACTGACTCACTGGTGGGTTTTTCCATCTCTCCTCTTTCTGCTGACATCTCCTCAGTCCGAGCTCCAAGCTCTAACTAACTCCTCCTATCTCTCTTTCCTTCCCCACTTGTGTCTGCCTACGCCACCTAGCAACCAGACTCTCCACCACACCCCTTGAGAGGAGATGGAGGCTTTTTAACCCCCTACCACTATTCCAGTGGAGGTATAGGCTTTGCCCCCTCCTGGGATCCCCAGGGGTCCTCTCATGGGTACATGTGTGAGACCTGATCACTATGCGCCTGTGTTCCACACCCCTGTCAGCCTTCTGGATTACCTGTATTGTACTGTCCCCAGCATGGGTGCAGTACTCAGTGGTGCCTGACCAGGTCAGGGGCGCCACATTCCCCCTTAGTTATCACCAGCACGTCCTCGGGCTGCAAGACAACATTTTTAAAATGCATAAAACATTAAAACATGTAAAACATTTAAAAGCACCAGGTATCAGACATCACCTCCCTCCACCCACAAGTCCGTTAACCCACCCAAAACCCTCTCAGGAGGCAGGTCACCGGTCCTTTTGGTAACCAGATCTGGGCCATCTACTTCCCCAGACCTTTCCTCCAATCTTCCTCTCCCGTTGGCCGCGACTTCAGCCACTTCTGGCAGGATGTAGAGGCGGCTTTCATGGGCTGGTGGTTTCAGGGTATACCTGGCCTGGTGGATCCGCGCCGTCAGCCTCTTCTGGCAGGATGCAGAGGCGGCCTCCACAGTTGGTGCTGACCAGGTACCCTCTTTGTGGTGGTGAGCCAAGGCCCCATAAACAGGCGTGCTCTCTGGTCGCAGGTGAGCCAAGGCCCTTTTCTACGGACGGGCCCCCCTGGTTGCAGACGAGCCAAGCCCCTAAACAGGCTGGCCCTGGTGGTGGTGCCACTGGTGTAACTATTTACACTGCGAGAGTTTGTGGCTATAGCAAGTTCATAGCCTTAAGGTTTATTTCTCACAATAGTTTTTGTGGGCACATTCTTGAACTTTAAAACGTTGCAAACAAAACTTTCAAAACTTTAACTTCTGTACTTCTTTTCTGTACTTTACTTTACTCCTCTTTTTCACTAGGGCGAGGGCACGTTGGGCACTGGCACCTGTGACTTTCCTGCTCTTTGTCTCTGTCTTCATCTGTAGGATCTTTATCTTTCCGTCCTTGGTCTTCATCTGTTTCTACATCTGGTTCTTTATCTCTATCTTGTCTTTCTTGTCTTTCTTGTCTTTCTTGTCTTTCTTGTCTTTCTTGTCTTTCTTGTCTTTCTTGTCTTTCTTGTCTTTCTTGTCTTTCTTGTCTTTCTTGTCTTTCTTGTCTTTCTTGTCTTTCTTGTTGCATGGGATGGCTGTAGGGTTTGTTGGGACATAGCGTTACATCAAGTGCGTACAACCCCCTTTCACCTTGGTGCATGGTAAACTGTACCGAATCTCCCATTTTCAGATTTCTGCAAGGGTGTCCTCTTGGCAGATGAGCGTTCACATCTCTGCGGTTTACAAATATCCCTTCTTTTATTCCTGGTGCTACAATAAATCCATAGCCACTTCTCAGATTAAAGTCTTCCACTATGCCATAACACAGGGGTCCTCTAGCCTGGGCTTTGGACTCTCTCAACATACGCTTCTCCTTTAGGTCTCTGGCGGTGACTGCTCTCTGTTCAGGAGACTGTGGTGCTGGAGCAAACTGTGTTCTTCTGCGCCGTGTCTTGCGGGCTGGATCCATGCCTGTGGTACAGCTTGCAAACTCCCAGGTGAGACTTTTAGGTAGCTCTTCTTCTGCAGAGGGGGTCAGGTCCTCCTCGTCCCAGCGGGAGTAGGGCAGCATCTCCGGCTCTGAGTAGGAGTCTGCTGCGGCTGGCGTCGGAGTTAGCCCTTCTGCCTCCTGGCCTCCTCTCCCCCTTAGTTCTTCCTGGCACTCCTCTGATGGCAGGACTGGGGATGGACTTTCTCCTGCTGGCCCAGGCGGGGGACTCTCTGGTGTAGCTGCAGGGGTTACCTGAATCTCCTCAGGGGTGCATGGGGGGCGCAGGTACAGATCCACCAACCACTGGGGAAACTTGGCCTCCATGTCAGCCCTCATCTGCCAGTATTCTTCCTCCAGCGTGGGCTTCCTATCAGAGACCTCCGGGGACTGGGGAGCAGTGTCAGCTCTGGCCTTACAGGCCGGGGTAAATGCTGAGGTAGTCTTTCCTTGGCGGGCCGCGCCTGGCATGGCGGCGGCCTGGTCTTGGCGGGCCGCGCCTATCATGGCGGCGGCCTGGTCTTGGCGGGCCGCGCCTATCATGGCGGCGGCCTGGTCTTGGCGGGCCGCGCCTATCATGGCGGCGGCCTGGTCTTGGCGGGCCGCGCCCTGTATGGCGGCGGCCTGGTCTTGGCGGGCCGCGCCTATCATGGCGGCGGCCTGGTCTGTGCGGGCCGGGCAGGGCATCGCTGCGGCGGCCTGGTCTTGGCGGGCCGAGCAGGGCATCGCTGCGGCGGCCTGGTCTTGGCGGGCCGAGCAGGGCATCGCTGCGGCGGCCGGGGCTTGGCGGGCCGCACCTGGCGTGGCTGCGGCCTGCTTCAGCGTCGCCGCACCGGACGCCTCTTCAGGGACCGCGGACGTGGCAGCAGGGGTCGGGGCACTTGCGCGGGCCGGGGCATCATTCGACTCACCCGTTGTTGGTAGCACTGGGGTCTGCGTCGTCGCCGTCCCGCCTGACACCCGGCATGCAGCTCTCCCTTCATAGGCCCGAACCGCCGCGGTCAGCTCCTGCAGTTCCATCCGTTCCTCCCGAATCTGCTCCACGACCCGGGTCTCCAGCCGGTTGCAAAACTGGGCCAGCTCTCGGTACCACCAGGCAGCGGAGCCTGGTTCTGGGTTCCTGCGGTCAGACGCCATTTCTTCTGCGCCGTCTTCTGCACGGTCTCCCAGCAGTGGACTCTTCGCTGCCTCCTGTAACAGGCTGTCCAGTTTCTGCTCTGCCTCTTTCAGCAGCTCCTCTCCCAGCAGCAGGCTTGTGGCTCTCTTTCCTTCCCGCCGTCTCTCGACGCTTCCACTCTCATAGCTGGCAAGGTCAGAACCCTGCAGGGGATCTCTGGGTAGCCACGCCTCTTCGTGGGCGGTAACTTCTTCCAGCGCGGGCTGCTGTTGTTTTTCAGCGCGCTTTTCATGGTGGCAATATGGCGGCGCTTCCAATTTTTCAAGCGGACCGCCCAGGCACATGGTCACCTGTCTGAACAGGTCTAGTCCTTATCCTGTTCACAGCGCCAGATGTGAAGCCCCACAGGTGTTGTATCGGTGCATACCTTCAGGGACTCCACGTAGCTGGATCTGGTCACAGGTAGGAGATCTTCTTTGTAGTCGTGACGCCACTCTCAGTATTGCGGCCAGTAGGGACCGCCACTGCAGGTTGAGGGTCGCCTGGGGCTGATGGTGTGTGCAGTTAGATGTAAGAGCCTCCTGAGAGTGAGGCAAGCCCCAGGGCCCTGTGTAGGTTTGTAGTACCACAAGTCGCAGAATGACCACACACAGGCAAAGTGTCTTTCAGGGTTTTTACTCACTTCAGGTGGCAGGGTGAGTAACCCGGGCGTAGCTGGGATGAACCAGGTGGGAACCAGGTATCCTTCCGGCTGACTGTATGAGGGTGACTACAAACTCGCCTTCCTTAGCCCTTGGTGGTTTGGGGTGACCCCGACTTTGAGTCCCTATGGGGGTCACCCAGGGAAGATGCTCCAAGCCTCTCTCCCCTTCTTGTTTTGCCGTGTGCTTGTTCCCCGGGCCAGGCCACTCCAGCCTCTTGCCTCCTGTGACCTATGGGCCCTACTTGCGGTTACGTGGCTGCGGCTTTTGGTTGTTGTGGTGTGGGCTGTAAGAGCCCCACACCGGCAGGTTTAGCAGGGAAAGGTAAATCTATCCTCGCTTCGGGATCTGCCGCCCGGTTGGGCCTGGTGCTCTCTAGAAGTCTCCGTACTTCCCACTCCGTTGCACTCGCTAGCTGAAGCTGGCTTTCAGGCAGCACTTCTAGTTGACCGTTCTCCCCCGTCTGTAGTCACTGCGCGGGCGCTGTTAGACAGCATCAGCCCCACAGGTCTGCTCCTCACTGAGCCCTCTGGAGTTGTGCCCTAACTGACTCACTGGTGGGTTTTTCCATCTCTCCTCTTTCTGCTGACATCTCCTCAGTCCGAGCTCCAAGCTCTAACTAACTCCTCCTATCTCTCTTTCCTTCCCCACTTGTGTCTGCCTACGCCACCTAGCAACCAGACTCTCCACCACACCCCTTGAGAGGAGATGGAGGCTTTTTAACCCCCTACCACTATTCCAGTGGAGGTATAGGCTTTGCCCCCTCCTGGGATCCCCAGGGGTCCTCTCATGGGTACATGTGTGAGACCTGATCACTATGCGCCTGTGTTCCACACCCCTGTCAGCCTTCTGGATTACCTGTATTGTACTGTCCCCAGCATGGGTGCAGTACTCAGTGGTGCCTGACCAGGTCAGGGGCGCCACACTATGTCCGCACGTTGCTTTTTACCTGCTTTTTACCTGCTTTTTTGCTTCTTTTTCAACTGCAGCATTTAATGCCAAAATGGTTGTGTTCTGCTTTTCAAGCAAAGTCTATGGGAATTTGGGTTTCTTGTCCGCACTATGCAGTTCAAACTGCAGCCTTTTTGTTGCTGAACTTTGGTCAAAAACTCAGCTTTGCAGTGCAAAACCCAAATGGCAAAAACAATTGACATGTCAATTGTTTTTGCCATTTGGGTTTTGCCCTGCAAAGCTGAGTTTTTGACCAAAGTTCTGCAACAAAAAGGCTGCAGTTTGAACTGCATAGTGCGGACAAGAAACCCAAATTCCCATAGACTTTGCTTGAAAAGCAGAACACAAACATTTTGGCATTAAACGCTGCAGTTGAAAAAGCGGCAAAAAAGCAGGTAAAAAGCAGGTAAAAAGCAACGTGCGGACATAGCCTTACTGTTGGTTTTTTCCTTTTTTCCTTTATGTCTATTCCTTTTTCCCTTTTCCTAATTCCTCCCTTATTCCTTGTATTTCTTGTATTAAAATTTGTAAAATGTTAATAAAAAGATGCAAACCTAACAGCACTTGAAGTTTGCTAATCTTGTGCCAATTCACTAGCACTGAACTTTTTTCTTTTCACTGATGTTCTGTAGAATATTCATTTTTTCATGGTATTAAGAGTCTTGGGCTTCCCTTCCTAGCCTGTTTTTTGTAAGTGTTGCCTTCTTCACTTACGTATTTTACCAGCATTGGCACAACAGAGTAAGAACTCTATCTTCTGGGCACAATCTATGCTACTAGAGTTCTTTTTACTCCAAATTTTTTTCTGGTTGTTGAATCTGATTTCTTTCCCATTTATAGCAAGCCCAAGGCACAGCTGAATGTTCAGGCAGTGGAGCACAGACACTGAACAACATTTCTAACAACAGTCAAACAAAATCTGCCTTTGTTACTCATCGCAACCAATCACTGCACAGTTTTTGTTTTATCAAAGCAGGTTACGAAATGTAAGGGGAGATCAGATAAACTTACTATATAACCTTTACAATGCTCCAGAGGATGTTAGAGGGGTTGTCCAAGCCATGCTTAGGATATCTTTATCAGACTGGAAGGGTCCAACACTCACCCCCCCCTAACAATCAGTTTCTGCTGGATCTTAGCAGTGAGCCAACACAGGACAGTTTCATTCACTGCATAGTGGCTGTTTTCCTCTTCACTGCAATAAAAGCTGAGCTGCAGCTCTCGCCAATAACCACTACAAGGTAACAGATGTGCTTTTCACCATTTAAAACCAGCTGCTGCCGGGGCAAAAAATAGCTCTTCGTGGCTGGGAGATGAGGTGTTGAACCTTAACTAATTTGATATTTCAATATGAAACTAGTGTCGGTTGCACCAACCAATAGACAGATTCAGACAATATTGTATTGTGTTTATGTATGGGGGCACCAGCTAATTGTCAGGGAAGATGTCTACCGGGCATATCTGATTTCAGACTTCCGATTCCTTTGTTCTCCTAGAGATAAAACACCAGAGAGATCTATCATAGGGATGAGCGGATCCGTGGATGTTCTGGTTTATACAAACTGTAGTCCAAAGTTTGATTCAGCTACCAGAACTCTACCCAAACTTGAATCCAAACCCCATAGAAGTCAATGGGGGCTCAAACTTTGTGTAGTAAAACGGTCGTAGAAAGGGCTAGGGGCTGCAAAAGGAAGCAAAATCGTTGTAAGAGTAGGACAATTGCCTTGCAAATAAATGTGGATAAGAAAGTGACTTAAAATAACATTTAAAAAAAAAAAATATAGGAATTACTACCTACCGGTAATGATGTTTCCGGTAGCCCATCATGACAGCACCACAGGAGTTGCTTCCTCTGACCTCTACAGGGACAGGAACACAAGGGGTTAAAAGTCCCTCCCCACCTCTCCACTCTCCAGTGGCTTTTCAAAGTACCACACCAGGATGGGTATAACACAATTTTATTTGCTCAAGGATTGTTACATATAATGTTAATGCACACCAAGCAGAAGAACGTCAGGGAGGGAAATAAGGGTGCTGTTATGATGGGCTCCTGGAAACATCATTACCGGTAGGTAGTAATTCCTATTTTCCAGGACGCCACATGACCACACCACAGAAGAATACCTAATTAATCTATCCTTATGGGGGACCACAGCCTGAAGAACTTTCCAACCAAATGAGATTTGATGGGAAGTATGTCCAATTTGTAGTGTCTGCAAAATGCGTTTGGGCCTAACCACGTAGCTGTTCTGCAAATCTGGTCTAGAGAGGCCCCGGCCCTTTCTGCCCATGTGATAGAGATCTAGTTGAGTGGGCACTTAGTCGTTCTGGCGGGGCCCTCCCTGCCGCCTGATAGGTAGAGGTTATGGCTGCCCTAACCCACCGAGATAGGGTCGCCTTTGACAATGTTCTACTACAATTTTTTCCCCTGAACTGAATGAACAAGGTAGAGTCTATTCTCTAGTTCCTGGTAGCCTCCAAGTAGCCAAGCACTGCCCGTCTCGCATCTAAGGAATGCATACGCTGTTCCTTCTGGTTCCTGTAGTCGTGACAAAATGATGGTAAGGCAACTTCTTGTTCAAGATTAGCGGAAACCACCTTGGGGCGAAATGTTGGATCCATTTTCAGAATTATCCTGTCATGCAAGATCCGTAGATATGGGTCTCTGATAGACAATGCCTGGACTTCTCCAATTCTTTTAGCCGTTGTTATCGCTACCAAAACACAATTTTCAAGGATACGTTTTCCATTGATATTTCGGCCAAGGGTTCAAATGGAGGATCAAAGGCCATTGGACACCAATGTTAGATCCCAAAGAGGCACTGTAGATCTGACTGTAGGTCTCGGCTGCTGAATACATTTTACAAATCGTGCGACCCACGGATTGGAGGCCAACGGTGAGTCAAAGAAAACACTCAGTGACAAGATTTGGACTTTCAATGTACTAGGTTTCAGCCCCCTGCGGAATCCCATTTGAAGAAAATCCAAGGTTTTGGGAATGTTTGGATGAGTACTGTCCTTAGGTTCTTCTCCTAAAAACGAGCAGAATTTTTTCCAGATCTTCCTATAGATTGTTCTCGTCACAGGTTTCCTACTCGCCTGGAGCGTGGAAATGACCTTGTCTGACAGGCCCTTCCTCTTCAGAAATCTCCCTTCAGGATACAGGCTGATAGCTGTAAGTGATCCAGGTCTTTGTGAAGAACTGGTCTCTGGCTGAGGAGATTATCTAGGGAAGAAGGACCGGATACGCAATTGACGGGTTCTTTAGTAAAGAGAGCCAGCTCCTCTTGGGCCAATAAGGAACTATGAGGATTACTTTGGCTCCCTCTTGTATCTTTCTTAGCACCCTGGGGATTAACGGCAGGGGTGGAATGGCGTATAGTAGTCCCATATTCTAGTTCTAGGCCATGGTGTCCACTGCAGCTGGGTTGTCCCGCAGATTCAGGGAGAAGAATACCTTCAGTTTTGCGTTCCCTCTGGATGCGAACAAGTCCACTTTGAGTCTGACCCATCTTTCGATCAGATCCTGGAATACGCTTTCCTTTAATTCCCACTCCGAGGGGTCGACTCTGCGCCTGCTGAGGAAGTCCACTAGTTGATTTTCTGAGCCTTTCAGATGAACTGCCAAAATGGAGAGGACCGACTATTCTGCCCACCGGAAAATTTTTGTTGCCGGGGGGGGATGCTGCGAGCCCGCTTGATGTCGAAGGAAGGACACTGTCGTGACATTATCTGAGAGTACCTGAATATGCTGGTACATGAATAGATGACCTTTCTTCAGAGCCTGCCATACCGCATTCACTTCCCTGAAATTTGATGACTGGAACGACACTTGTGGTGGCTGTGGAGACACGGGGGTCAGAGGGTGCTCTTGTCCGCTGGCCCGGCTGCCTTTAGAAAGACAGCATGGCCCGGGGCTCATCCCAACTGAACGCCCGACCTCCTTAACCGTGGGTGGAACACTACTCAGACAACACAGAGTGAGGGAACCACAATATTAAGACTTTATTGGATCCCCAAACAATTTTACGCCACATAGCACATAACCAGCAAAACCACAAAATGTAATCGCCAACAGTTTCTCACCCTTCTGGTGGCTCACCAGGGATTAGAATGTCCATGCCTCAGAGCTTCCAGGGCTACTTACTCCAAACCAGCAGCATCCCGCTTTCGGCGGGCACCCACTGAGAATGGAATAACGCCAGATTTAGGAAGCTGTCTGAGGACCGCAAAGCCTGTAGTCAGGTGACTGGATTGTCCCAAGCTGGATTCCTTCCTTAGGTTGTCCTTGATAGCTCAGCCAAATCCTTGCATTCAATGCTGCAGTCCATATAGTATTATAACCCAGGTTCGGTTATGGCTTGCCAATCGGATCCGCTGATCCTAGATTGGTAGTATGTAGCAAGAGTCTACCCGGGCAATGGACAATCCTCCTTCTTATACCCCTGAGCTCTCCATTCAGACCATTGGGGTCTTAACGATTGATGGATAAGACTGGGCTCTTATTGATTAGATTTCAAGTGGTATACAAAATATCCAGAGATGAGGGAGAGGTAGCTAAGTTACATTGCATCTAGCAATACACATAGTAATACAAAAGGAAGTTCACATAATTGATTTGTCTGGGTGTCCGACCTTCACTGGCCAAGGCAATTACATGAGTCAACAAGAACTGTAACAATAGACTACTAGAGCATTGTAGAAACAATGAGGAGCTTATCCCCATCTATAAACAAACTATCTTCATGTCTGGCTGAATTTTAAGAACTTAACCCATGCTAGGCACTGACAGAGTCCATGTCGTCACAGTGGCCACTTCCCCTGGAAGTATAGGGAGCTCACATGGGTGCCCCAGTGCCTCTGACTTGCGTCGGTGGCGAGAGTGGCACAGGGAGAGGAGTCCCACAGAACACCGACCCGAAGATTGCTACTGTTTATCCACTATTGCAGATCCTGTATGATGTGAGGTGTCAAGGAAATCTTGGTATGGAGGGACCAACGGGACCCCACCATGGAGGTTAGGACCAGTTTTTGGAGAGCCCAGGAGTTAAATTGACTCCATCGAACACACGGGATGCATGAAATGATATCATTATGCCCAGGACACTCATTGCCTCCCTGATGGAACGATTTTTGTTCCGTCTGAAGGCTTGGATCTTGTTCCTGATCCCTTCTACATTTTGAGACGGTAAGAAAGACGTTCGCGCATCAGAGTCCAGTAGGATGCCCAGAAATATCTTCCTTGTTTCTGCCCGAGATTGGATTTTTGCTCGTTTATTATCCAGCCGAGGGATTGTAGTAAGCTCAATGTGGTGGCAACCTTTTGCGAGAGCTCCCCTGGTGAATCCGCCATGAGAAGCAGGTTGTCTAAGTAAGGCACAATGAGATGTTGGATCTTCTGAGATGTGCCACTACTTCCGTAATCACCTTGGTGAATACTCTGGGTGCAGATGAGAGGCCAAATGCCAGGCAACGGAACTGGAAATGATATATCATCCCTTCTTTCTCTAGTGCGAATCTCAGGTATTTCTGATACTGTGGGTGAATGGCTATGTGGTAGTATACATTCTTTAGGTCTACCATGGCCATGACTGTGTATGTGTTGAGGAGTGGGAAGGTAGATTTTATTGATTCCATCCGGAATCTCTTGTAGCGGACCCATCGATTGAGGGAGTTTAAGTTTATAATCGTTCGAAAATCGCCGGAAGATTTCATGACAAACAACAGGGATGAATAGTGGCCCTGGACCTGGACTGGTCAATAGGAACCTGTCGTGAGGGATCCTGCAGAATTCTATTTGGAGACCATTCCCTACTACCTGTAGGACCCACGGATTGTAGGTTATGTTCCTCCACCCCCCCAGGAAGTAGCTGAGCCTCCCACCTATGGTCATGGCATCAGGATCTATGCGGTCTTTTTCTGGGGTCGAAATGGGTTTTTTTATATGATCCCCCTTTCTGGTACCCCATGTCCCAGATTTCCCCTTGCCTTTATATTCCTGCCTTATAGATGACCAAAACCTCTGGGAGGTTAAAGAACGATGAGGTCTGACCTTCGGGAAACCCCCCCCCCTTTTTATCAGAAGCCTTCTTTAGAATTTTAGCTAGAACTGGCCGTAAAAACCCGGCCACCGGCTATTTTTAGAAGCTCCATCACCTGATCAAGTTTTTAGCCATATTGCATTGCGGGCCGAATTAGTTAGGGCATTCCTGGCAGAAAACCTAGGCATCCGCCATGAATCTTGTTGCTATTTTTAACACAGGAATGTAGTCTACAATGGTTTCTTTAGGGGCCTTATCTCTAATCTGAGTCTCTAGGACATTTAACCAGCGAGACATGGATCTGGCTACTGACGTAGTGGCTATGTTAGCCTTAATGGTGGCTGCTGAAGCCTCCCATGCTTTTTTGAGGGGGTCATCCGTCTTCCTGTCCATGGGGTCCCTAAGACCCAAGAAGTCCTCGAATGGGATAAATGTCTTCCTTGCGACTTTTGCCACCGGGACGTCAATCTTGGGAATGTCATCCCACTTCTTAATTTCCTCGGGTGAAGTCTCGTGGTATAACAAGTTTCTTTTCGGCTTCTTCCCATTCCTCCCAGTATCATCGCCCGCACATGCTGGTTGACTGGAAAGATCCTGTGCCGCTGAGATTTGAGACCCCTAAACATTTCGTCTTGTATGGATCTCGGCTTCTCCGTGTCCTCTACCATCATAATCTTCCGATTGCTCTGAGAAGTTCGTCTGTGTTACCTGCTGAGAATAGGTAACCCCTCCCTTCCTCAGGTAGAGACCCTGGGATCTCGTCCTCCATCTGTGAGTCAAATTCATCAGAATCCTCTTCCTCCTCAGAGGAATCCTCCAAGGTATAATGCTGTCGCTTCTTAGGGGCTGCCAAGAGTTCAGGATAGTTATTGCTGCCTGCACCTCTTCCCGTATCATGGACCTCATGTGAGACAGGAGGGTCGTCTGCTCTTCTGAGACCAGTTTTGCTATATAGGCCTCGCAGAGCTTTTTAACATAGGCATCAGGTAATTTTGCATTGCAGACTGCGCAGGGTTTGTTTTTTGCTGGAGCTTTCTTAGGAACTTACCGTGAGATATACCGCGCCTCCAATAAAGTACCTCGTGGACGCGGTTGCGGCAGGATACCGGGAGCCTTCAGTGGAAGGAAGCAGCTAGCGCTGGGAGCTCCAGCTCTACCGGCATGGCTGAGGGACCTCTCACCGAGAGGTGTTGGCCTGGGGCGTCTTGACTGGCTGGCAGGAGAGAGCGAGGCCCCCCGATCTGCCAGGACCCAGTATATCCCACCGTAAGTTCCTGCGACCGTCCTGTACAGGGACAGGAAAAACACTGGAGAGGGGAGAAGCTTTTAACCTCTTGTGTTCCTGCCCCTGTAGAGGTCAAAGGAAGCAACTCCTGTGGTGCTGTCATGTGGAATCCTGGAAAATAATAATAATAATAATAATCTTGGACCATGTGGCGCAGGTCAAAAAGGCATAGAAGTGGGATAGTAACTCTGATGATGGCGCTGTTAAAGGGGCGATCAGGGGCCACGTTAGTCATGGCAGAGCCTGCTGTTCGTCTGCAGCACAGCCCAGTGTTCTTTCTCTGCACCAAACCTCCACTTTAGTGCAATACAGTAATAAGCATACTTTTCCTTCATGTGTTACAAGCACTGACACAGGTTCTTTCAACCAAACTTCTTTACTTGTCAACTTCAAAAACAGTCTTTTATCGCACCAGAGGCGGGCACATTCTTGTTCCCTGAAGGGGGTTACCATTAGCACCAGATAATTCATACATTCTGCTGACCAACCACTTCCCTGGTACTCTGGCTCCCGTTGGTGTCTCTAGGCTCCTCATCCTCTCCTTCAGCTTCATTGCTCACGGCAGAAACCATAGTCTTTCTGGCCAGTCAGGCCCTACTTTTTTCCTCAAGAGCCCACTGACCTTCCGCTGACTATTGGGGTTCATTAGGTATCAGCCAGGGAATGGCCACCATCCGGGTCGCACTGCATGTCAGACACTAGATTTGACCTAGAAAGACACGCACAATTAAAGTTATTGGGGGTTTTCTCCACCACGTCTCACAGACGAAGTCTGTTTCTCTCCCTCAGGGACTCTCCTCACACTGACATATTTTATACCGTTATATTTCAAACTAAGCCCCTTCCATTCAGTAACTCCCTCTAGCCCAGAAGTGCCAGGGAAGCAGCTTACACATTGTGGCAATCTAGTGGCTGTTTAAACACACTACACCATAACATAAACTTCAAACTACATTTTCTACTCAGTGGATTTGCAGGTCTGGGGCGACCGAGCCTTAGGCCGGCTTCACACTTGCGATTAACTCGCACGAGTGCAATGCAAGAAATTCTCGCATTGCACTCGGACCCATGTTAAGCAATGATGCAGCTCCGATCTGCTATTTTTTTCTCAGTCTAAATCGGACTGAGAAAAAAAAATCGCAGCATGCTGCGTTTTGGTGAGTTTCACGCCCAAGTCACTCCAATGAAAGTCAATGGGTGCGTGAAAAAAAACGATGTCACACGGCCGGCACACACACCATCCTAGTGACATGCATTTTAATAAATACATTTATCGCATGTTGCAGAAAACACTGCAAATGAGTAAGGTCTGTCGATGTCGGTCTCTCTGTCGGTCTCTTTCTCTGTCGATCTTTCTCTGGCTGGGGCCAGTGATATGGAGGAGGGTGGAGGTGGAGAAGATCAGGACCCAGAGGTAGGTAGTTGGGTAACAGTTAGAAGAAGAGGTAGGGGGAAAAGTGTCAGGGAGCCTAGTCCTGACCTGGCGCAACCTAGTAAATATGCCTGTTTGGCTGCTACTAGGAATGAAGGGCCAGGACTAGGGTCACTACAGCATGACATTGCTCCTAGCAACCAGGAAAACAACTGCTGTAGGAAGGAGGTAAATAGGAGTGCAGCAAAGCCCAGACAGATGTTGGTGGTAGGGGACTCTATAATTAGGCAGACAGACAGGGTCATCTGTCGCAGAGACCATAAATGCCGAACAGTATGTTGTCTACCGGGTGCTCGGGTTTGGCATATTGCAGATCGGATAGACAGATTGCTGGGTGGGGCTGGGGAAACCCCAGCGGTCATGGTGCACATTGGTACTAATGACAAAGTTAGAGGCAGGTGGAAGGTCCTTAAAAATGATTACAGGGAACTAGGAGAGAAGCTGAAGTCCAGGACCTCCAAGGTGGTGTTTTCAGAAATACTACCGGTGCCACGAGCGTCACTAGAAAGACAGCGGGAGCTTAAGGAGATAAACACGTGGCTTAGAAATTGGTGCAAGAAGGAAGGGTTCGGATTCATGGAGAACTGGGCTGACTTCTCAGTCGGCTACAGGCTCTACAGTAGGGACGGGCTGCACCTCAATGGGGAAGGTGCAGCTGTGCTGGGGGAGAAAATGGTCAGAAGGATGGAGGAGCTTTTAAACTAGGATCTGGGGGGAGGGAGGGAAGTGGAGCAAAAAAGGGGATAGATAGAGCAGATAGAGACAGGGAGACGGTAGGGGTCAATGAAGGATTAGGGGTGGGATGGGACATGCAAGGAACGTAGGGAGGCTAGGAGTAATAAAGTTGTTAATAGGTTTAAATGTCTTCTGGCAAATGCAAGAAGTCTTGCAAACAAAATGAAAGAATTGGAGACTCTTATGTCAACCATGGATTATGATGTGGTGGGCATTACGGAAACCTGGCTGGATGAAAGCCATTACTGGGTGACAAACATACAGGGTTATAGTACATTTAGACAGAAAAGACAGAAAAGGTGGTGGGGTGTGTATATTTATCAAATCTAACCTAAAACCTGTGTTGAATGATGACATTGCGGGGAACTACAACAATTTAGAGTCAGTATGGGTAAATGTACATGGGGAGGGTAATAATGGAAAAATGCTAATTGGAGTTTGCTATAAGCCTCCTAACATACCTGAACAAATAGAGGGTGAAATGCTGGAACAAATTGAAAAGGCAGCTAATAATAACAATCGGGTTCTTATTATGGGGGATTTCAACTATCCAGACATACAGTGGGACATATAATCTTCTGGCTGTGCTAAAAGCTGTAAATGCTTATCTACCATTCAAGACCATTTCCTCTCTCAGATGGTAGATGAACCGACGAGGGGAGATAATTTGCTAGATCTGGTCCTGTCAAATAGACCGGAGACAATTTCAGATTTACAAGTTCGGGAGCACTTGGGCACCAGCGATCATAATATGGTAAGCTTCAACGTAATATTCAATAGAACATTTCAAAGGGGAAATGCTAAAACCTGGAATTTTAGGAAAGCTGATTTCAACAAATTAAGGGAAGAGCTTAAATGTGTAGATTGGGACAAAGTCATGGTAACTGGGGATACTGAACATAAATGGGGAAAGTTTAAGGATATACTGCTACAGTCCTGTAAAAAAACATATACCCTCTGGTAATAAAATGTCCCGGAATAAAAAGAAACCACTATGGATAAATAAGACTGTACAAAGTATAATAAAACAAAAACAAAGGGCGTTTAAAATCTTGAAGGCTGAGAATACAGAAATAGCATTTCAGGAGTATAAAGATATCAATAGGAAATGCAAAAAAGAAATCAAACAAGCAAAACTAGCTACTGAAACCAAAAATCGCCAATGACATTAAAATAAATCCCAAAATCTTTTATAAATACATTAATGCCAAAAGGAAAACAAAGGATAGTATTGGCCCCTTAAAATATAATAACAAGTTAGTTATAGAGGACAAACAAAAGACTGAGATATTAAATAGGCATTTCTCATCTGTGTTCACCAAGGAACTGACTGTACCAGGGATCATTCAACAAGTGAAAAATCAAAGTTCCCCACTAGATATAATTAATTTAACACAAGAAGAAGTACGCATACGTCTGAGTAAATTAAACATTGACAAATCCCCAGGGCCAGATGGCATTCATCCACGAATATTGAGGGAATTGAGCTCCGTAATTGACAGACCGCTGTATCTCATCTTTTTAGACTCTCTTGTAACAGGGTTGGTGCCTCAGGATTGGAGGATTGCTGATGTGGTACCGATATTTAAGAAAGGTAAGAGGGTAGATCCAGGCAACTACCATCCAGTAAGCCTGACATCAGTAGTATGCAAAGTTTTTGAGGGTATTTTAAGGGATGACATGCAAAAATATGTCATCACTGACAGACAGCATGGATTCATGAAAGATAAGTCGTGTCTAACCAACCTGTTGGGGTTCTATGAGGGGGTAAGTGCAAACCTGGATATTGGTAATGCAGCTGATGTGATTTATTTGGACTTTGCAAAGGCATTTGATACTGTACCACATAATAGCCTTATACTAAAGCTCCAGAAGCAAGGACTAGGGGAAACTATATGCAACTGGGTAAGGAATTGGCTAAAAGATAGGAAACAAAGAGTAGTCATAAATGGTATATTCTCTAAATGGGCTATAGTCAGCAGTGGGGTGCCGCAGGGATCTGTGCTAGGACCAATTCTTTTTAATTTCTTTATTAATGACCTTGTGGATGGGATTGATAGTAAAGTGTCAGTCTTTGCTGATGACACCAAACTATGTAGGATATTAAAAACTGACCTTGATAGTACAATATTACAAAAAGATCTGGATAAGATGTCAGAATGGGCAGATACTTGGCAAATGAGATTTAATGTTGATAAATGTAAAGTAATGCACCTAGGATGTAGTAATCCTATAACTGCGTATACATTAAATGGAAGTAAACTTGGGACTACAGATCAGGAGAAGGACTTGGGTATTCTCATTACAAATAAGTTGAGCAGCAGCACTCAATGTCAGGCAGCAGCTGCTAAAGCAAACAAGATTCTATGGTGTATAAAAAGAGAGATTAGATCCCGTGATCCCAACGTTTTGTTACCCCTCTATAAATCACTTGTAAGGCCACATCTGGAATATGGGATCCAGTTTTGGGCTCCACATTTTAAAAAGGACATTCAGAAGTTAGAGTTAGTTCAAAGGCAGGCAACTAGACTACTACAAGGGATGGAAGGCCTCCCATATGATGACAGGTTGAAAAAGTTAGATATGTTTAGCTTAGAAAAAAGACGTCTCAGAGGAGATCTCATTTATATGTATAAATACATGTGTGGTCAATATAAATGACTGGCACATGACTTATTTCTTCCAAAGACAATACTAAGGACAAGGGTACACTCACTGCGAGTGGAAGAAAAGCGATTCCGGCAGCTAAATAGGAAAGGGTTCTTTACAGTTAGAGCAGTCAGACTGTGGAATGCCCTACCACAAGAGGTAGTAATGGCAGATACTATAACAGCTTTTAAAAAAGGGCTGGATGATTTCCTCAGTACACAAAACATTGTTGGTTATAAATTACTTGGTGACCAGGTGTAGAACTGGTGGAGGAAGGTTGTACTAGATGGACCTAGGTCTTTTTTCAACCTTATTAACTATGTAACTATCTCTCTGTCTCCCTGTCGGTCGGTCGGTCTCTCTGTCAGTCTATCCCTCTCCCCCCCTCTCTCATACTCACCGATCCCCGATCACCGGCGCGGCGCTGCACGGCAATCACACTGCTCCGGCGGCTTTTCCTCTTTTGAAAAAGCCGGCCGCTCATTAGTGTTTCTAGTATTCACTGCTTTCCCTGCCCACCGGCGCCTATGATTGGTGGCAGTCAGACACGCCCCCACGTTGAGTGACATCTGTCTCACTGCAACCAATCACAGCCGCCGGTGGGCGTGTCTATATCATGCAGTAAATTAAATAAATAATTTTTAAAAAATGGCGTGCGGTCCCCCCAATTTTGCTACCAGCCAGGGTAAAGCCATACGGCAGGAGGCTGGTATTGTCAGGATGGGGAGCCCCACGTTATGGGGAGCCCCCCACCCTAACAATATCAGCCAGCAGCCGCCCGGAATTGCCGCATCCATTAGATGCGACAGTCCCGGGACTGTACCCGGCCATCCAGATTTGCCCTGGTGCGGTGGCAATCGAGGTAATAAGGAGTTAAATGGCAGCAGCCCATAGCTGCCACTAAGTCCTAGATTAATCATGGCAGGCGCTCCCCGAGATACCTTCCATGATTAACCTGTAAGATAAAGAAAATGAAGACATACACCATAAAATCCTTTATTTGAAATGAATAAAAAAAAAACAAAAAAAAACAAAAAAAAAAACCTCTTTCACCACTTTATTCAAGTCCCCAAATACACTACCATGTCCGACGTAATCCACAGAGGTCCCACGACGCTTTCAGCTCTGCTACATCAGAAGCTGACAGAGCGATCACAGACCACGACCGCTCTCTGTGAGCTCCCCGCAGCGACTGAAGTGAGTCCCGCTATCAGCAATGACGTCACTCAGGTTACCCGCGGCCACAGATCTCAGGTGGAGGACTTCTGCTGTGGCCGCGGGTAACCTCCGTGACAGCACCGCTGATAGCGGAGATCACTTCAGTCACTCAGGGGTAGAGATGAGCGAACCGGTCGTGGTTCGGCTCGAGTTCTGTTCGCCGAACGGAAGTCCCGTTCGAGTTCGGTTCGTCGAACGTTCGACGAACCGAACTCGAACCGCATAGGAAACAATGGCAGGCATTCACAAACACATAAAAACACCTAGAAAACACCCTCAAAAGGTGTCCAAAAGGTGACAAACAACTCACAACACAACACAAACACATGGGAAAGTGACAAGGACATATACTCATGCGAAAACAAAAGAGCTGGACAAGGAAAAAGAGGAGGAGACACAGATATAGGCATGGCACGCCCTTCTAAAATCATGTAAAACACCGCAAGGTGAGTCCAAGCAGAGTCTCCCTTTTTTCCAAAAATTGGGCCACACAGACACCCACCCCCTTCAGTGGCAGCACTTGTGCCCCAGTTGTACACTTCACAGGTACATTTGCATCAAGCACATTCAAAAATACGCCATCCTTAACCGTCCCCAGGATGACACCGGGGTAGGTAGCAAAGTCTTTCCTGATCCCAGCTCTGTTCATCTTGGCTCCTTTTTAAAAACACTGTAAGCAAGGGTTACTCCAAGCGAAGTCTCCCTTTTTTCCAAAAATTGGGCCCCACACACACCCACCCCTTCAGTGGCAGCAGTTGTGCCCCAGTTGTACACTTCACAGCTAGATTTGAATCAAGCACATTCAAAAATACGCCATTCTTAACCGTCCCCAGGATGACACCGGGGTAGGTAGATAAAGTCTTTGCTGAACCATGACTTGTTCATCTTGGATCATTTTTAAAAACAATGTAAGCAAGGATTACTCCAAGCGGAGTCTCCCTTTTTTCCAAAAATTGGGCCCCACACACACCCACCCCTTCAGTGGCAGCAGTTGTGCCCCAGTTGTACACTTCACAGCTAGATTTGCATCAAGCACATTCAAAAATACGCCATCCTTAACCGTCCCCAGGATGACACCGGGGTAGGTAGCAAAGTCTTTCCTGATCCCAGCTCTGTTCATCTTGGCTCCTTTTTAAAAACACTGTAAGCAAGGGTTACTCCAAGCGGAGTCTCCCTTTTTTCCAAAAATTGGGCCCCACACACACCCACCCCTTCAGTGGCAGCAGATGTGCCCCAGTTGTACACTTCACAGCTAGATTTGCATCAAGCACATTCAAAAATACGCCATTCTTAACCGTCCCCAGGATGACACCGGGGTAGGTAGATAAAGTCTTTGCTGAACCATGACTTGTTCATCTTGGATCATTTTTAAAAACAATGTAAGCAAGGGTTACTCCAAGCGGACTCTCCCTTTTTTCCAAAAATTGGGCCCCACACACACCCACCCCTTCAGTGGCAGCAGTTGTGCCCCAGTTGTACACTTCACAGCTAGATTTGCATCAAGCACATTCAAAAATACGCCATTCTTAACCGTCCCCAGGATGACACCGGGGTAGGTAGATAAAGTCTTTGCAGAACCATGACTTGTTCATCTTGGATCATTTTTAAAAACAATGTAAGCAAGGGTTACTCCAAGCGGACTCTCCCTTTTTTTAAAAAATTGGGCCACACAGACACCCCATCAGTGGCAGCACTTGTGCCCTAGCTGCAAACAGGATGTTTTGATTTGCATCAAGCACATTCCAAATCCACAAGCATTTACTCTCCCCAGGATGACACAGGGGTAGTAAATTCCTTGTGGATCCATGACTTGTTCATTTTGATGAACGTTAGTCTGTCCACATTGTCACTGGACAGACGCGTGCGCTTATCTGTCAGCACACACCCAGCAGCACTGAAGACACGTTCAGAGACAACGCTGGCAGCTGGACTTGACAAAATCTCCAAGGCGTAACTGGAGAGCTCTGGCCATTTTTCAAGATTTGAAGCCCAAAATGAGCAAGGCTCCATTTGCAAAGTCATGGCATCAATGTTCATTTGGAGATACTCCTGTATCATCCTCTCCAGCCGTTGACTATGTGTCAGACTTGTTGTCTCTGGTGGCCTTGCAAAGGACGGTCTAAAAAAATTATGAAAAGATTCCATAAAATTGCTGTTACCAGCACCAGATACGGTGCTACTGGTACGGGTAGACTGTTGAAGATGATGAGACCGTCCCATATTTGTCAAGTTACAACTGGGAGATTCACTTCCTGCACCTGCACGGTTGTTTGGTGGAAAAGCCGAGCTAAGATCGAGTAACAGCTTCTGCTGATACTCCTGCATACGTGCGTCCCTTTCTATGGCTGGAATTATGTCACAAAATTTGGACTTGTACCGGGGATCTAATAGTGTGGCAAGCCAGTAGTCATCATCACTTCTAATTTTGACAATACGAGGGTCATGTTGGAGGTAGTGCAGCAAGAAGGCGCTCATGTGTCTTGCGCAGCCATGCGGACCAAGTCCACGCTGTGCTTGTGGCATAGAGGTGCTAACCGTTCTTTCTTCCTCTGACATCTCCCCCCAACCTCTTTCAACTGAAATTTGACCAAGGTCTCCCTCATCCGCTGAGTCTTCCATGTCCATGGACAGTTCGTCCTCCATTTCTTCATGTTCTCCTGCACCTTCCTCAACATTTCGCCTGCTACCATGCGCCCTTGTTGATCCCTGTCCCCCATGGTCCCATGCCTGCCGCGTTGGTGATGATGAACGTCTGGACCTTGGTGATGTTGTTGTCCCTTGCGCATATGAATCCTCCTGTAGTTCCTCCCCTTCCTGTTGTCCCACCCCCTGACTCCGAATAGTGTTTAGCGTGTGCTCCAGCATGTAAATGACTGGAATTGTCATGCTGATAATGACATTGTGAGCGCTAAACATATTCGTCGCCATGTCGAAACTGTGCAGAAGGGTGCATAGGTCCTTGATCTGAGACCACTCCATCAGGGTGATCTGCCCCACCTCTGCATCTCGTTGGCCCAGGCTATACGTCATGACGTATTGCACCAGGGCTCGGCGGTGCTGCCACAGTCGCTGTAACATGTGGAGAGTCGAATTCCAGCGTGTCGCCACATCGCATTTCAGGCGATGAACCGGCAGGCCGAAAGACTTCTGGAGCGATGCAAGTCGCTTAGCTGCGGCGGTTGAACGGCGGAAGTGAGCAGACAGTTTTCGTGCCCTGGTCAGAAGGCCATCTAGGCCGGGATAGTGTGTTAAAAATTGCTGGACAACAAGGTTCAACACATGAGCCATACAAGGCACGTGTGTCACCTTGCCCAGGCGAAGGGCCGCACCCAGGTTTGCAGAGTTGTCGCACACGGCCTTACCAGGCTGCAGGTTGAGTGGAGACAACCATTTATTAAACTCGGACCGCAGAGCTGACCACAACTCCTCAGCTGTGTGACTTTTATTCCCAAGACATGTCAAGCTAAAGACCGCCTGATGCCGTTGCGCTCTGCTGCCAGCATAGTAATGAGGGGTGCGTGATTCCTTCTGCGCAGTGAGAACGCTGGTGGCCTGACCAGGCAGGCTTGGGGCGGAGGTGGAGGACCCAGATGAGGTGGAGGAGGCAGAAACAGTGGCGGAACTTGGACAGACAGAGGATTGACACACAAGTCGTGGGGACGGCAAGACTTGTGCAGCAGACCCTTCACCATCTATCACCAAAGTTACCCAGTGCCCAGTCAGCGACATGTAACGTCCCTGTCCATGCTTACTGGTCCAAGTATTGGTGGTGAAATGCACCCGTTGACACACAGAGTTTCTCAAGGAAGCGGTGATGTTGTGTGCGACATGCTGGTGTAGCGCGGGCACACCTTTCTTAGAGAAGTAGTGGCGACTGGGCATCTGGTACTGGGGCACAGCGACAGACATAAGGTCTCTAAAATCATGTGTGTCCACTAGGCGGAAAGGCAGCATTTCGGTAGCCAAGAGCTTACAGAGGGATAAAGTCAACCTCTTAGCTTTGTCATGGGTCGCAGGAAATGGCCTTTTATTTGTCCACATCTGAGGGACAGAGATCTGGCTGCTGTGTGTAGACGGTGTTGAGTAGGGTGTCCCTGGAAAAATGCAGCTTTGTGAGGAAAGTGCAGGCGTAGACATGATGTTGCCTTCATCCAACGTTGGTGCTATCGATGTCTGAGAGAGCTGTACACACGCACTTGTTTCCCCTTCCAAATGAACTGACGACCTGCCAAGCAAACTGCCTGTTGCGGTTACAGTGGTGGAAGTTGTGCGTGGAAAACCAGGTGTGACAGCTGTCCCCACAGTCCTACAAGATGAAGAGCGTGCGGATGCACTAGAAGGGGCAGGCGGTGGATGGTTCGCTCCGCTAGGCCGCATTGCAGCACGGTGAGCTTCCGACCGGGACATATGATATTTATTCATGTGACGATTCATGGAAGAAGTTGTCAAACTGCTGAGGTTTTGACCTTTACTAACAGAATCATGACAAATTTTACAGATCACATAATTTGGGCGATCTTTTGCTATGTCAAAAAAGGACCAGGCTAGGCAAGGCTTAGAGGGTATGCGACCTGTTGATCCACCCCGACGAGTGCTCAGAGGCAGAGTGGTGGCTGAGGATGCAGTTGTAGACGTGCTACCAGTACTCCGACTCTGTCCAGGAAGGCGCAAGGTAACTTCGTCATCAGTTGCATCCTCCTCCACCACCTCTGTTGACCTCCTCGAGTGCCTGACTGTGGGTTGACAGTAGGTGGGATCTAGAAGTTCCTCATCAATTGTTGTGTTTGCACTCCCCTCACCCTCAGACCGAGCCTTTTCTTGCCCTGACCGAATATTTAAGTCGTCATCCCAATCTGGTATCTGCGTCTCATCGTCATCAGTATGTTCCTCATTGTCATCAGTATGTTCCTCATTGTCTATAACAACAGGTGTTACAGTTGGTGAAAAAGGGTCAACATTATGCTCAGAAACTTGGTCCTCACGGCCTGAATCAGAGTCACAAAGGTTCTGGGCATCACTGCAGACCTTCCTGGTCTGTACCCACCGTAGCTTGGGAGCAGACCTCTGATTCCCAGGCTATAGTGTGACTGAACAGCTCTGCAGACTCAGCCATCTCAGTTCCACCATACTGTGCAGGGCAGATGGAGACTTCAGAGCTGGGAGAAAGCAAGTTTGATTGGGATGACAACTCAGAGGACTGGTGTTTTTTGGATGCGGTAGTTGAGGTGGCGGAGAGGGCACTTGTTGGACCACTTGAGATCCATTCAAGCATTTTCCTTTTTTGGCCATCATCTACCTTTGTTCCAGTTGTCCGTGTCCGTAAAAAAGGGAGCACATCGGATTGTCCACGGTAAGTAGTAGACATCTTACTTTTTCTGGAAGATGGTCTATCTTCAGCAGATGTTAATGGAGCTTTGCCACCTTCCCCACGGACAAACCCTTTTTTTCCTTTTCCAACACGCCTCTTACCCTTTCCACCAGCATCTGTCATTTTGCCACTCATTTTGATTGCGACAAGATTGTGCACTTAAAATGTGGTAGTAAAAATTGAGAGGTGGTGTAGATTGCAGCGGTGGTCTATCTTTATTAACAGCAGAATAAACAACAATAATTATCACTGACAATGCAACTACGGCCCTTAAACTGGCAGCAGTGTTTGCTAGTATAATGGCTTAGTAACAATGAGTTTGAGTGTGCAATGCAGGCAGACGTGCTGCAAATATCTTTGCACTTGTGGGACGATACAGAAGTCCAACAGCCACGTTTAGGATGCCACTAAGTTCACTCAGTGTTTGCTAGTATAATGGCTTAGTAACAATGAGTTTGAGTGTGCAATGCAGGCAGACGTGCTGCAAATATCTTTGCACTTGTGGGACAATACAGAAGTCCAACAGCCACGTTTAGGATGCCACTAAGTTCACTCAGTGTTTGCTAGTATAATGGCTTAGTAACAATGAGTTTGAGTGTGCAATGCAGGCAGACGTGCTGCAAATATCTTTGCACTTGTGGGACAATACAGAAGTCCAACAGCCACGTTTAGGATGCCACTAAGTTCACTCAGTGTTTGCTAGTATAATGGCTTAGTAACAATGAGTTTGAGTGTGTAATGCAGGCAGAGGTGCTGCAAATATCTTTGCACTTGTGGGACGATACAGAAGTCCAACAGCCACGTTTAGGATGCCACTAAGTTCACTCAGTGTTTGCTAGTATAATGGCTTAGTAACAATGAGTTTGAGTGTGCAATGCAGGCAGACGTGCTGCAAATATCTTTGCACTTGTGGGACAATACAGAAGTCCAACAGCCACGTTTAGGATGCCACTAAGTTCACTCAGTGTTTGCTAGTATAATGGCTTAGTAACAATGAGTTTGAGTGTGTAATGCAGGCAGAGGTGCTGCAAATATCTTTGCACTTGTGGGACGATACAGAAGTCCAACAGCCACGTTTAGGATGCCACTAAGTTCACTCAGTGTTTGCTAGTATAATGGCTTAGTAACAATGAGTTTGAGTATGCAATGCAGGCAGACGTGCTGCAAATATCTTTGCACTTGTGAGACGATACAGAAGTCCAACAGCCACGTTTAGGATGCCACTAAGTTCACTCAGTGTTTGCTAGTATAATGGCTTAGTAACAATGAGTTTGAGTGTGCAATGCAGGCAGACGTGCTGCAAATATCTTTGCACTAGTGGGACAATACAGAAGTCCAACAGCCACGTTTAGGATGCCACTAAGTTCATTCAGTGTTTGCTAGTATAATGGCTTAGTAACAATGAGTTTGATTGTGTAATGCAGGCAGAGGTGCTGCAAATATCTTTGCACTTGTGGGACGATACAGAAGTCCAACAGCCACGTTTAGGATGCCACTAAGTTCACTCAGTGTTTGCTAGTATAATGGCTTAGTAACAATGAGTTTGAGTGTGCAATGCAGGCAGAGGTGCTGCAAATATCTTTGCACTTGTGGGACGATACAGAAGTCCAACAGCCACGTTTAGGATGCCACTAAGTTCACTCAGTGTTTGTTAGTATAATGGCTTAGCAACAATGAGTTTGAGTGTGCAATGCAGGCAGACGTGCTGCAAATATCTTTGCACTTGTGGGACGATACAGAAGTCCAACAGCCACGTTTAGGATGCCACTAAGTTCACTCAGTGTTTGCTAGTATAATGGCTTAGTAACAATGAGTTTGAGTGTGCAATGCAGGCAGATGTGCTGCAAATATCTTTGCACTAGTGGGACAATACAGAAGTCCAACAGCCACGTTTAGGATGCCACTAAGTTTCCTCAGTGTTTGCTAGTATAATGGCTTAGTAACAATGAGTTTGAGTGTGCAAAGGGCAGGAGGGTACAGTGCCAGGGTTGTGGGTCTCTGGGTAGAGGAAAGGAAGCCTGCCTTTCTATCCCTCCTAATGGGGAAATGCAGCGAGTTAATCCCTGACCTTAGCTACACAGACGCTGTCATCTTGTGTAGCTGTTAAACTCTGTTTTCACGGACCTGTCACCTATGGCTCTGACCCTGCCGGTATGAGCCCTTAAAAGGACTTATAGAAAGTGCTATCCCTATGCTGTACAGCGCTGTGTATGGAACGTACACAGCAGTATCGGCGATAGGAGCTGCGCCAGTGATGACTGACACCAAGGACGCAGAAGGCAGATAATGGCGTGCTGGAGGAAAATGTCCGGTTTTATAATGCAGGGACATGTGACATGGACATCCTATCACACATGCCGTTGCTTCTCTGGCTAAAAGTCCACTTAGCTGTGTGTGTCTGGGATTGGCTGACATGCTGGCCCGCCCCACTACACGCGCGCGCTTAGGGAAGGAAGACAAGGAAAAAAAAAAATGGCGATCGCCATTATCCATACAGCAGTGATCTGAATGCGCTGTTCCCGCACACTATACACTGAAATTTCATAATAGTGTGAGTCACAGAGTGACTTAAGCGGGCTTTACACACTGCGACATCGCTAATGCGGAGTCGTTGGGGTCACGGAATTTGTGACGCACATCCGGCCGCATTAGCGATGCCGTTGCAACACCGATAAGCGATTTTGCATCGTTGCAAAAACGTGCAAAATCGCTAATCGGCGACACGGGGGTCCATTCTCAAAAATCGTTACTACAGCAGTAACGAAGTTGTTCCTCGTTCCTGCGGCAGCACACATCGCTGCGTGTGACGCCGCAGGAACGAGGAAGCTCCCCTTACCTGCCTCCCGGCCGCTATGCGGAAGGAAGGAGGTGGGCGGGATGTTACGTCCCGCTCATCTCCGCCCCTCCGCTGCTATTGGGCGGCAGTTCAGTGACGCTTCAGTGACGTCGCTGTGACACCGCACGGACCGCCCCTTTAGAAAGGAGGCGGTTTGCCCGTCACAGCGACGTCGCCGGACAGGTAAGTATGTGTGACGGCTGTTGTGCGACACGGGCAGCGATTTGCCCGTGTCGCGCAACAGATGGGGGCGGGTACCCACACTAGCGATATCGGGACCGATATCGCAGTGTGTAAAGTAGCCTTTACACTATTACAGCGGAAAGCCAGCTAGGAATTAGCTGGTCTTTTTGCTGCTAGAACCGTTCTCGAACGTATCTAGAACTATCGAGCTTTAGCAAAAAGCTCGAGTTCTAGTTCTATCTAGAACAGCCCCCAAAATCACTCGAGCCGCGAACTGGAGAACCTTGAACCACGAACCGCGCTCAACTCTACTCAGGGGATTTGCGGTCACCGGTGAGACCTTACCCGGTGACCGCAAATCAGGCCATGCCACACAGACAGAGCCGCGGGATTACAATGAAGTCGGGTGAAGTTCATCTGACTTCATTCTGATCGTGTGTCTCTCTCTGTGTCTGCTGTCAGCGGCCATTCAGCTCTGCTACATGGCTCTGTCGGTGTCTGCTGTCAACGGCCATGTAGCAGAGCTGAATGGCAGATGACATAGTAAAAACGGATCCCATACGCATCAAACACGCATTGCACACGGACTGCAATCATGAGAAAAATCCCAGGATCGCATTGCAGTTGCATTGCACACTGATCATAACGTGAACAGAGCTCATGCTACTTTCTAGCATGAGACTCGCACCGATTTTATACGCACAAATGTGTTTCCAGCCTTACACCCCTTTACATTGTCATCAGCGCTGGCCATGTTTGTGGAGTAGTAGAAGTAGAACAACACAGCAAACACGTCCTGCATGGTGGCCCACTCATTGGTTGTGAATTGGTGTTATTCCACAGAGCGACTCACACGTGCGTGCTGCAGCTGAAACTCCACTATCGCTTGCTGCTGCTCGCATAATCTCTCCAGGATATGCAAAGTGTAGTTCCCCTTTGAGGGTACATTGCATAGGACGTTGTGAGCGGGAAGGCACCAGTGACGCTGCAGCACAGACAGGCGAGCAGCAGCAGACTGAGAACGTTGAAATTTTGCACAGATGGCCTGCACTTTCTGCAGAAGCTCTGATATCTCGGGGTAATGTTTGAGGAGGCTCTGCACCACTAAATTCAGCACATGTGCCAACTAGGGTCAGAGCTGCTATGAGATCTCACCCGTTATTGCACACCACCAGGCCGGGTTTAAAGCCCACTTTACACGCTGCAATATCGTTTGCGATATCGCTAGCGAGCGTACACGCCCCCATCGTTTGTGCGTCATGGGCAAATCGCTGCCATGGCGCACAAAAAAGAGGAGTCACACGTTAGGAGCAGTCACACGTATTTACCTGCCTAGCGACGTCGCTGTGTCCAGCGAATCGCCTCCTTTCTAAGGGGGCGGTTCGTTCGGCGTCACAGCGGCGTCAATAAGCGGCCGCCCAATAGAAGTGGAGGGGCGGAGATGAGCGGGACATAACATCCCGCCCACCTCCTTCCTTCCTTATTGCCGGTGGCCACAATTAGCAGTTGGCACCACAGAACAAAGCAAGAGGGGACAAGACAGAAGCTGGTAAGAACTGGTGCAGACCGGTTCCGGAGGCCACTGGAGGATGGAAGTTCTAGTCAGGGTCTTGGAGGACACAGGAGGGTACACGGACAATACTAGGCAGGAACAAAGACAATGTTATTGGACAGTACAGAGATAAGGTTAGCCAGTTTAGCTCTGAGGACACATTGAACAGGTACCTCCCAATGGGGGAGGATGCCTTATATACACTGTGCCTAAATGGCGGAGGTCAGGAGGCACTCCCAGATTGGGTAGCGCTGGCCCTTTAAGAAAAGGGAGAGCAGCGTGGCTGCACCCTAACAGCACGCCGAGAGCCCTACTGCAGATGCACGGGTCTCAGAAGCCAGGAGACGGACCAAAATGCGTGAAGCAGGAGAACCGGGGGTGCCCCTTATACATGGGGAGCAGGCGTGCCGACGGAGGAACAGAGAATACCTGTGCGGGCAGCAGAGGTGAGAATGTAAGAGCGTTGGCACTCCTGGGCTGGGAAGGCATTTAGTTGGGGAGAATAGCAGGCACAGATACAGTTAGGTCCAGAAATATTTGGACAGTGACACAATTTTCGCGAGTTGGGCTCTGCATGCCACCACATTGGATTTGAAATGAAACCTCTACAACAGAATTCAAGTGCAGATTGTAACGTTTAATTTGAAGGTTTGAACAAAAATATCTGATAGAAATTGTAGGAATTGTACACATTTCTTTACAAACACTCCACATTTTAGGAGGTCAAAAGTAATTGGACAAATAAACCAAACCCAAACAAAATATTTTTATTTTCAATATTTTGTTGCAAATCCTTTGGAGGCAATCACTGCCTTAAGTCTGGAACCCATGGACATCACCAAACGCTGGGTTTCCTCCTTCTTAATGCTTTGCCAGGCCTTTACAGCCACAGCCTTCAGGTCTTGCTTGTTTGTGGGTCTGTCCGTCTTAAGTCTGGATTTGAGCAAGTGAAATGCATGCTCAATTGGGTTAAGATCTGGTGATTGACTTGGCCATTGCAGAATGTTCCACTTTTTTGCACTCATGAACTCCTGGGTAGCTTTGGCTGTATGCTTGGGGTCATTGTCCATCTGTACTATAAAGCGCCGTCCGATCAACTTTGCGGCATTTGGCTGAATCTGGGCTGAAAGTATATCCCGGTACACTTCAGAATTCATCCGGCTACTCTTGTCTGCTGTTATGTCATTAATAAACACAAGTGACCCAGTGCCATTGAAAGCCATGCATGCCCATGCCATCACATTGCCTCCACCATGTTTTACAGAGGATGTTGTGTGCCTTGGTTCATGTGCTGTTCCCTTTCTTCTCCAAACTTTTTTCTTCCCATCATTCTGGTACAGGTTGATCTTTGTCTCATCTGTCCATAGAATACTTTTCCAGAACTGAGCTGGCTTCATGAGGTGTTTTTCAGCAAATTTAACTCTGGCCTGTCTATTTTTGGAATTGATGAATGGTTTGCAACTAGATGTGAACCCTTTGTATTTACTTTCATGGAGTCTTCTCTTTACTGTTGACTTAGAGACAGATACACCTACTTCACTGAGAGTGTTCTGGACTTCAGTTGATGTTGTGAATGGGTTCTTCTTCACCAAAGAAAGTATGCGGCTATCATCCACCACTGTTGTCATCCGTGGACGCCCAGGCCTTTTTGAGTTCCCAAGCTCACCAGTCAATTCCTTTTTTCTCAGAATGTACCCGACTGTTGATTTTGCTACTCCAAGCATGTCTGCTATCTCTCTGATGGATTTTTTCTTTTTTTTCAGCCTCAGGATGTTCTGCTTCACCTCAATTGAGAGTTCCTTAGACCGCATGTTGTCTGGTCACAGCAACAGCTTCCAAATGCAAAACCACACACCTGTAATCAACCCCAGACCTTTTAACTACTTCATTGATTACAGGTTAACGAGGGAGACGCCTTCAGAGTTAATTGCAGCCCTTAGAGTCCCTTGTCCAATTACTTTTGGTCCCTTTAAAAAGAGGAGGCTATGCATTACAGAGCTATGATTCCTAAACCCTTTCTCCGATTTGGATGTGAAAACTCTCATATTGCAGCTGGGAGTGTGCACTTTCAGCCCATATTATATATATAATTGTATTTCTGAACATGTTTTTGTAAACAGCTAAAATAACAAAACTTGTGTCACTGTCCAAATATTTCTGGACCTAACTGTAGACCATATTCTCTCTCTGCAGGAGCTCCACCACTATCAACAGTAGCACTACGGCGAAATCCCCTATTTTATGCTCTCCTCATTCTTTGCACCCAAAAAAAGTGCAGAGAATTACATAGCCGTTAGGCTGGAATCACACTTGCGAGTGTAAAATCGGTCCGATTCTCATGCCAGAAAGTCGGACGATTTTAGTTCACTTTTCATCAGTGTGCTGTCAGTGTGTTGTCAGTGTGCAATCAGTTTTTACCCTCAGCAGCTGCTATTCATGTACTGTTATGTACAGGAGCATTTACATTATTCTGGGCTATTTGCTAAAAATCTATTGAGGAAAAATGGATGTCACTAGGATGGTCCGTGTGCCGTCCGTGTGACATCCGTTTTTTTTTCACGCACCCATAGACTTACATTGAAGAGACTTTTGTGAGAAACTCATCAAAACGCAGCATGCTGCGATTTTTTTCTCAGTCCGATTTGGACTGAGAAAAAAATAGCAGATGGGAGCTGCCTCATTGATTAACATGGGTACGAGTGCAATACGAGAATTTCTCGCATTGCACTCGTGTGAGTTAATCGCAAGTGTGAAGCCGGCCTTATACAGAGAGACAGAGTGCCCAGCAGATCATTACACTGCCTGTGTGCAGAGCGCCCC
This sequence comes from Anomaloglossus baeobatrachus, assembly GCF_048569485.1. Lineage (NCBI taxonomy): Eukaryota > Metazoa > Chordata > Amphibia > Anura > Aromobatidae > Anomaloglossus > Anomaloglossus baeobatrachus. The sequence continues at coordinate 572,869,792 of NC_134353.1, read as the reverse complement.
ACAGTACTTCTTTAGGCTTCTTTCACATGTTTGTCAGTTTTCTCATGTACCGGAGACACATACACACGTAGACCTAGGTATTCCTATGGTTTTGGACACATGTAAGTATTTTCGCAAGGAACGTGTGTCCATTCCGTACTTACGTGTGTCCGTGTGTTTCTCATGGCAACATGTCCGTTTTCTCTCCGGCATCACGGGTGTCACACGGAACGCAAATGTGTCACACGTAATGCAAACGGACCACACGGATGTGTTCCGTGTGACACGCACCGGAGAAAAGACATGTGTCTGTGAGGAGAAAAAAAAAAAAACCTCACCTCACCTCCTGCCCTGCTGTCTCTGCCGCTGCTGTCACTTGCTGCCGACCGCCACTCAATATGCTCATTGAATATTCACTTCACTGCGACCAGAAGCAGCGGGGAATCGGCAGGAGCGGAGACCGAAGATCAGAACCACGGACAGCGACGCCAGGGACAGGTGAGTAGAAAGTTCCCGTTCTCCGTGTGTTATCATAAATAACACACGGAGAACACACGTGTGCCATACACACGGCACACCGAGGGCAATACGCACCTTTGACACGTCCGTCAAAAACGTGCGTGATTTTCACGGACGTGTAAAAGAGGCCTTACTTTGTGTGCAGAGACAGGAGTAGCCTAAAGGGTGCTTTACACGCTGCGACATTGCTAACGATATATCGTCGGGGTCACGTCGCTAGTGGCGCACATTCTGGCGTCGTTAGTGACATCGCAGCATGTGACACCAAGGAGAGACGATCAACGATCGCAAAAACGTCAAAAATCGTTGATCGTTGACACGTCGCTCCTTTTCATAATATCGTTGGTGGTGCATGCCGCTGGTTGTTCGTCATTCCTGCGGTAGAACACATCACTGTGTGTGACACTGCAGGAACGACGAACATCTCCTTACCTGCGTCCACCAGCAATGAGGAAGGAAGGAGGTCGGCGCCATGTTCTGGCCGCTCATCTCCTCCACTCCTCTTCTATTGGACGGCCGTTTTTTGACGTCGCTGTGACGCCGAACGCACCTCCCCCTTGAAGGAGGGATTGTTCGGTGTCTCCAGTGATGTCGCAGAACAGGTATGTGCGTGTGACGCTGCCTTAGGGATAATGTTCGCTACGGGAGCGATCACCACATATCGCACCAACGATGGGGGTAGGTGCTATTGCTCGCGACATCGCTAGCAATCGCTAGCGATGTCGCAGCGTGTAAAGCAACCTTAAGGCTATGTGCGCAAACTGCGTTATTTTGACACTGTGTTTTTGTGCGTTTTTTGCTGCAAAAATGCACCCACGGCAAAAACGCATCGGTAAAAACACATTTCGGTGCATTTTTTGGTTGCGTTTTGCTGTGTTTTTGATCTCTGCGTTTTGCTGCGTTTTCCCAATGCATTGCATGGGTGGAAAACGCAGTAAAACACAGAAAAGAATTGACATGACCATTTTTTTTTTCCAGCTCAAAAACGCAGCAAAAATAATAAAAAAATAATAAAAAAAAAAATTGTGTGCGGCCAGCAAGAATGAAAACTCATAGGCTTTGCTGGGGAAGCAAAGTCATGCAGTTTTGAGCCCAAAAACGCACCTGAAAAACAAGCAAAAACGCCGCGAAAAACGCACTGTGCGCACATAGCCTAACACTGACCCTCAGTCAAACAGCATCCTTTCCCTACACTTCACAGCACAATTTCAGCACCACCCATGATCAGGCAGTAATACAGGCCAGCATACCTCCCAACATTTAAAGTTGAGAAAGAGGGACAAAGTCTGCAGCGCGCTGCGGCAATTTTAGGACATGCCCCTAACCACACTTATTTTTAAATCTGTCACGCCCACATCCAATCCTTTTCAGCACTGCTGATCACATTGTTTAAGGCTGCGTGCCCATGGTCAGCGTTTGCAGCATTTTGGATGTAGCGTGTTTTTGCTGTGTCCAAAACGCTGCGTTGTACAGTACAAGCATAGTGGAGGAATTTCTAGAAATCCCGTGCCCACTGTGCTTGTTTTTTCTGCAGCAAGCGCTGACCTGCGGAGCGTCTTTCCAGACTGCAGCATATCAATTGTTTGCTGCAGTTGCATGCGTCCTCCGTAGGGAGAACACAGCAGGAGACCGCAGCGCACTGAACCCTGATCGTGGGCACAGGCAGCTGCGTTCTCCTGCAGAGCAGACTCGCAGCCCCACAGGTCAGGATCCGCTGCCTCCAGGACACAGCGAGTCCTGATCGTGGGCACAGGCAGCTGTGGTCTCCGGCGGAGGAGACGTGCAGCCCTGCAGGTCAGGACCCGCTGCCTCCAGGACACAGTGAGTCCTGATCGTGGGTACAGGCATACGCACATATTCAGTACATATTTGAAGACAAATTCCCTAAAATACATATAAAAACACAATTCTATACACAGTCATCTACACTGACATACATAGAATATACATCATACATATACACACATTGGAAGTAATAATATGGGGATGCCGGCACCAGCCGCACTCACCTACCCCGCTTGTCTCTGTCCAGCTCCTCCTCGGCATGTGATCACTTGGCATCACTTTAACAGACCCAGCCACGCACAGTGCACACTGACACCGCTGTGTATGTATCACAAGAGAGGATGGGTTTATATTATATATATATATATATTATATTATATTATATACACACACACACACAGTATATATCACAGGCGGGGCTGGGGGCTACAGTATATACACATCACAGGAGGGGCTGGGGGCTACAGTATATACAGCACAGGAGGGGCTAGGGGCTACAGTATATACAGCACAGGAGGGGCTGGGGGCTACAGTATATATGTTGCGGGTGAGGAGGATGCCACTGCTGCGCTCGCTAACGCTCGGGTCCGGCGCTGCTGCGGCTGCTGCTCGGTGGCTCGAGCGGTGGGCCGGATCCGGGGACTCGAGCGGCGCTCCTCGCCCGTGAGTGAAAAGGGTGGTTGGTTTGGGGGATTTAGTCCGTGACCCCACCCACGGGTTGTGGTGAAGATGGGCACCACCGCTGCTGGTGACGGGGATCCTGGGAGCGATGGTAGGGAGCAGCTGGGATGTTGTTTTCCCCCTCCGTGTGTAGGGAGGGGGTCAATGGTCCCAGGGCCCGGTGGTGTGACCGGGAGGCAGGGTTGGTGAGGTGCAGGGTTGCAGGGACAGCGTGGCGCGGTGCCGGATTGCACGGGTGTACTCAGTAAGAGATGCACAAAGTCCTCGGTAAGGCCGGTTTCACACATCCGGCTTTTTGCCGTTTTGCCAGATCCGGCGCTCTCCCGTACAGATAATACAGTACAATGACAGCGCTGTAACTTCCGGGTCACATGCGCCGGTCACATGACAGCATGTGACCGGCGCTTGTTGCGCTGTCATTGTACTGTATTAACTGTACGGGAGAGCGCCGGATCCGGCAAAACGGCAAAAAGCCAGATGTGTGAAACCGGCCTAAACCAAATGGCTGGATGGACGGGTCCCGCAGCCGGCTGCAGTGTCTCTCCCCGGACAGGTGATGGCGGCTGTCTTTCCCTGCACCTTTGTGTACTGTTTGACTACGATGGGTCCCCAACGGTAGTCCGCTCCCCGGTGTATGGATGCCGGAGGAGCCTGTTTGCCCGCAGGCGCTGGCCCTTGGGTCTCTAGCCTTAGGCGGTAGCTGTATACCCTCACGGTGCGGACGGTTGCCTTGGAATGGGTCTTTGGCTGTTAGGAAGCCCCTGGGGTTCCTGTCACACTCGGATTTGACTGTTGACGGCGACTCCAAGCCTAGTCGGGGTCCGATGGCCCTGCCTGTGTGTGCTGGCTTCAATCTGCTCCCCGGTCGGTACCGGCGGGCCACCGCCCGACCCTGGTCCTACGGTTCCGCGTTGATTCACCACTCCTGCAGACGGCCACCACCATCTGCCAACCTTGCTGTCAGTGCCTGGGCCACAAACCCAGACACTCTCCTCTCACTTCAACCTCCAAGACTAAACTCCAACCTCTAACTGACACTTTTCCCACCTCCAGGCCTGTGAACTCCTCGGTGGGTGGGGCCAACCACTCGGCTCCGCCCTACCTGGTGTGGACATCAGACCCTGGAGGGAGGCAACAAGGATTTTGTGTTTGGATAATGTTACTGTCTAGTGGGGGTGGGTGTGTGTGTGTGTGTGTGTTACCTGTGACGACCTGGCTAGTCCAGGGCACCACATATACAGCACAGGAGGGGCTGGGGGCTACAGTATATACATCACAAGAGGGGCTGGGGGCTACAGTATACACATCACAGGAGTGGCTGGGGTTATAGTATATACATCACAGGAGGGTCTTGGGGCATAGACAGTACTTGAGGGGGCATACATATTAGGCCTGTTTCAGATGTCAGTGATTCTTGTATGTATGTGCTAGTTTTTATACGTACCAGAATCCCTGACCTATGCAGACCCATTATAATCAATGGGTCTGCACACGCATCAGTGATTTTTCACTGACCGTGTCTCCGTGCGGCGTACATGCGTATCCATGATTGCTGTGCAGTGGGTGAGCAGACCCCCTGCAAAAGGGAGCATAGTTAACCCGGAAATGTTATTAATAAAAATGTTTTATTTGTATGTGCATGTGCATTGTGTTAGGGGACCCCTAGTGGCCGGGTGGGACGGCTGTCACCACAGTGGGGAGGAGGAGCCGGCAGAGACAAGGGGAGGAGAGAGCAAGGGTGTGAGGAAAAGATTAGATCAAGGGAGCAGTTGTCTCGGGGACAGGAGCGGAGCAGCAGAGCCGGGGCAGAGTGTGGGAGCTGGAAAGCAGGGAAGCCGGTGAGAAAAGGAGCGGGCGTAACCTCCTAGTGTGAAGCAGTCCGGTGTGGGTCCGGGCTGTGGGTAGCCAGAAGTGGGAGCCGGACGAAGTGGAGTAGTCAGGCACTTCCCCACTGGAGGGGACGCAAGGACAGGCTTCCCCCAGCTAAGAAAGCGTTTCAGCACCTTTGTGGCTTTGTTTGGGACTTTGTGAGAAGTAGCATCCGGGACAGCAGTGTGTGCACGTCAGGCAGAGTGTGTGAGCGGAACAGCAGGGGACACCGGAGATAAGGAGGTGGACGCAACCTCAGAGCCTATTCTGCCGGTGTGGGTCCGGTGTATGCTTGGCTGAAGAGTGGGTGCCCGACGGAAGTGGAGTACTTAGGGCATAGCCCCACCAGAGGGTGCGTTTGGACAGGTTGTCCCCAGCTCCACAGAAATTGTCCTCTGCCAGATCTATTGCTGACCGGATTGCTTTGTTTTTTTTTATCTGTGAAGAATAAAAGAATGTTTGTTCCTTGCATTGTACCCTGCCTGAAGAGTGTTTGTGCGCCGGAGAACATCTGCATCACCACCACACTCTGCCCCACCAAGTCATCTCCTGTCCCCATAGTGACGGTGGAACCAGGGGTAAGCCTGATTGCAAGGGCCACGACTACAAGGCCAGAGGCACCCCTGGCACCCCGTTACATGTGGCGTAGTCGGCAGGATCCGGATCGTATGCAAGGGGACCCGCTCCAAGAAGATGGAGACCAAGTGGTGCCGAGGGCCCCTGATCCGGACTCTCAGCGAAGATTTACAGTCCCAGGGTGGGAAGAAGAAACAGTGCCTGAGGTGAAGGACCGGGCACAAGATGGCGGCAAGATGGCCGTTGTCTGGGAAGACACAGAAAGCGCGCGCAAAATTGGCGCCAAAAGAAGAGCCTGGGGCTGGCCGGCGCCGAAGGAAAAGGACAGAGTACTCCGCCCAAAGAGGGGAGGCGCCAGCTCCAGGGCATTGAAGACGAAGAAAAGGAAAAAGAAGTACCTCAGCGGAGGAGTCGAGATGATGCGTGGGGCTTGGGGTGGAGTCTGTTCAAGAGCGGGAAACGAAGACCCGCCTCCACTTCCTCCAGCCTCAGCATTGACACCGCCGCCGTTACCAGCAAGATTGGCAGGGGCAGGGACACCTTCACCACCGAGAGGAGCTGCAGCAACTGCGCCCGTGGAGCCACCCTACGCCCCTGTGTCCTTCCAGAGGATCCGTCGGCAGCCGGGACAATCGCTGGGGGCATACATACAGGCTCAAGCGGAAGAATGGAAGCGGGCCTGGCCCCCAGAGTAAGTCACCACTGCTGATCTGTTGTTTAAGTCCGGCGCCGTTCAGCCGGCAGAAGTTTCTTTAACGTTGACGGGCCTGTTGCCCTCCAGCAAAGACCGGGAGCGCTCTTGAAGCCTCCGGGCACCTTCAGCAAAGACCGGGAGCGCTATCGAAGCCTCCGGGCGCCCATCTAAGACCGGGAGCGCTGTTGAGCCTCCGGGCGCTATCCAAGACCGGGAGCGCCGCTGAACTGGTGCCGCTGTTGAGGACTGACCCAAAAAGGTTTTTATGTGTTTATGTGTTTAAGAGCCTTGCCGGGAGGCTCGGGTTTTAAGAGGGGAGGTATGCAGTGGGTGAGCAGACCCCCTGCAAAAGGGAGCATAGTTAACCCGGAAATGTTATTAATAAAAATGTTTTATTTGTATGTGCATGTGCATTGTGTTAGGGGACCCCTAGTGGCCGGGTGGGACGGCTGTCACCACAGTGGGGAGGAGGAGCCGGCAGAGACAAGGGGAGGAGAGAGCAAGGGTGTGAGGAAAAGATTAGATCAAGGGAGCAGTTGTCTCGGGGACAGGAGCGGAGCAGCAGAGCCGGGGCAGAGTGTGGGAGCTGGAAAGCAGGGAAGCCGGTGAGAAAAGGAGCGGGCGTAACCTCCTAGTGTGAAGCAGTCCGGTGTGGGTCCGGGCTGTGGGTAGCCAGAAGTGGGAGCCGGACGAAGTGGAGTAGTCAGGCACTTCCCCACTGGAGGGGACGCAAGGACAGGCTTCCCCCAGCTAAGAAAGCGTTTCAGCACCTTTGTGGCTTTGTTTGGGACTTTGTGAGAAGTAGCATCCGGGACAGCAGTGTGTGCACGTCAGGCAGAGTGTGTGAGCGGAACAGCAGGGGACACCGGAGATAAGGAGGTGGACGCAACCTCAGAGCCTATTCTGCCGGTGTGGGTCCGGTGTATGCTTGGCTGAAGAGTGGGTGCCCGACGGAAGTGGAGTACTTAGGGCATAGCCCCACCAGAGGGTGCGTTTGGACAGGTTGTCCCCAGCTCCACAGAAATTGTCCTCTGCCAGATCTATTGCTGACCGGATTGCTTTGTTTTTTTTTATCTGTGAAGAATAAAAGAATGTTTGTTCCTTGCATTGTACCCTGCCTGAAGAGTGTTTGTGCGCCGGAGAACATCTGCATCACCACCACACTCTGCCCCACCAAGTCATCTCCTGTCCCCATAGTGACGGTGGAACCAGGGGTAAGCCTGATTGCAAGGGCCACGACTACAAGGCCAGAGGCACCCCTGGCACCCCGTTACAGCTGCACAGAAACATGTCCGTTTTTTTCTGGTATCACTAATGTCCCATGGACCACACTCTGGTGTGATCCGTGAAACACGTACCAGAAAAACACGGACATTGAAAATAAAAAGCTTTTTCAACTCAACTTCTCTAGCGATGCTGAGTTCGGCAACTGCTCTCTGCTTCTTCCTGCCTGGTTCATTATGGCACGCATATTCATTTATGCAGCCAGAGCTGACCCGGAAGTAGCTGCAGAGGTGAGAGAGCGGTGGCTGGATGCTGAATCGCGGGACTCTTTAGCACAACGGAGAGCAGGAGCAGGGGCAGGTGAGTATATGTCCATGTGCAATCACGGAGTACGGATCACGTATCACGGATTGCACATGGACAACCACTTTGTGCCGTGAATCACGGAGTATGAAGGGACATATGCGTGTTTAAGGCTATGTGCCCACATGTGTGCGCTCTGCACCGCAGCATAATGTCACTGCATGTCCGCTTCAGAGCGCAGATAAAAAGCTCTGTTCTGAGACTTTGGTGACTGCAGAATTCGTGCGCTCTGGATGCTGCCTCTCCCTATAGACAGAATGGAGACAGCACAAAAGAAGTAACATGTTGCTTTTTAGAACGCAGCGATTTGGCAGCATGCAAATCGCTGCGATCTAAAACGCCACGTGGGCATGGATTATGCACAGTCTTCATAGATTGTACAGGGGACGCAGGACACATGCAGTTATGCTGCAGTGCAATATGCAGCATAATTGCATGCAAATACGCAACGTGGGCACATAGCCTAATACGTCAATGAAGAACGTCTGTATTTTTCACTGAGGGACATACACGTTACTAAGGGGTATACACATTACTGGGGGAAATACACTTTACTGTGGGGCATACAAATTACTGGTAGCATAGATGTTACTGAGGGGCATATAGCTCTGGTGTTGGGGCTTATACAGCTCTGGGGGCACACACAGCTCCGATGGGGTGCTGGGGGTATACAGATCTGGTGCTAGGGGGCTGGGGGGCATACAGATATGGTGAGGGGGCTGGGAGGCATACAGATCTGGTGGGGGGGCTGGGAGGCATACAGATCTGATGAGGGGGGTGGCTGGGGCATACAGATCTGGTGGGGGGCGTGGCTGGGGCATACAGATCTGGTGAGGGGGGTGGGTGGCTGGAAGCATATAGCTCTGGTGAGGAGGGGGCGGTCACATACAGCGTTCCTTGGTGTTGCAGCTCCTCTTCCTCCAGTCTCTTCGTCTGTGGACAGAGTTCGGCATGTTGCGCGGTAGCTCCACCCACAGATGCACTTCCGTAGACAAGCAGCCCAGTTGAGAGCAGTGCACTGGGCTGCAGGTGCCGGATTTAAAGTGCTGACAGCCAGGAAAGTGCTGCTGCTGCCGACCCATAACAGCGGCAGCACACAGAGCCAGAGCAGTGAAGTAGCGCTCGGCTCTGCTCATGTGGATAGGAGGGGGAGAAAGTCAGGCGGGGTAGAGAGCGGGTGGGTGGAGCCACCGGACACATGGCTCACGGTCGTGACACCGGGACACCCGCTCAAATCCGGTACAGTCCCGCTGTATCCGGGACGTTTCGGAGCTATGGGCCAGGTCACGTGGTGTGCCAGCCAATCACAGCCATGGCATTACTATGCATGGTTGTGATGGCTGAAGAAGTGCTCACAGCCAAAAATCTTGTTCAATGGCTGTGCCTGCAGCCCTTCAACAAACTTTATTCAGCATCCAAACTACAAAGTCGAACATGGACTTCAATAAAGTAGTCCATGTTCTGATTTGAGCACCAGACACCTAGTGTTCGATACAAACCCCGAACTATACAGTTCAGGTTCGCTCGTCTCTAGTCTGTCATGCTTTTTCATTGAGAACACAGGAGTGCTCGCCGCTCGGCCAAGTTGGCTCTCAACTGTAAGAAGAGTTGCCTTCATAAGCACATATACGTCTCAGCTGAGGAACACCACTGACATGAGATGAAATAAATCTTTTCATGGACTGAACATGTTGCAGACGGGGGACAGACCACTGCCAGGGGGGCTGCTCAAAACGCTTGGATCCGGGATCGCTGCTGTGACAGAGTGGCAGCCGGACCCGGGCTCGTGCAGCCATCTGTCCTCACAACTATATAAAAGGGGTTATTAACAGGGGAGAGTTTGTCAGTGACGCCACCCGTGGGTTGCGGTGATGGTTGGCGACACCGCCGCTGCCTTGGTCTGGGGTGCCTGGGGCTGATGGAGCAGGGCAGCAGGATGGTATCCCCTCCACGGGTAGGGGAGGTGTTGTCCCGGGGCCCAGGTGTAAGGGGGAGGATGCTGCGGAGCGTATTCTGCAGGGTTGGACCAGATGGTATTGGTGTACTCACAGTTCTGGAAGAATTCACCATGAGTCCAAATGGTAAACCAAATTGCCAGTGACCGATGACCTCCGGCGGGTGTATTCGGGTCCCACACCCTGGTACAGCAAACAGGGGTCCCTTCCTCTTGCACTTAGTGTTTGTGTCCTTAGTTTGACTACTCCACTTGAAACGGGGAAGTCCACTCCTGGTGATTTTTGTGTGTAGGGAGCTGTGGCCCGCGAGAACTGACCCGTGGGATCTTAGCAGACAATTGCGGAGCCATATCCCCCTCGTTGGGCTTCTGTCTCACTCTATCTGGGCCTCCTGTGGGACAAGACCTGTAATCCTGTCCCTGGCTGGTCAATTAGAAAGGTGCTTGAAGCTGTCCTTGCTCTAGGGTCCAGGTACCCAGACTGTGCACGGCCTCCGGACCGGATTCCCACTGTCAGTACCGGCGGACTGCAACCCTGCCCCGGTCCACTTAAGGTTTCCCACGACCGGATCTCCGTCGCCTGTGGCCCTGTCTGCCGACTGCCACCTAGTCAGTAGTCCGGTAGTCCAGGGGCTCCAACCCCTGACTCCGCTGTCACTCCACACTCCTCTCACTTCCTCTCTCTTACTGAGGCCCCCCTTCACACATCCGTGAAAAACACGCACGTGTGTTACGTTCCGTTTTTCGGGTCAGTGTTCCGTTTTTATCTCCGTTTTTATGGTAAGTGTGGCATCCGTGTGAATGGCGTATGCTAGCCGTGTGTGCGTGTGGCATGTCCGTGTGCGCGTGAGATATGTGACATGTCCGTGTGTTGCCCATGTGAAATGTTCCGTGTGTGATGCACAATGTCGTTGATACATACCCGCTGACACCAAAGGTAAGAAGAAAATGACCACAAAACAGCTGCTATGCCGGACGATCTTTATTCAAACTTCAATGCAGGGTAAAATCAGCGGCGGGAGGAGACCTGGATGCGGGCCCCTCGCTGAGGATGACGGCCGTTTCGTCTGTAATTAGGCTTCTACGGGTCCACATGTGAGTGCGGTAAAGCCCTCCTTAAATAGGGGAGTGCATCCAGGTGCCATCACCGCACATAAAAACAGAAAGGAATGTCAGACAATTTATATACACATACAAACAGTTAAAAAAAATGTGTACATATGGCACATACTGTAATTAAAACCAAACCCAAACCAGAGTTTTACAATATTCCGGAACAGAGGAAAGTCTAATCATAACATGGTGTGGGATTTTACATATAATATTGCAAATGATTCCTTTTTCATATCCACTGATTATGTTCATAAATGACTATATCGCCAAATCAAAATGTATACATATATGCATATCACCAAAATTTTTTAATCAAAAGAATCATCACAAACCAACATATATATATCTATATATATATATATATATATATATATATATATATATATATATATATATACACACACACACACATACACATACATACATTGCCTACAAGTAGTATTCAACCCCCTGCAGATTTAGCAGGTTTACACATTCGGAATTAACTTGGCATTGTGACATTTGGACTGTAGATCAGCCTGGAAGTGTGAAATGCACTGCAGCAAAAAAGAAAAAAGAATGTTATTTATTTATTTATTTTAAATTGTGAAAAGTTTATTCAGAGGGTCATTTATTATTCAACCCCTCAAACCACAAGAATTCTGTTTGGTTCCCCTAAAGTATTAAGAAGTATTTCAGGCACAAAGAACAATGAGCTTCACATGTTTGGATTAATTATCTCTTTTTCCAGCCTTTTCTGACTAATTAAGACCCTCCCCAAACTTGTGAAAAGCACTCATACTTGGTCATCATGGGAAAGACAAAGGAGCATTCCAAGGCCATCAGAGACAAGATCGTGGAGGGTCACAAGGCTGGCAAGGGGTGCAAAACCCTTTCCAAGGAGTTGGCCCTACCTGTCTCCACTGTTGGGAGCATCATCCGGAAGTGGAAGGCTTATGGAACTACTGTTAGCCTTCCACGGCCTGGCCAGCCTTTGAATGTTTCCACCCGTGCCGAGGCCAGGCTTGTCCGAAGAGTCAAGGCTAACCCAAGGACAACAAGGAAGGAGCTCCGGTAAGATCTCATGGCAGTGGGGACATTGGTTTCAGTCAATACCATAAGTAACGTACTCCACCGCAATGGTCTCCATTCCAGACGAGCCCGTAAGGTACCTTTACTTTCAAAGAGTCATGTCAAGGCTAGTCTACAGTTTGCTCATGATCACTTGGAGGACTCTGAGACAGACTGGTTCAAGGTTCTCTGGTCTGATGAGACCAAGATCGAGATCTTTGGTGCCAACCACACACATGACGTTTGGAGACTGGATGGCACTGCATACGACCCCAAGAATACCATCCCTACAGTCAAGCATGGTGGTGGCAGCATCATGCTGTGGGGCTGTTTCTCAGCCAAGGGGCCTGGCCATCTGGTCCGCATCCATGGGAAGATGGGTAGCCCAGCCTGCCTGGAGATTTTGGCCAAGAACCTCCGCTCCTCCATCAAGGATCTTAACCCTTTAGTGACGGAGCTAATTTTCACCTTAATGACCAGACCAAATTTTGCAATTCTGACCAGTGTCACTTCATGAGGTTATAACTCTGGAACGCTTCAATGGATCCTGGTGATTCTGAGATTGTTTTTTCGTCACATATTGGACTTCATGTTAGTACCAAATTTAGGACAATATTTTTTGCGTTTATTTATGAAAAAAATTGAATATTGGCAAAAATTTTGAAAATTTAGCAATTTTCAACTTTAGAATTTTTATACCGTTAAACCAGAGATTTCTGTGACACAAAACAGTTAATAAATAACATTTCCCACAGGTCTACTTTACATCAGCACAATTTTGGTAACAAAATTTTTTTTTGTTAGGAAGTTAGAGGGGTTCAAAGTTTATCAGCGATTTCTCATTTTTACATCAAAATTTACAAAACCATTTTTTTAGGGACCACATCACATTTGAAGTGACTTTGAGAGGCCTAGATGACAGAAAATACCCAAAAGTGACACCATTATAAAAACTGCACCCCCCAAAGTACTCAAAACCACATTCAAGAAGTTTATTAACCCTTCAGGTGCTTCACATGAACAAAAGCAATGTGGATGAAAAAAAGCAAAAATTAAATTTTACCTAAAAATGTTGCTCTAACCCAAATTTATTCACTTTTAGAAGAAATAACACTACAAAATGGACCCCAAAACTTGTTCCCCACTTTCTTATGAGTGCGCCGATACCCCAAATATGGTCAGAAACCTCTGTTTGGACAAATGGGAGGGCTCGGAACAGAAGGAGCAATATTTGAATTTTGGAAAGCAAATTTGGCTGAAATAGATTGCGGGCACCATGTTGCATTTACAGGTCCGCTAAGGTACCTAAACAGAAGAAATCCCTCACAAGTGACACCATTTTGGAAACTAGACCCCTCAAGGCTTCTATCTAGGGGTATAGTGAGCATTTTAGATCCACAGGTACTTCACAGATTTTGTTAACGTTACGTTGTCATATTGAAAATTTTAATAATTTTCTCAAAAATGTTGCTTTAGCATCAATTTTCTCACTTTTTCAAGAGGTAATTCCAAATATTTGACCTCAAGGTTTGTTAACCACTTTTTTATGAGCACGGTGATACCTCACATGTGGTCTGAAACCTTTGTTTGGACAAACGGGAGGGCTTGGAACGAAAGGAGCAATATTTGAATTTTGGAAAGGAAATTTGGCTGAAAAAGATTGCGGGCACCATGTCACATTTGCAGGACCCCTAAGGTACCTAAACAGCAGAAACCCCTCACAAGTAACCCCATTTTGGAAACTAGGCCCCTCAAGGAATTTATCTAGATGTTTGGTGAGTACCCTGAACCCCCAGGTGCTTCACAGAATTTTATAACGTTGAGCCATGAAAAAAAAAAAAATTTTTACCACAAAATTGTTATTTCAACCAGGTAGCTTTTTTTTTTTACAAGAGTAAAAGGAAAAAATTCAGCATAACATTTATTGTGCAATTTCTCCTGAGTTTGGCGATACCTTATATGTGGTGGAAATCAACTGTTTTGGCGCATGGCAGGGCTCGGAAGGGAAGGAGTGCCATTTGACTGCAAAATTGGCTGGAATCAATAGCGGATGCCAAGTTGCATTTGGAGAGCCCCTGAGGTGCCTAAACAGTGGCGGTCCCCCACAAGTGACTCCATTCTGGAAACAAGACACCTCAAGGCTTTTATCTAGGTGTATAGTGAGCAGTTTGAATCCACGAATACTTCACAGAATTTGATAAGCTTAGGTTGCCATATTGAAAATTTTCATTTTTTTCACAAAAATGTTGCTTCAGCATCAAATTTCTCACTTTTTCAAGAGACAACAACAAAACGTGGACCCCACAGGTTGTTATCCAATGTCTTATGAGCACAGGGATACTCCACATGTGGCCAAAAACCTCTGTTTGGATAAATGGGAGGGCTTGGAATGGAAGGAGCACCATTTGAATTCTGGAAAAGTTGAGATAAATTGCGGGCACCATGTCACATTTGCAGGGCCCCTTGGGTACCTATACATTCGAAACCCCCCACAAGTGACTCCATTTTGGAAACTGGATTTTATTCAGGAGTATAGTAAGCATTTTGAATCCACAGGTACTTCACAAAAATGTTGCTGTAGCAACAAATGTCTCACTTTTAGGCTATGTGGCCATGATCCAGCGACACGGAGTCTAGTACACAGTGTCAGCCTTCCTGCAGAGATGTGAGTGTTGTCCACGGGAGAACGCAGCTGCCCATGCCCACGATTTGGGTTCAGGCCGCTGTGGAGCTCTATGCTACCTGCAGAGAACACTCATCTCCGCAGCATAAATTGAAATGCTGAGGCTCGGGAAGCTGCGCCACACGTCAGTGTATGCTGCGGAGAAAAGAAGCACAGTGGGCACGGGATTTCTAAAAATCCTTCCACTGTGCTTCTACTGCACAACGCAGCGCTATGGACGCAGGGAAAACACTATGGATACACTCTGCTCCCAAAACGCTGCAAACCCCGATTGTGGGCACACAGCCTAAAATGCTACAATGGATGAATGGATAGATGTCAAACATATATAACGTCCCACCCCTTGCATATTCTAAGCTGGCGCCCTTTAGTGCCTTTCATGTGGCACTAAAGGGTGCCTAGCCTTGTATTTAGCCCCCCCAAAAATTAATAATTAAAATAAACGACGTGGGGTCCCCCCTATTTTTGATAGCCAGCTAGGGTAAAGCAGACAGCTGTAGCCTGCAAACCACAGCTGACAGCTTCACCTTGGCTGGTGATCAATTTGGAGGGCTCCCCAGGCGTTTTTTTTTAATAAAAAAAAAAAACGTGGGGTCCCCCCAAATTAGATCACCAGCCAAGGTGAAGCGGACAGCTGGGGTCTGGTATTCTCAGGGTGGGAAGAGCCCTGGTTATTGGACTCTTCCCAGCCTAAAAATAGCAGGCCGCAGCCGCCCCAGAAGTGGCGCATCCATTAGATGCGCCAATCCTGGCGCTTCGCTCCAGCTCATCCCGCGCCCTGGTGCGGTGGCAAACGGGGTAATATACGGGGTTGATACCAGCTGTAATGTCACCTGGCATCAAGCCCTGGGGTTAGTGATGTCACGGCATCTAAACAGATACCCGACATTACTAACCCAGTCAAGTAATAGAAAAAAATAAAGACAAAAAAAAAATTTATTTGAAAAAAAAACTCCCCGAAACATTCCTCTTTTACCAATTTATTGAAAATAAATAAATTTCGGTCGCTGTAATACATTTTGGAGGTCCCACGCCGACTCTGGATCTTCTAGAATATGGGGGGCACGTTCAGGGAACGTATCCCCCATTTTCTGGAAGAGCAAGCTCTCCATGAGCAGTGTGGGTGCAGTAATCTGAGAATACTGCACTCACACTGCCCCAGTCCAACCTAGGGCAGAGTGACCTGCAGTAACCTCATTCTAGAATATGAGGGGCACGCTCACAGAACGTACCCCCCATTTTCTAGAACAGCAGTCTCTCCATGTGAGGAGTGTGGCTGCAGATTATCGCACTCACCCTCCCCCGGTCCACAGTGGAGCAGCCTGTGCAGTAGCGACGTCAGCGTCCCTGCTTCCAGGGATCCAGCTGACAGCCGCTGTCTGCGCATGCGCCGCCAGCTTTCAAGAAGGAGGCGGCGTGATCGCGAGGCCGGAGCACCAGCAGCCAGCTAACGTAACACCGGGGGCTGGGGGGGGTGACGGGGGGTGACGGGGGGGTGACGGCGGGACCTGGGGACAACTTTGCCGCATGTGACGTGTCACATGCGGCAGAAAGAGCAGGATGAATGCGGCCACCATTTTCCACGCTCCGGAGGGTACACATGTGCAGGGAGCCGGCATACGCTGACGCCTCGCCCGCTCAGCCCCGCTCCAGCGTACAGCGGCTCCCGGTACACATGTGCAGGGAGCCGGCATACGCTGACGCCTCGCCCGCTCGCCCCGCCACACGTTGGCACGCTCGGCCCCCCCCCGGCGGACATAACCTTGCGATGCTGGGATCGTGACCGAGCCGGTGTACGCTGGTAACCATGATACACATCGCGTAACTATAGGAAGCGCTTCCCTTAGTTACCCGATGTGTATCATAGTTACCAGCATACACCGGCTCCCGGTACACATGTGCAGGGAGGCGGCATACGCGGACGCCTCGCCCGCTCAGTCCCGCCCCCGGCACACGTTGCCACACTTGGACCCGCTCCCGGCGGCCCCAGCATGGGGGATGGAGCACGATGGGGGGTGCGCAGCATGTCGGATGGAGCACGATGGGGGGTGCGCAGCATGTCGGATGGAGCACGATGGGGGGTGCGCAGCATGTCGGATGGAGCACGATGGGGGGTGCGCAGCATGTCGGATGGAGCACGATGGGGGGTGCGCAGCATGTCGGATGGAGCACGATGGGGGGGCGCAGCATGTCGGATGGAGCACGATGGGGGGTGCGCAGCATGTCGGATGGAGCACGATGGGGGGGGCGCAGCATGTCGGATGGAGCACGATGGGGGGTGCGCAGCATGTCGGATGGAGCACGATGGGGGGTGCGCAGCATGTCGGATGGAGCACGATGGGGGGTGCGCAGCATGTCGGATGGAGCACGATGGGGGGTGCGCAGCATGTCGGATGGAGCACGATCGGGGGTGCGCAGCATGTCGGATGGAGCACGATGGGGGGTGCGCAGCATGTCGGATGGAGCACGATGGGGGGTGCGCAGCATGTCGGATGGAGCACGATGGGGGGTGCGCAGCATGGGGGATGGAGCATGATGGGGGGTGCGCAGCATGGGGGATGAAGCACGATGGGGGATGGAGCACGATGGGGGGTGCGCAGCATGGGGGATGGAACATGATGGGAGGTGCGCAACATAGGGATGGAGCATGATGAGGGGTGCGCAGCATGGGGGATGGAGCACGATGAGGGGTGCGCAGCATGGGAGATGGAGCACGATGGGGGTGCGCAGCATGGGGGATGGAGCACGATGGATATGCGCAGCATGGGGGATGCAGCACGATGGATATGCGCAGCATGGGGCATGGAGCACGATGGGGGGTGCGCAGCATGGGGGATGGAGCACGATGGGGGGTGCGCAGCATGGGGGATGGAGCATGATGGGGGGTGCGCAGCATGGGGGATGAAGCACGATGGGGGATGGAGCACGATGGGGGGTGCGCAGCATGGGGATGGAACACGATGGGAGGTGCGCAGCATGGGGGATGGAACACGATGGGAGGTGCGCAACATGGGGATGGAGCATGATGAGGGGTGCGCAGCATGGGGGATGGAGCACGATGAGGGGTGCGCAGCATGGGGGATGGAGCACGATGGATATGCGCAGCATGGGGGATGGAGCACGATGGATATGCGCAGCATGGGGGATGGAGCACGATGGATATGCGCAGCATGGGGGATGGAGCACGATGGGGGGTGCGCAGCATGGGGGATGGAGCACGATGGGGGTGCACACCTCCCCCCAAAACACACATACACACACACACACACACACACACACACACACACCGCCACACGCGCACAACACACCACACACAGACTGGGAACCACAAACACCTCCCTACACAGACAACACCGCACACACACAACACACAAACACCACGGCATACATAAATATACGCAAATACCGCGCAACACACACACTGCACAAAACATACCTCCCCCCAAAACACACACACACACGCACTCTACACCCACACAAACCACGCAACACACACAGCACCACACACACAAAACGCTGCAGACACACAGCGCTCCACAAACAACGCAACACACAACGCAACACACATACAACACCGCTCTCACCCCCCCCACCCAGACAACACTCAGAACATTTACAGCACCCTACACAAACACTTGGTAACTACACACAACAACATTTATATATATATATATATATAACAAAAATCATACATTAACTACACAATACGTAAATTCTAGAATACCCGATGCGTTAGAATCGGGCCACCTTCTAATTAATATATATATATATATATATTATATATTTTACACACACATATACATACATACATATATACATACATACATATACACACACACACACACATACACACACACACCTCACAGCAGACAGAGTCGCGCGATGAGAATGAACTCGGGTGAACTTCACCCGACTTCATTGTCATGCCGCGGCTCTGTCTGTGTGGTGTCCTGATTAGCGGTCACCCGTGAAGGACTCACAGGTGACCGCTAATCCCCTGAGTGACTGAAGTGAGCAGCGTGATTAGCGCTGCCGTCACTCAGGCTACCCGCGGCCATCTGGATCCTCCACCAGAGACCGCAACTCACCTGTGACTTAATCGCTGTCACTCGGGCGACTTGCAGTCACAGTTGGAGGATCCAGCGGTGGCCGCGAGTGACCTGAGTGACGTTATCGCTGATCGCACGACTCTCTTCAGTTGCTGCGTGGAACTGACAGGAGCGGCGGTGTTCTACTGCAGCTCCTGTCACCTTCATGTAGCAGAGGTGAGAGCGTCGCGGGACCTCCGTGGATTACACCGGACATGGATGAGTTTTTGGGGCTTAATAAAGTGGTGAACGAGGAAGAGCCGGGTAGAGTCCCAGAATTGTCGCATCTAATGGATGCGGCAATTCTGGGAGGCTGCTGGCTGATATTGTTAGGCTGGGGGGCTCCCCATAACGTGGGGCTCCCCATCCTGAGAATACCAGCCTTCAGCCGTGTGGATTTATCTTAATAATAATGCAAATAAGAAAGCCGCGGAGACACCATCACGTGTTTCTCAACGCTGGCAGGAAACTAGCCAGGTCTTTCACCGGGAAGTAACAACCACGGGAAGGGCAGTCTCCAGTCAAGGAGACCACCTATACCAAACATGGTATCCATCCACAGACAGCCGTTTCGGGGTATTTGCCCCTCATCAGTGTGGAGTAGGAATCTGGCTAGTGGGGGCAATGCCTAGTAAAAGACTACTTAAGCAAGCATTGTTGACCTTAGGGAGATCAACATATCCACTGCGGAGACACCATCACGTGTTTCTCAACGCAGTGATTCTAGAGCATTGCCCCCTGGGAAGTATGCAAATAAGGGGGGCAGGGGGCAATGCTCTAGAATCACTGCGTTGAGAAACACGTGATGGTGTCTCCGCAGTGGATATGTTGATCTCCCTAAGGTCAACAATGCTTGCTTAAGTAGTCTTTTACTAGGCATTGCCCCCACTAGCCAGATTCCTACTCCACACTGATGAGGGGCAAATACCCCGAAACGGCTGTCTGTGGATGGATACCATGTTTGGTATAGGTGGTCTCCTTGACTGGAGACTGCCCTTCCCATGGTTGTTCCTTCCCGGTGAAAGACCTGGCTAGTTTCCTGCCAGCGTTGAGAAACACGTGATGGTGTCTCCGCGGCTTTCTTATTTGCATACTTCCCAGGGGGCAATGCTCTAGAATCACTGCGTTGAGAAACACGTGATGGTGTCTCCGCAGTGGATGTGTGGATTTATCTTGGCTGGTATAAAAATTGAGGGGGGGGGGACCGCACGCCTTTTTTTTTTTAATTATTAAATTTTTTATTTTACTACACAGCATAGACTCGCCCACCGGCTGCTGTGATTGGTTGCAGTGAGACAGCTGTCACTCAGTGTGGGGGCGTGTCTCACTGCAACCAATCATAGGCGCCAGTGGGCGGGGAAAGCAGGGAATACTAGATTGATTAAGGAGCGGCCGGCTTTTTCAAAATAGTAAAAGGTGCCGGAGTTTTTTTTAACAGCTGTGCAGCGCCGCGCTGGTGATCGGGGAACGGTGAGTATGAGAGAGGGGGGAGACTGACCGACAGACAGAGAGGGACAGACAAGACAGCGAGACTGACAGAGAAAGAGAGACCGACCGACTGAGGGAGATTGACTGACATACATAGAAAAAATTTTTTAAAAAAAATAAAAAAATAAAAAAAAAATGACCGGCATCGCTAGAAAAAAAAAAAACACAAAACGTACACAGAGCATACGAAGATGCATCCGTGTCACGTACATGTGCTCACGGACCCATAGACTTTCATTGGGTGTGTGTGCGTGTTCCGTGCAGAAAACGGACATGCATCTGTGTAATACGGATACACATACGTTTCACGCACACGGACATGCACCGTACAGAATAACGCACGTGTAACTACAAACATTAAATAACAATGGAGCACATGTGTCCGTGTCTCCAGTACATACGGAAACGGACCAAACACGCACGTGTTTCATGGACGTGTGAAGGGGACCTGAAACTGTTTCTCACACAGAGCCCGACTCTGCCCCTCCCATCAAACCTCAGGACCCCTAGGTGGGTGTCACCATCTGCTTGGTCCCGCCCACTAGTGTGTCCCTATTGTCATGTGGGGTGACTAGGCTTTGACGGCTGATGTTGTGTACCTGGGTGTGGGTTTGGTGTTGTGGTGCCAAGGAGAGATTCCTGCACCTTGAGGAGGGGTGCAGTCATCTGACACCCTGATTTTGTCAGGGCGTCACAAACACCTATACCCATTCTGCTGAGCGCTGAAGCTGGAGAATCCCTCTCCTCTCCCTTGTGCTCAGTGAAAACATTTTAATACGTCTCACATTAGCGCAGCTTCTCAGTTGAGCAGTGTCTGGGCTTATGAGGCAGTCCCTCTTCACAATACTGTTTCTTCAAAGTGCAGATGTCCTGACATGACTAGGACAGCTGTAATTTGAATTAGGTCACAAGTGCCATGTTTCTCAAATTTCCTTTGCGCAAAAAAAACCAAAAAAAAAAAACCATGTGCCACTACATGTCACAAAAATTGTGCCAAAGTTTCAGTATGCATATAATCACTCCAGGAAGAACTAGAGCACAGTCGCAGTAAAGTTTGCAAATGTCATTCAGAAACATCTGGAAACCCCAAACCCTGAGAAACACGAAAAAAAAAAACAACAGATAAGTAAAAAAACATGTGTCGCCCAGGGCTCTGGGGTACTTGGTCCCGGGCCGTATATTTATGGGGGATGTTGTGTCACGGGTGTTTGCTGGCCGTTGCCCGGTTCCGTGACCCTGGGTGCTTTTTAATGGGGAGCGTTTACAGGGGAGATTAAAGTCATTTGTGTGACGCCACCTGCAGATTACAGTTAAGATGGTGCAACTGCCGCTGCTGGGTTAGTTATCTCTAGGGCTGGTGGTAATGGCAGCTGTGGTGGTAGGCCCTCCACAGGGCTGGTAGGTAGGGCTGAGTAGGACCGGTAGGGCTGAGCCCGGGAGATGTACGATGGAGATTTTCGACGAATAAGGAAGGCCACACTGGGGGTTGCAGTTTAACAGTTCTCTACTCACGGTTGGGCCCTTGGACGGCTGGTTCAGGTCCCTGTATTTCCAGTGCCATTTTGATGACTCGGTTGCTCTGTCCTCGGCACCCTCAGTGTGGTTGGTTCCCTGTAGCTTGAAGCAGGTTTGGGGGGCCCCCGACTGTCTTTTGGCAGTCTCCTCGTCCGTATGGCGGGCAGTGTGGAGACTGTAGGGTTGGTCTGTGGTTCTGAACCCTGATCTTCGCTTTACTGCTGATGCCCCCGGATTTGTGGGTCAGTGAAAGTCCCCTCACTGTGCAGGTATTTGTCAAACTGTATGAAACTGATGCCTGACCTAGGGCCCTGTGCCCAGTCTGTGCTGTGGTCCAAGCGGTACTCGGGAGTACCTTCCCTGGTGACCACTCTCCTGTGCACCCGGGTCACCGTTATACGACCCAGCACTAGGCACGTCACTTTTCACTCTAGACTTGACTGCTCTTGATCCCCTCCCACCAGGCTGTCTAGTCCCCTGGACTGGCTCCGCCCTCTAGGTGGCCATTCATTTCGGTGTCTAACTAGCCAATTACCCCTGGTGTTAAGTGGAAACTGGGAGTTTAGTGTGTGCTAATGTCACTAGCACTGGTGTTCCAGGTCCCTGGGGGTATGCCCTGCATCCCGGTGAGGATGCAGTTCCTAGTGGTTCCCTGAGTGGCTCAGGGGCGCTACACACACAAGTCAAGATGCATAAAACACCCCAAAAAAAAAATATAAAAAAATAAAGGCACAAATACTATAATGGATCAGGAGCATAATCATTCTGTTATAGAAGTAAAACAAAACAATCTTTTCACTCATATTACACTGGCAGAGTTCTCCCACTAGAGGGCAAATCGCCTCTTCCCCTCTATCGTCACTCATATTACACAGGCAGAGTTCTCCCACTAGAGGGCAAATCGCCTCTTCCCCTCTATCGTCACTCATATTACACTGGCAGAGTTCTCCCACTAGAGGGCAAATCGCCTCTTCCCCTCTATCGTCACTCATATTACACTGGCAGAGTTCTCCCACTAGAGGGCAAATCGCCTCTTCCCCTCTATCGTCACTCATATTACACTGGCAGAGTTCTCCCACTAGAGGGCAAATCGCCTCTTCCCCTCTATCGTCACTCATATTACACTGGCAGAGTTCTCCCACTAGAGGGCAAATCGCCTCTTCCCCTCTATCGTCACTCATATTACACTGGCAGAGTTCTCCCACTAGAGGGCAAATCGCCTCTTCCCCTCTATCGTCACTCATATTACACTGGCAGAGTTCTCCCACTAGAGGGCAAATCGCCTCTTCCCCTCTATCGTCACTCATATTACACTGGCAGAGTTCTCCCGCTAGAGGGCAAATCGCCTCTTCCCCTCTATCGTCACTCATATTACACTGGCAGAGTTCTCCCACTAGAGGGCACCCCGCCTCTTCCCCTCCCTCGTCACTCACATTACACCGGCAGAGTTCTCCCACTAGATGACACCCCGCCTCTTTCCCTCTGTCCTCACACATTATACACCAGCAGAGTTCTGCCACTAAAGGGCACACCGCCTCTTCCCCTCTGTCCTCACACATTATACACCAGCAGAGTTCTGCCACTAAAGGGCACACCGCCTCTTCCCCTCCGTCGTCACTCATTATACATCGGCAGAGTTCTCCCACTAAAGGGCACACCGCCTCTTCCCCTCCGTCCTTACTCATTATACACTGGCAGAGTTCTCCCACTAAAGGGCACACCGCCTCTTCCCCTCCGTCGTCACTCATTATACACCGGCAGAGTTCTGCCACTAAAGGGCACACCGCCTTTTCCCCTCCGTCCTCACTCATTATACACCTGTAGAGTTCTGCCACAAGAGGGCACTCCGCCTCTTCCCCTCCGTCCTCACTCATTATACACCTGCACAGTTCTGCCACTAGAGGGCACACCGCCTCTTCCCCTCCGTCCTCACTCATTATACACCTGCACAGTTCTGCCACTAGAGGGCACTCCGCCTCTTCCCCTCCGTCCTCACTCATTATACACCTGCACAGTTCTGCCACTAGAGGGCACTCCGCCTCTTCCCCCTCCGTCCTCTCTCATTATACACCTGCACAGTTCTGCCACTAGAGGGCACTCCGCCTCTTCCCCTCCGTCCTCACTCATTATACACCTGCAGAGTTCTGCCACTAGAGGGCACCTCGCCTCTTCCCCTCCGTCCTCTCTCATTATACACCTGCAGAATTCTCCCACTAGAGGGCACTCCGCCTCTTCCCCTCCGTCCTCTCTCATTATACACCTGCAGAGTTCTGCCACTAGAGGGCACACCGCTTCTTCCCCTCCGTCCTCACTCATTATACACCTGCAGAGTTCTGCCACTAGAGGGCACCCCGCCTCTTCCCCTCCGTCCTCTCTCATTATACACCTGCAGAGTTCTGCCACTAGAGGGCACACCGCCTCTTCCCCTCCGTCCTCTCTCATTATACACCTGCAGAGTTCTGCCACTAGAGGGCACACCGCCTCTTCCCCTCCGTCCTCACTCATTATACACCTGCAGAGTTCTGCCACTAGAGGGCACACCGCCTCTTCCCCTCCGTCCTCACTCATTATACACCTGCAGAGTTCTGCCACTAGAGGGCACCCCGCCTCTTCCCCTCCGTCCTCTCTCATTATACACCTGCAGAGTTCTGCCACTAGAGGGCACTCCGCCTCTTCCCCTCCGTCCTCTCTCATTATACACCTGCAGAGTTCTGCCACTAGAGGGCACACCGCCTCTTCCCCTCCGTCCTCACTCATTATACACCTGCAGAGTTCTCCCACTAGAGGGCACTCCGCCTCTTCCCCTCCGTCCTCTCTCATTATACACCTGCAGAGTTCTGCCACTAGAGGGCACACCGCCTCTTCCCCTCCGTCCTCTCTCATTATACACCTGCAGAGTTCTCCCACTAGAGGGCACACCGCCTCTTCCCCTCCGTCCTCTCTCATTATACACCTGCAGAGTTCTGCCACTAGAGGGCACACCGCCTCTTCCCCTCCGTCCTCACTCATTATACACCTGCACAGTTCTGCCACTAGAGGGCACACCGCCTCTTCCCCTCCGTCCTCTCTCATTATACACCTGCAGAGTTCTGCCACTAGAGGGCACACCGCCTCTTCCCCTCCGTCCTCACTCATTATACACCTGCACAGTTCTGCCACTAGAGGGCACACCGCCTCTTCCCCTCCGTCCTCTCTCATTATACACCTGCAGAGTTCTGCCACTAGAGGGCACCCCGCCTCTTCCCCTCCGTCCTCTCTCATTATACACCTGCACAGTTCTGCCACTAGAGGGCACTCCGCCTCTTCCCCTCCGTCCTCACTCATTATACACCTGCAGAGTTCTGCCACTAGAGGGCACCTCGCCTCTTCCCCTCCGTCCTCTCTCATTATACACCTGCAGAATTCTCCCACTAGAGGGCACTCCGCCTCTTCCCCTCCGTCCTCTCTCATTATACACCTGCAGAGTTCTGCCACTAGAGGGCACACCGCTTCTTCCCCTCCGTCCTCACTCATTATACACCTGCAGAGTTCTGCCACTAGAGGGCACCCCGCCTCTTCCCCTCCGTCCTCTCTCATTATACACCTGCAGAGTTCTGCCACTAGAGGGCACACCGCCTCTTCCCCTCCGTCCTCTCTCATTATACACCTGCAGAGTTCTGCCACTAGAGGGCACACCGCCTCTTCCCCTCCGTCCTCACTCATTATACACCTGCAGAGTTCTGCCACTAGAGGGCACACCGCCTCTTCCCCTCCGTCCTCACTCATTATACACCTGCAGAGTTCTGCCACTAGAGGGCACCCCGCCTCTTCCCCTCCGTCCTCTCTCATTATACACCTGCAGAGTTCTGCCACTAGAGGGCACTCCGCCTCTTCCCCTCCGTCCTCTCTCATTATACACCTGCAGAGTTCTGCCACTAGAGGGCACACCGCCTCTTCCCCTCCGTCCTCACTCATTATACACCTGCAGAGTTCTCCCACTAGAGGGCACTCCGCCTCTTCCCCTCCGTCCTCTCTCATTATACACCTGCAGAGTTCTGCCACTAGAGGGCACACCGCCTCTTCCCCTCCGTCCTCTCTCATTATACACCTGCAGAGTTCTCCCACTAGAGGGCACACCGCCTCTTCCCCTCCGTCCTCTCTCATTATACACCTGCAGAGTTCTGCCACTAGAGGGCACACCGCCTCTTCCCCTCCGTCCTCTCTCATTATACACCTGCAGAGTTCTGCCACTAGAGGGCACACCGCCTCTTCCCCTCCGTCCTCACTCATTATACACCTGCAGAGTTCTCCCACTAGAGGGCACTCCGCCTCTTCCCCTCCGTCCTCACTCATTATACACCTGCACAGTTCTGCCACTAGAGGGCACACCGCCTCTTCCCCTCCGTCCTCTCTCATTATACACCTGCAGAGTTCTGCCACTAGAGGGCACCCCGCCTCTTCCCCTCCGTCCTCACTCATTATACACCTGCAGAGTTCTCCCACTAGAGGGCACACCGCCTCTTCCCCCCTCCGTCCTCTCTCATTATACACCTGCACAGTTCTCCCACTAGAGGGCACACCGCCTCTTCCCCTCCGTCCTCTCTCATTATACACCTGCAGAGTTCTGCCACTAGAGGGCACACCGCCTCTTCCCCTCCGTCCTCACTCATTATACACCTGCAGAGTTCTCCCACTAGAGGGCACTCCGCCTCTTCCCCTCCGTCCTCTCTCATTATACACCTGCAGAGTTCTGCCACTAGAGGGCACACCGCCTCTTCCCCTCCGTCCTCTCTCATTATACACCTGCAGAGTTCTCCCACTAGAGGGCACACCGCCTCTTCCCCTCCGTCCTCTCTCATTATACACCTGCAGAGTTCTGCCACTAGAGGGCACACCGCCTCTTCCCCTCCGTCCTCTCTCATTATACACCTGCAGAGTTCTGCCACTAGAGGGCACACCGCCTCTTCCCCTCCGTCCTCACTCATTATACACCTGCAGAGTTCTCCCACTAGAGGGCACTCCGCCTCTTCCCCTCCGTCCTCACTCATTATACACCTGCACAGTTCTGCCACTAGAGGGCACACCGCCTCTTCCCCTCCGTCCTCTCTCATTATACACCTGCAGAGTTCTGCCACTAGAGGGCACCCCGCCTCTTCCCCTCCGTCCTCACTCATTATACACCTGCAGAGTTCTCCCACTAGAGGGCACACCGCCTCTTCCCCCCTCCGTCCTCTCTCATTATACACCTGCACAGTTCTCCCACTAGAGGGCACACCGCCTCTTCCCCTCCGTCCTCTCTCATTATACACCTGCAGAGTTCTGCCACTAGAGGGCACACCGCCTCTTCCCCTCCGTCCTCTCTCATTATACACCTGCAGAGTTCTGCCACTAGAGGGCACTCCGCCTCTTCCCCCCTCCGTCCTCACTCATTATACACCTGCAGAGTTCTCCCACTAGAGGGCACTCCGCCTCTTCCCCTCCGTCCTCACTCATTATACACCTGCAGAGTTCTGCCACTAGAGGGCACCCCGCCTCTTCCCCTCCGTCCTCTCTCATTATACACAAGCACAGTTCTGCCACTAGAGGGCACTCCGCCTCTTCCCCTCCGTCCTCACTCATTATACACCTGCAGAGTTCTGCCACTAGAGGGCACTCCGCCTCTTCCCCCTCCGTCCTCTCTCATTATACACCTGCAGAGTTCTCCCACTAGAGGGCACACCGCCTCTTCCCCTCCGTCCTCTCTCATTATACACCTGCAGAGTTCTGCCACTAGAGGGCACACCGCCTCTTCCCCTCCGTCCTCTCTCATTATACACCTGCAGAGTTCTGCCACTAGAGGGCACACCGCCTCTTCCCCTCCGTCCTCACTCATTATACACCTGCAGAGTTCTCCCACTAGAGGGCACTCCGCCTCTTCCCCTCCGTCCTCACTCATTATACACCTGCACAGTTCTGCCACTAGAGGGCACACCGCCTCTTCCCCTCCGTCCTCTCTCATTATACACCTGCAGAGTTCTGCCACTAGAGGGCACCCCGCCTCTTCCCCTCCGTCCTCACTCATTATACACCTGCAGAGTTCTCCCACTAGAGGGCACACCGCCTCTTCCCCCCTCCGTCCTCTCTCATTATACACCTGCACAGTTCTCCCACTAGAGGGCACACCGCCTCTTCCCCTCCGTCCTCTCTCATTATACACCTGCAGAGTTCTGCCACTAGAGGGCACACCGCCTCTTCCCCTCCGTCCTCTCTCATTATACACCTGCAGAGTTCTGCCACTAGAGGGCACTCCGCCTCTTCCCCTCCGTCCTCTCTCATTATACACCTGCAGAGTTCTGCCACTAGAGGGCACTCCGCCTCTTCCCCCCTCCGTCCTCACTCATTATACACCTGCAGAGTTCTCCCACTAGAGGGCACTCCGCCTCTTCCCCTCCGTCCTCACTCATTATACACCTGCAGAGTTCTGCCACTAGAGGGCACCCCGCCTCTTCCCCTCCGTCCTCTCTCATTATACACAAGCACAGTTCTGCCACTAGAGGGCACTCCGCCTCTTCCCCTCCGTCCTCACTCATTATACACCTGCAGAGTTCTGCCACTAGAGGGCACTCCGCCTCTTCCCCTCCGTCCTCACTCATTATACACCTGCAGAGTTCTGCCACTAGAGGGCACACCGCCTCTTCCCCTCCGTCCTCTCTCATTATACACCTGCACAGTTCTGCCACTAGAGGGCACACCGCCTCTTCCCCTCCGTCCTCTCTCATTATACACCTGCACAGTTCTGCCACTAGAGGGCACCCCGCCTCTTCCCCTCCCCGCACAATGAGGACATTCCTCCCTTTGCTGACGTCCGCTTGGAACTTTTGCCTCAAAACTCTCACAAACCACGCTTCAGGGATTTAGCAAAGACTCTACCCAATCACAGCTCGTGTTTCTGTCGACTGATAATTATGAGAGCCATCTAGTGATTGGCTTTCCTTTCTTACCGCGATGATTGGCTGAAGGAGATTCGGTGGGCGGAGTTCTGCAGGGAAGTGTATTGCAGGGTTACTGTACGGGTGTTCGTCGCTTCCGGTCCATACCGAGGAGCTGCTGTGCCGGGGGCTGTGTGTACCGGGGGCTGTTCCTGGGAAGAGTTGGGGTGATGTCCGCTCCTGTGCGCCGGACCGTACACTGACAGGCGGCATGTATTTTCTCAGCGGCTGGCCCAAGCGGCTGCTATGCCCCTTGAAGAGTGTGGAGAAGCCCTTTCATATCCAGCCAGACCCGCAGCGCCTGTTCTTGGCAGTGTTGTCCCACACGCAGCTCAGTATATGGTACAGCAGGGTGAGTGCCTACATATGTTGTCCTACATGACTGTTCCTCTGTTACATACATGGTCCTGGTGCCAAGAGACAGTAGTTACAGCCTGCCTGTGCCTCCTCGTCTAGTGCCTTATAATAGATCGCAGGTGTAGGGGGTTTCTCTGTATACATGGTCCTGGTGTCTAGAGACAGTAGTTACAGCCTGCCTGTGCCTCCTCGTCTAGTGCCTTATAATCGCAGATGTAGGGGGGTTTCCCTGTGTACATGGCCCTGGTGTCTGGAGGCGGTGCAGCCTGCCTGTGCCTCCTCGTCTAGTGCCTTATAATAGATCGCAGGTGTAGGGGGTTTCTCTGTATACATGGCCCTGGTGTCTAGAGATAGTAGTTACAGCTTGCCTGTGCCTCCTCGTCTAGTGCCTTATTATCGCAGATGTAGGGGGGTTTCCCTGTGTACATGGCCCTGGTGTCTGGAGGCGGTGCAGCCTGCCTGTGCCTCCTCGTCTAGTGCCTTATAATAGATCGCAGGTGTAGGGGGTTTCTCTGTATACATGGCCCTGGTGTCTGGAGGCGGTGCAGCCTGCCTGTGCCATCTTGTTCAGGACCATGTAGCAGATTGCAGATGTAGCGGGGTTTCCCTGTGTACATGGCCCTGGTGTCTGGAGGCGGTGCAGCCTGCCTGTGCCATCTTGTTCAGGACCATGTAGCAGATTGCAGATGTAGAGGGATTCCCTGTGTACATGGCCCTGGGTCTGGAGGCGGTGCAGCCTGCCTGTGCCATCTTGTACAGGACCATGTAATTGCAGGTGTAGGGGGTTTCCCTGTGTACATGGCCTTGGTGTCTGGAGGCGGTGCAGCCTGCCTGTGCCATCTTGTTCAGGACCATGTAGCAGATTGCAGATGTAGGGGGATTCCCTGTGTACATGGCCCTGGTGTCTGGAGGCGGTGCAGCCTGCCTGTGCCATCTTGTACAGGACCATGTAATAGATCGCAGATGTAGCGGGGTTTCCCTGTGTACATGGCCCTGGTGTATGGAGGCGGTGCAGCCTGCCTGTGCCATCTTGTACAGGACCATGTAATAGATTGCAGATGTAACGGGGTTTCCCTGTGTACATGGCCCTGGTGTCTGGAGGCGGTGCAGCCTGCCTGTGCCATCTTGTACAGGACCATGTAATAGATCGCAGATGTAGGGGGGATTCCCTGTGTACATGGCCCTGGTGTCTGGAGGCAGTGCAGTCTGCCTGTGCCATCTTGTTCAGGACCATGTAGCAGATCGCAGATGTAGGGGGATTCCCTGTGTACATGGCCCTGGTGTCTGGAGGCGGTGCAGTCTGCCTGTGCCATCTTGTTCAGGACCATGTAGCAGATCGCAGATGTAGGGGGATTCCCTGTGTACATGGCCCTGGTGTCTGGAGGCAGTGCAGCCTGCCTGTGCCATCTTGTACAGGACCATGTAATAGATCCCAGATGTAGCGGGGTTTCCCTGTGTACATGGCCCTGGTGTCTGGAGGCGGTGCAGTCTGCCTGTGCCATCTTGTACAGGACCAGGTAGCAGATCGCAGATGTAGGGGGATTCCCTGTGTACATGGCCCTGGTGTCTGGAGGCAGTGCAGTCTGCCTGTGCCATCTTGTACAGGACCAGGTAGCAGATCACAGATGTAGGGGGATTCCCTGTGTACATGGCCCTGGTGTCTGGAGGCAGTGCAGCCTGCCTGTGCCATCTTTTTCAGCACCTCAGTGTAGATTGGGGTGCTGAGCTATTCCTCCTACACGGTGAGCTGTGCGTAGCTTTCTGTTATGTTCCCGTGTGATGAGTCTGGTGTTATGAATGTGTGACCGATCAGATGGCCACCGATGATGCTGCTGCGCCTCCTCTTTGATGATACAGCTGTGTTGTCACTGGATTTAGGTGCAATGTTGTTGATCTCTCAGTTCCAGTGACAAACATAAGAGATCATCCTGATCCCTGTTAAAGGGAACTGGTCAGTCTGATTCATGACCTGCCTCTATACCATGCCATACGATGTTGCAGTGGTAAATATGTTCTTCCTTAAGGGAACCTGTCGCCAAGTTTTTCTTATATAAGCTTTGTCCATCACTTTCAGACGTCTAGAATATTGCTCCTTTAACCCCTGTGTAAGATCACAGCTCCCCCGCATATACCTAAGAAAATGTATGTTTCCATATGCTAATTGGCGGACCTATCGGAGTCCCAGGACTGTGCTTGGTGCCTCGGCTCCAATTGCCGTGTCTCCTAGCATAGTATAGTGGCTGCCATTCTCTCCTGCAGCTACGCAGTCTGTTCAACTCTTGTGCCTTCATGGTATGGAACTGCGCTGGCGCTACAGGCGGTGTGGGTGATGACCGCTGCGTCAATCCAACCTTGAGAGACTGGTCATTCGGGCACACAGTTGGCACTGAGCACAGTCTGGGGACGCCCATTGGACCGCTTGGCTGCAGTGGTGATGTGTGGTGTAGTCCTGACATGACCGCTGCTGGCAGTCAGTACTGGAGGGGCAGCAGGGAGGCAGTGCTGAACCCGACGGGGAGGGGGGAGTGAGAAACAACTGTACTATTAGAAGTCTCCAAGTGTTTAAGAACATATAAGGTGACTGTGGAAAGCTCCATTATTGCGGTGAGCAGACGTGGTAACAAGCCTAGAAGAGCATGGGATCAGAAGTCAGAACTTATGCATGGTTCTGGAGCCACGTGGGAGCTTTACATGTCTCAGCTCTTAGGGGTGCTTCACACACAGCGAGCTCGCTGCCGAGATCGCTGCTGAGTCACGCTTTTTGTGACGCAGCAGTGACCTCATTAGCGATCTCGCTGTGTGTGACACTGAGCAGCGATCTGGCCCCTGCTGCGAGATCGCTGCTCGTTACACACAGCCCTGGTTCGTTTTCTTCAAAGCCGCTCTCCTGCTGTGACACACAGATCGCTGTGTGTGACAGCGAGAGAGCGACAAATGAAGCGAGCAGGGAGCAGGAGCCGGCGTCTGACAGCTGAGGTAAGCTGTATCCAAGATAAACATCGGGTAACCAAGGTGGTTACCCGATATTTACCTTAGTTACCAGCCTCTGCAGCTCTCACGCTGCCTGTGCTGCCGGCTCCGGCTCTCTGCACATGTAGCTGCTGTACACATCGGGTTAATTAACCCGATGTGTACTGTAGCTAGGAGAGCAAGGAGCCAGCGCTTAGTGTGCGCGGCTCCCTGCTCCCTGCTCACACTGGTAACTAATGTAAACATCGGGTAACCATACCCGATGTTTACCTTAGTTACCAGTCTCCGCAGCTTCCAGACGGCGGCTCCGTGCAAGCGCAACGTCGCTTGCACGTCGCTGCTGGCTGGGGGCTGTTCACTGGTCGCTGGTGAGATCTGCCTGTTTGACAGCTCACCAGCGACCATGTAGCGATGCAGCAGCGATCCTGACCAGGTCAGATCGCTGGTCGGATCGCTGCTGCATCGCTAAGTGTGAAGGTACCCTTAGGCTCCCTTATCTACTGTCCCGTTTTGGGCAGATGTATATCAGAGGTAGTGCTGCTGGATGGTTAATGGACATTCTTTCTCCATGCTTTTCCTCCGACGCTGCAAATGATGGAAAAATAGATGTGCATGGGACTTTTCAAAACCCCATAGGAATAGACTGTGTGTAAACTGCAGCATGCTCACGTGTACATGCTGCAGGCTTTACAGTATGGCACTGGGGAGAATGCTGCCGACGTTATATGCAGATGTGCACAGAGAAAATCAGCCGCAGCCATGGGTATGCTCCGATCTCCCCAATGTGCCCACCTCTGGTGCAGACCCCTCTCATTTCACCCCTGCACAGTATCAGTGTGAATGCGGCCACAAATTAGCAGCAACATCCTTCTAGTGACTGATTCATTACTTCTCTTTATTTAGGTGACTTTTCTTTCTTGAATTGTGTTCATTGCTGCCATATTCTTCAAAAAATAGTGTTCGCTTATCAGTCTTTTTTTTTTTTTGTAAAATGGAAGTTGCGGTACTCCTTTTTTGTTTTACCTTGTGCCTTTTTAGAGCAAAACGTCACGTCAGTTTTCAATTGTGCAACAAAATAAGTGTGTGTGTGTGTGTGTGTGTGTGGACACCATCTGCAAGGAGTTTGTATGTTCTCCTCGTATTTGCGTTGGTTTCCTCCCACACTCCAAAGACATAGGATAGGGAACCTAGATTGTGAGCCCCAATGGGGGACAGTGTTGCCAATGTATGTAAAGCGCTGTGGAATTAATAGCGCTATATAAATGAATAAATATTATTATTATACAAAGTACAGTGATCTTAAAAAAAAAAAAAAAAAAACAATTAAAAAATGCATGTTAAAGGATAATGTGGGAATACAAAAGTCACTCTTAAGGCCCCTTTACACAGAGACTTTCTAGCGATCCCAACCTGGCCAGGATCGCTACAAAGTCTCTGGTGAGTCGCTGGTGAGCTGTCAAACAGGCAGACCTGGCCAACGACGCAGCAGTGATCCGGACCTGCAGAACGACGTAGCTAGTCATTGGGGACGTGTCAAAGCAGCTTTTTGAAAGGGAAGTCGCTAACGAGGTCGCTGTAACGGTGTCAAACACATCGATGCATGCTGCACAGCAGGAAACAAAGGACCAAAAAATGTTCCTGAGAGATTTGTAGCAATCAGGGACCTCACAGCGGGGGCCAGGTCTCTGATGCGTGTCACACCCTGCAATGTCGCTGGGGAGGTCGCTATTACATCACAAAACCAGTGACGTTACAGCGATGTCGCTAGTGATGTTGCAGTGTGTAAAGGGGCCTTTAGGCCTCACTCATACGTCTGTATTTCGTCAGTATTTGTATGCCAAAACACAGAACCGGGGTCAATCTTGCAATTATGGTTTTTCTGTGTGGGTTCCACTCCTGCCTTTGGCATACAAACACTGATGGAAAATACTGCTGTGTGCATGAGGTCTTAGGCGGCATGCACACATCCATGTGACACTCGGAGATTCACAGACAATAAGCAGCTCTCCCGGCCTGAACGCTGCAGACTCAGACCGTGTGTGTATGTGTCAGTAGACACACTGTCAATCCGTGCTCACAGATGTGTGAATCCGACATTACAACCATTTTTACACACGGAATAATACCATGATGAGTCCGGACCATTGTGTGACATTTGCACTTTTCCTCCTTGTCTTCTATTCACTGTTTTATGCACCATTTATTTTTTGTGTAGTTGCAGAAGGTTTCTGAACATTTTAGAACGAGCCTGCAGGCAGGAATAGGGAAACTAAAGGCCTAATGTACTAAGGCAAGCCATTACATCGCTGCTGGAGGTGTCAATCACTCTCCAAGTTGTGGCTTTTTCTTGGAAGTGTACAGTACATCCAGTGTGTAGAAAAGAAATGAGCACCTGTGCCTGGTTATCATAGAAGCAGCTCACCCCGGGATAGTACAGGGTAAGCAACACTAGTGCAGAGCCGGGGCAGACACCGACAGCTGGGGCCCCGTGCTAGAAGCTTGTCTGGGCCGCTCTCCTACGGCAACAAACCTACAGATTATATATGTGTATAGACAGTCACATGCCACTTAGTGATACCGCAACCAGTGATGAGGATTTAGTATTTGGAGTGTTCACTGTGGCCAATAAAGTAAAATCCCTGGAACCAATAAAATGCACATGCTGATTGGCTGAAACCCAGCCAATTGAATGTGCTGCAGATCTGTCAAATGTGGTTTCAAGTTCTGATGGTCTTGGAAAGACTTTTGTAAGGTTGCCCATATACTTTCTATATCTATGTCTGAAAGCATATTCTATACACATGTATACTCGTTTTGGCTGTGCATGCATGTGTTTTCAATGAGTGGATGGGAAAAAGATGGCACCAGATGCCTGTGACGTTGGATATGTACTGTGAGAACGGAGTTTCCGGCTTGGTTAATATCCAACATGCCTGATCCCTTTTATCCCTGACACTTGCTGTACACGTCAGATCCTTGTCTGCCCTGCGGATTTGTTGGGTTTGCTGACTTGCTCTCGTATATGGCCAGCATCAGGTTATGTTTACACATTACTTTTTTTGCTGCTTTTTACAGTATCCGCAAAGTATCATGGTTTTCTTTCCTGACTGGATTGGAAAACAGCCACGTTTTTGCAAATTTATAGCGTGTCAATTCTTTCAGCGTTTTTGCAGAATTTTTTTTTTTTTTCACCATAAAGTAATGACTGCCAAAAAGTCATGTATTTTTGCCTAATTAAGTCATCTTCATTAAACATGTACTGTAGACAAATGACACATAATCTGCACCCAAAACAGCAGCAAAACCTGCATTTTGTAAGCAGCTTCTTTACTGCTAATAAAATTAGTTTTGCTGAAAAGAATGCAGCAAAAAAAGCAACTTGTGAAGATAGCCCAAGTGGAAAGTATAGTAGCTTGAAGGCCCACTATATATTGCTGCGTATTGTTCTGAGTTTTCAGGATCACATAAATATATGAAGTCACAACATGTTACATTTTACTTTGGGTTTCATAACCTAACTCGTTTAAAGGGGGTTTCCAAGATATGTAGAAAGCTCCACACAGCCATCAGTGCAGCTGAAATAAGTAATTTCTACTCGCCCCTTCACTCCCAGCTGTTACATCTTCTCATGTCACAACCCACTGTACTGATGCTTAGGTTCTTGCAAGGGATAAGAAGTCTTCAAGGGGTTTCCCACTACTTGGATAACCCCTTGTCTTGCTAAATTCTACTAAAAAGGGGGCTGAAAGCCCGTACTTACGAAGCGCTCACTGATATCCTAATCAGGCACGAATACTAATATTCTTTATAGCAAGATACTATTTATTTTAATAGCACATGAATAGTTAATGGTACATAGGCATTTAGAATCTTATACAATAACAGAAATATGCATCAACATTACCGTTTGTTGTAGCAATCCTTTCACATCGGAGGGAACTCGAGTTAATGATAAAGGAATCAACATCATGGCATCTTGTATCACAGGAACAGTGCGTACACTTCAATGTCCTGGAAGGTTTCCCTTAACATTAAGCGAGTCCGGTGTATTTTTATAGGAAAACTTTGTTGGTTGTGTTTAAATGGTCACCAGCATGTGACAGCTGAGTCATGTTCATGTAACTTGACCACAAACTGCTGTGGGCACCAGCAGCTTCCTGCACATTCTCTTGTACATCCTGCCAGTTGACAACTGACCGACCACAGTTGACCATAGTGTTAAGGCCCCGTCACACTAAGCAACATCGCTAGCAACATCGCTGGTAACGAACAACTTTTGTGACGTTGCTAGCGATGTTGCTGTGTGTGACATCCAGCAACAACCTGGCCCCTGCTGTGAGGTCGTTGGTTGTTGCTGAATGTCCTGGGCCATTTTTTAGTTGTTGCTGTCCCGCTGTGAAGCACAGATCGCTGTGTGTGACAGCGAGACAGCAACAACTAAATGTGCAGGCAGCAGGAGCCGGCTTCTGCAGAGGCTGGTAACCAATGTAAACATCGGGTAACCAAGAAGCCCTGTCCTTGGTTACCCGATATTTACCTTTGATACCAGCCTCAGCCGCTCTCACTGTCAGTGCCGACTCCTGCTCTGTGCACGTGTAGCTGCAGGACACATCGGGTTAATTAACCCGATGTGTGCTGTAGCCAGGAGAGCAGGGAGCCAGCGCTAAGCATTGTGCGCTGCTCCCTGCTCTGTGCACATGTAGCTGCAGCACACATCAGGTAATTAACCCGATGTGTGCTGTACTAGGAGAGCAGGGAGCAGCGCACAGTGTGCGCTGCTCCCTGCTCTCTGCACATGTGGCTGGTCACTGGTTGCTGGTGAGCTCACCAGCAACTCGTGTAGCCACGCTCCAGCGATCCCTGCCAGGTCAGGTTGCTGGTGGGATCGCTGGAGCGTCGCAGTGTGACATCTCACCAGCAACCTCCTAGCAACTTACCAGCGATCCCTATCGTTGTTGGGATCGCTGGTAAGTTGCTTAGTGTGACTGGACCTTTAGTGAAATATTGCAATGAGCCGTAAATTTCATATGCAAGCTTCCTTAAACCTGTCTTTAAGCCAACCACAAGTTTCCGGTAAGTGGAACTGTAAATGTGACTTCCCCATTATCTTAAAATCTGTTTGACATGTATTCTTTGGTCATCATATTGGCCATCCAGAGGACATCTCTTTGATACTGAATTATTGATAGGTCAAATAATATCTGGGATCACTCCTATCTTTTGATTATGATCCCTATCTAATCACATTCAAACTTCAGTCATATCACATTGGTATCACACCCCTTCTCATTCACCATGTGCGCTGTTATAATATAACAAAACCTATATTCGTGTCCGTTGTCAGTGCGGTTCCAGTGATGTCTGAACTCGCGCTACCCAGGCCTACGTGACATTGTCATAACCTGCAAGCTCTGCGATCAGTTAGCAACTGCTTCCTTCTCAGAAGTAATTAACAGCAAGTGAGTCCTGCAGTTACTCCTCACCTCCTGTTAATTGCTTAGGCTAAGTTCACACTTCCGTTGTTTTGCATCAGTCACATGCGTTGCTTGTGAGGGGATCCCCACATCTTTTATTTAAAAAAAAAAAAAAAAAACACGTGGGATCCCCGCTATTTTTTAAAATCAGACAAGGTACAGCATACAACTGAGAGCTGCAGCCTGCAGCTGTTCCTGTGCTGGATATGAAAAATGAGGGAAACCACACATAATTTTTTTTTTTTACCAGCTATTCTGTTTTTTCTATCTATTTTATATGTACTTTCCGCATCACGGCAATCTAGAAGAGATGGAGTTACTCCGGGACTGTCGCAGAATGCATGCGAAAGTCCCGGGGCAGCTGCGGGCTGATATTCTCGGCTACGGGGGGAGGGGGGGGGGTGCGCATTAACCCTGGCCCTCACCCTCTCCAGCCTGAGAATACCGGGCCGCTGCTGTGTGTTTGCCTCGGCTGGACGGTAAAAAATACGGCGGAGCCCACGTTTTTTTTATTTTTATATGTACGTTTGATTTCTATGTGTATTCTATATGTCTGTGTGGATGCGCGATATGTGTGTATTCTATGTCTGTCTGATATGTGTGTGTTTACTCACTACTCCGCTTTCTCTTCCTGTCATAATGACATCAATTCCCTGCAAAACCGCAGGCAGTGATGAACATTATGTCCCGAAAAATGTGAAATAACGCGGGAATAACGCAATGGAACACACAGAATTTGCTACCTGCGTGATTTCACGATTACATTAGTCATTGGAGTGAAATGCCGCAGCTAGCTGCGGAAAAGAAGTGACATGCAATTGTTTTTGCTGCGGGAACCGTACAGCAAAACATGCAGCTGTCAAAATCCGCATAGTGCGCACAGCATTTTTTTTTCCCATAGGATTTGCTGATGAATCACTGCAGAGATGTTATGAACATTTTCTGCAGCGAAACATGCAGGAAATCCGCGGGAAAATCTGGCAAGTGCGCACAGGGCCTTAGACATTGATCTTCTCAAAGGAAGGTCTGTGCTAGAAAGGAGAATGTGTTTAGTTCTCTTTCAAATGTCTGTGTTCTGCATATGCACTTATCCATGCTTACTAAAGGGCCAATTTGCCTGACTCATTCATTTAGTTTGTCACAATAACCTGAGCATTTTTTCTTATTTGCTTTGAGGCTATGTGCGCACGTTGCGTACTGGTCCTGCAGAAATTTCTGCAGTGATTTAAAGAGCACACGTGCGCTTCAGATCGCTGCAGAAACAGTCCGTAATGAAAAAAAAGCCGATTCCATGCGCTCTGACTGCAGCCCCTCCCATAGACAGGGCGGGGGATGCATGCAGAGCGCACGAAAGAAGTGACATGTCACTTCTTAGAACGCGCGCTTCGGGCAGCAGCCGAAGCGCTGCACTCTAATACGCCACGTGCGCACGTCTCCTGCACAATCTCCATAGATTGTGCGGGGAACGCAGGACGCATGCAGTTACGCTACGGTGCAGATCGCAGCGTAAGGCTATGTGCACAGACTGCGTTTTTTTTGACGCTGCGTTTTTGTGCGTTTTTTAGCACTAAAAATGCACAAATGCAGCGTCTTTAAAAAATGCATGCGTTTTTACTGCTTTTTGCTGCGTTTTTGGCTGCGTTTTGCTGCGTTTTTACTCACTGCATTTTCTGCATTTTTTTTATCAGTGAAAAAAAAAGTCTGTCATTTCCTTCTTCCATATGTTCTTCATTCTCCATTAGTGTATGCAGGAGAGCAGACAGCTGCAGAACTACAAGGCTCAGCATGCTCCATCCAGGACTGTATGTTGGAGGGAGAGTCAGGGGGAGCAGACCTACAAGGCTCAGCATACTTCATCCACTAGTGGATGCAGGAGAGCAGACAGCAGCTGCAGAACTACAAGGCTCAGCATTCTCCATCCAATAGTGTATGCAGGAGAGCAGACAGCAGCTGTCGAACTACAAGGTTCAGCATCCTCCTTCCAGGACTGTATGCAGGATTTCTTTGCCCCCCCCAAACAAAAAAAATGACGTGGGCTTCGCCATATTTTTGTGTCCAGCCGGATACAACTAGGCAGCTGGGGATTGGAATCCGCAGTGCAGGGTGCCCAAGCTTTCTGGGCACCCCCGCTGCGAATTGCAGTTCGCAGCCACCCCAGAAAATGGCGCTTTCATAGAAGCGCCATCTTTTGGGGCTGTATCCAACTCTTCCAGCTGCTCTGATGCCGGGTGGCTCGCTGGGTAATAATGGGGTTAGGGCTGGCTGTGTATTATCAGCTGGCCCTAAGCCCGAAATTCATGGTGTCACGCCAATATTAAACATGGCCACCATGAATTTCTAGTAAAGATAAAAAAAACAACACAACACACAGAAAAATATTTTTATTAGAAATAAAACACAACACAATTAGTGACTCCATCTTTATTGAAATAAAGAACCCCCCTCCGCAGTAATCCTGGGTCAAGGGTCCCGCGCCGTCCAATCCGGATCCAATATCATCTGATCGGTTTGCTGGAAGACAAAGCGATCAGATGATGTGTCAGGTTCAAGGCCTGAATCACATGAGACAGCAGCTGATTGTATAAACTGCTTTTATACAATCAGCTGAAGCATCAGTACAAAAAAGTAATGCCAGGCCTGGATTCAGGTACCTGCACTGCACTCCGGAGCTCTTACCTGAGCTCTAGCGTGCAGCCTGGACTTTGCAGCGAGCGCCGAGTGACTGATTCCCCGGCACTTGCGATTCAGTTCATGACGGCTGCAGACATCCCGGGCTAATCTCCGGTGCTCTCACCTGAACTCCGGAGATCACCCCGGCCAGTCTGCACCTGTCATGAACTGACTGCAAGCGCCGAGGAATCAGTCACTCGGCGGTAAAGTTCGGCGTCACCGCGAGACTTACGATCAGCTGATGCGTCAGGTGACCGCATCAGGTGATCACCGCCAGGTCCTCACAGCCAGGTCATGCAGCTATCGGACGTGCCTGGGAGCCGGCACACAGCCGGAGCGGGGATGG
This sequence comes from Anomaloglossus baeobatrachus, assembly GCF_048569485.1. Taxonomy (NCBI): domain Eukaryota; kingdom Metazoa; phylum Chordata; class Amphibia; order Anura; family Aromobatidae; genus Anomaloglossus; species Anomaloglossus baeobatrachus. The sequence continues at coordinate 572,829,447 of NC_134353.1, read as the reverse complement.
CGGGACCGGGAGAGGGGCTGGGAGCGGACATGGCACTGGGAGTCTGCAGACAAGTGAGTATGACATTTTTCTACTGTTCACTTTTGATTTAGCTGCCGCTTCCACCTCCTGCACGGGAGTGGACATAGCGCCGGGCGGGAAATGGAAGCAGCGGTGGCGGTACCGGGAGGATTCACGCTTCTGTGTTTACTGACAAAAGGAATCCTCTTCCTGTACATGTCACTTTACTACCCACCCCTTGCATTTATAGCTGCGTTTTAGTAATAAAAACGCACTAAAACGCAGCTATATTTGCAATTTGCGTTTTTCATTGCGGTTTTGAACATCTCATTGAACTCAATGGGTGGAAAACGCAGTGAAAAATGCAAAAATAATTGACATGCTGCGTTTTTGTGGGCATCACAAAAATGCAGCTAAAAAAACCCGCTGTGTGCAGATAGCAAAAATGAAAACTCATAGACTTTGCTGGGGAAGCAAAGTCATGCAGTTTTCTGAGCAAAAACGCACCTGAAAAATGCGCAAAAACGCACTGTGTGAACTTACCCTAACGCCATGCAATTACGCAACGTGCGCACATAGCCAGTATGTGCTTTCCAAGCTTATATTATTAATCGTATTAAAATAAGAAAATCAGCTGTGCCTACTACTTTAGAGCCACTGCCCACCCCCAACAGGCCCTCTGTTCCTTAGACATGGCAGTGGTGATGTCACCACCATAGCATGTGCACGTCACAGAGCGGTGACATTGGGCTGATCATTCTTGTGTCCATCTGCCTTGGCATAACTGCTATAATGTCTGCAAAGACCAAGGGACAGCAGTGGAAAGACATTGTTAGGCTATGTTCACACACTGTATCTTTTTATGAACACAAAGATGCAGCGTTTTTGGCCCCCAAAAACGCACCCGGGGAAAAAAACTCATCAAACATGCATTTTGCCATTTTGCATTTTAACCCAAATCTATTGACTGGAAGGCTCAAAAACGCTGGAAAAACACAAAAGGAATTGAAACGCAAAAAGAATTGACATGCTGCATCTTCAAAAACACAGCTGAGATGCAGTAAAAAAAAAATGCACTGTGTAGACCGCAAAATAGAAATCTCATAGACTTTGCTGAGAGAAGAAAATGCATGCATTTAGGTGCATCTTTGTGACCTCAAAAATGCAGTAAAAGATGCAGTGTGTGAACATAGCCTTAAGGGGGCTTTACACGCTGCGACATCGCTAATGCGGAGTCGTTGGGGTCACGGAATTTGTGACGCACATCCGGCCGCATTAGCGATGTTGCTGCGTGTGACACCGATGAGCGATTTTGTATCGTTCAAAAACGTGCAAAATCGCTCATCGGTGACATGGGGGACCAGTCTCTATTATCGTTACTGCAGCAGTAACTATGTAGTTCGTCGCTCCTGCGGCAGCACACATCGCTATGTGTGACGCTGCAGGAACGAGGAACCTCTCCTTGCCTGCGTCCCGGCCACTATGAGGAAGGAAGGAGGTGGGCGGGATGTTGCGTCTCGCTCATCTCCGCCCCTCCGCTTCTATTGGGCGGCCGCTCAGTGTCCTCGCTGTGACGGCGCACGGACCGCCCCCTTAGGAAACGGTTCGCCGGTCACAGCGACGTCGCCGGGCTGGTAAGTATGTGTGACGGGTCTGCGCGATGTTGTGCGGCACGGGCAGCGATTTGCCCGTGTCGCACAACAGATGGGGGCGGGTACCCACGCTAGCGATATCAGTAACGATATTGCAGCGTGTAAAGTAGCCTTTACAGGGGGTAAAAACTGTTAATTTTCTTATTTTTACACAAAGCATGCCTGTGCACTAAAATTGAACAAAAAAAAAATCAAATCTGAAAAAACCCCTTTAATTTTTTTTCTTTGATCCACAGCATATATTGTCTGTATATGCCCTTTTTACGTCTATAGTAGTACGGTCTGCTTTATCTCCTGACTCCACTATTACCATTCAAGCTTGGCTCAGCAGGACTTGCCTGTTTATCTCAATAGAAGACAAGAAGGCTTGGTTATGCTTGTGAAATACACGGCCTAAACATATTCATCCATGGCATTCACCCAACGATGCCACAATGGTGTCCTTCCTGCGTATGCCAATCTGGTATGTTTGTGGTTGGTACTCTCAAGCATTCAGATCCTGGTGATCATCACTGATACACCATTGCTTTAGGCATTGCTTTAGGCATTACATTTAAGAAATATTTTATTTTGAAAGTCATAGGGGTTTTTCCATATAATAAGGGTAACCTATATACAGTTCTGCAACTGTTCTATGTGATTTCATAATTTTTCAAGGTCTGTTTGTTAGTGAATAGTAACATTCATTGTTTATACCTAGAGGCTGAAAATCGTCCTGACTGAGTGACATGAATGCGTTAGCACTAGGCACTACAAAAGAGAGCTCAGATTTGCAGCAACAAGCCCTGCGCCGGGGTGAGCAGTACTTTGTAGGGACAGGATTGTAGCCTCTGGATGTAGTATGTGCTGACAGCCACTGAAATACAAAGCATAACAGATAATGTTACCGGGTTTATGTATGCAATGAATAAGCTATGTTCCCATAAAATAATACACCCCTATTAAGGTACAGCACAAAAAATCTGCATTTGTTGTAGTTCCAAACTATGTTTATATCTGCAGAAATGGACAAATGCTCTCCTGCCGTGTTAGTTCAGTAAAAGCGGTGCAATATTATGGCAGCCGTAAGGCTAGGTTCACATTTCCGTTAAATTGTATCAGTCACAATCCGCTGCTCTGGTAAACAACGGAATCTGTTTGGCGGATTCCGTTGTTCCCATAGACTTGTATGAGCGGCGGATTGTGACTGATGACGCTGCGTTGCATTCTCTGCCCGACTGATCAGTCGTGGAACGACTGACTGCTGGGCGGGAGGAATGCAGCCTGTAACGTTTCTTGAGCAGCGCGATCCATAGGATTTCGCTGCGCATGCGCTCTCTAGATCCCTGCACACGTAACCAGGATACACATCGGGTTACCAAGCAATGCGCTTTGGTTAGTTACCTGATTACGTGTGCAAGGAGCCAGCACTAAGCGGTGTATGCTGGTAAACCAAGATAAATATCGGGTAACCAAGCAAAAAGTGCTTTGCTTTTAGTTACCTGATATTTACCCTGGCTGTGCACTTCCCCGCTCAGCTCCGCCCCCTCCCGCACTCAGCATGTGTACACACACACACACACACACACCTGTCCCCAGCCCTGCAGTCCCCGCGGCACTGACGTCCTCAGCGCCACGGCCCCGCTCGGCTCCACCCACCTCGCACTCTGCCCCCGCACACAACGGAGTCCGACAATGAAATTCTGTTCTTTGTCATCCGTTGTACAGCGCATCAGTCACATGCGTCAAGCGACTGATGCAAAACAACGGAAATGTGAACCTAGCCTTACTCTGACTTCCTGATGATGAACTCATATGTCCGAAGGCGGGGAGAGAGAAGCCTGCAGTGATTGGGTGCCGGACTCGCCTGATGACCCAACCTTGCATGCACTTTAGGAGCGCGAGTGTCCGTACCACTGACACTGTACCAACACCGGAGGTGAGTATAAGCGTTCTTTCATTTTAATGGGGAATGGGCACTCATTAGTATTTGAGGAGATTTTTTTCTGCACCAAAAACACTGGGAGATAAATGCACGTGTTCTGCTGCATTTTTTTCCCCTTCCTTTTAATGCGTTTTTTTATTTGCGTTTTTTCCCACTTATATAAATAGATGAAAAATGCTGAAAGAATTGACAAAAAACGATTTGGTTCAAATCTGCAAGGAAAAAATTAATGTGTGATTTCAGAAATCGAAGTCATTTTGCCATTCCTTTTTTTTTTGTTTGTTTGTTTGTTTAACCCTTAAAGGGAACTGGTCATCGGATTTGTCTCCTATAATCTGCGTCCACCACCAGTGAGCCTCTATATACAGCAATCTAGAATGCTGTATGTAAGTGCCGAGGCTGCTCTGTGGAACATAAACAGCTTTTATTATAGTAACCTATGGGACAGTCGGGTCTGATGGGCGTCGTTTGTCTTGATCCGGCACCTTCTATCTTCTTGCGTTCGCTGTCCTCTTTCTTCTTCGTATGGATGACTCGTCCTCCATTGCACGTCTGCACTCACATAGTTCTCTTTACTCTGCTGAGGGCAGATCAAAGTATCGTAAGGGTATGTGCCCACGATCAGGACTCATTGCGTCCTGGATGCAGCAAGTCCTGACCTGCGGGGCCGCGAGTCCCCTCCGCAGGATAATGCAGCTGCTGGCACCCACGATCAGGGTTCAGTGCGCTGCGGTCTCCTGCTTACGTTCTCCCTACGGAAGACACATACAAATCCGCAGCAAACAATTGACATGCTGCAGTCTGGAAAGATGCACCGCAAGTCAGTGTTTGCTGTGGAGGAAACGAGCACAGTGGGGCACGGGATTTCTAGAAATCTATCCACTATGCTGGTACTGTACAATGCAGCATTTTGGATGCAGCGAAAACACACTACATCCAAAACTCTGCAAACACTGATCGTGGGCATGCACCCTCATGCGCGATTGGTCTTTGACCTTTCCTGCTCCTGCATATTACAGTACTTTGCTCACCCACAGGGCAGAGGGAAGTGCAGGAGCACAATGGAGGACTCTGTGTGGATGACGTAGGATACGGGAAAGAGGAGAATGGTCGCAAGAAGATAGTAGGTGCTGTATCAAGATCAGCAATGTCCATTGTACTGGACCGCCCCTTAAATGAGTAACATAGATGTTTTTTATGTTTTATACAGATCAGCTTGAGGACTTGTACAGTATTTTGGAATGCTGTGTATATATAAGGGCTCACTGGTGGTAGCCGCAGTTTATAGGGGACAAATCTGATGACCGGTTCCCTTTAATAAAACACGGCAAAAACACAGCATCTGAACGGGCCCTAAAGATACCCTTATTGTTTGTTTAGCAATGTAATGCAATACAAGATTCAATTTGATCAAAAACCACAATGGCCATGGTATATAAACGGAGTCGAGCATGGGTGCTGAATAGGTGCTGGCCAACTGTCTTCAGAAAAAAATGCTAGATGCTGGATTATAGTGCTGCACGTCTGGATTTTTATTTGAGTGATTGGTGAATACTTTCGCAAGGCACTTAATGATTGAGATTTCCTGTTCCGAACTCTCTTGGGAATACTAGGTAACAAAAGCGGAGTATAGTAATGGCAGCCAGCAATAATAGCTACAAGTGTTGCATTGTTTATATATAAAGCAATATTTCCTTGCTTTTTAGAATCCAGTTAATTCCTGACAGGTTTGCCAGTCTGGGCCAGAAGTTCCATTATTACTCTTGGGCAGTAACAGTGGGAGTAGTAGACCGATTGCTGGTTGGCGCATAATCAGCATTTTACAGCTTCTAGTTTTTGCAGAAGGAGCAGATACTAGGTGGATTGCTTTTTTGTTGTTGAGACTTGTGTTCATCTGAGACTTTAGGAATAAGGTTCAGGGATTGACAGATTTTCCTGAAGTGCAGATAAATAGAGATTAGCCATAATGCCGCTGGTATAAGCCATGTGACTGCGGCGGTCACGTGCTGTAGTCATGACATCACTGCTATAACCCTGTCCACAAAAACAGCGGAGGGGTGAATGAGGCTCATTTTGCTATTTTTACACTTGCCAAACATACCAAGCCTTTAGACCAGGGGTGGGCAATTAATTTTCCCATGGGGCCGCATGAGAAATTGGGATGGTTTTAGAGGGCCGGACTAATATAATCAACTCGGTTCTACACACACACCACACACACGTGTGTGTATATATGTGTGTGTGTGTGTGTTTGTATATATGTGTATATATATATATGTGTGTGTATATGTGTGTGTATATATATATATATATATATATATATATATATATATATATATATATATATATATATATATATATATATATATCGCTATCTGTTTGTGTGTGTGTGTGTATATATATATATATATATATATATATATATATATATATATATATATATATATATATATATATATATATATATATATATATATATACACACAGACACCCCCATATGCTACATCACTACACCCACCCCTATATACACCTGTAATATACTGCATCATTATATACTGCACCTGTAATAAACTGCTCCACTATATCACTATATACTACACCTGTGATAACCTACATCACTACACCCCTATATACTACACTTGTATTATACTACACCCCTATATACACCTGTATTATACTACACTCCTATATACTACACCTGTATTGGGATGGGGACAAAGTGCACACATTACTCTGAGATGGAGATAAGGATTGGGACATTACAAGGATGGGCACAATACTATTGGATGGGGACATTACTATAGAATGGGGACAAGGTGGGCACATTACTATGGGATGGGGATAAGGCTCGGGACATTACTATAGGATTGGGACAGTACAAGGATGGGCACAATACTATTGGATGGGGACATTATTACTATAGTATGGGGACATTACTATAGGATAGGGACTAGGATGGCCACATGACTATAGAATGGGGACACGGCTGAGGACATTACTATAGGATGGGGACAAGGTGGGCACAGTACTATAGGATGGGCACAGTACCATAGGATGGGCACAGTACCATAGGATGGGCACAGTACCATAGGATGGGCACAGTACTATAGGATGGGCACAGTACCATAGGATGGGCACAGTACTACAAGATGGGACATTACTACAAGGGGACAAGGATGGGAAACATTACTATAGAATAGGGATAATGCTGGGGACATTACTATAGGGTGGGGACATTGCTACTAGGGGACAAGGATGGGGCACATTACTATAAGATGGGGGACAAGGATGAACACATTACTACAAAATGGGGAAAAGGATGGGGAACATTAGTTTAGGATGGGGGACAAGGATGAGCACATTAGTGTGGGATGGTGACTAGGATGGGGTACAATACTACAAGGAGACAAGGATGGGCACGTTACAACAAGATGAGGAACAGTACTAAAAGATGTTAGTCAAAATTTCTATATAGTGATAATTGCATGACTATTAGTTACAAGAAAGGGATAATATGTTAAAAAAAAAAAAAAGTTTATATTTAAACAAAGAATATGCACGTTTGCTATAATGAACAAGTGAAAATATTCAAAATCAGTGATCCCAAGGTGTGTAAAAAAAAAAAAAAATAAAATATATTATATTTGGTACCAATAAAAATGTCACTTTGTCCTGCAAAGAATATGGCCCCCTAAATTATTTTTTTTCCTCTGTGCGGCCCATACACCCAGCAGAGTTTGAGACCCCTGCTCTAGATCGTAAAAGCTCATTTACATATGAAAAACCCCCATGGGATTCTCTGGAATAAGACATTATATTGCAGGTATGAAGGTATCATGTTACCCAGCTTCTTATGACCTTCCTCCTGCCCATAGTGATGGATTGACTGATAAATTCCCTTTAATCTCTTCCTTGCAATGGTACGTCCTACGTTGGGCTCTCATGTATACAGCGAATTAAAGTCCCCATAGCTGGTATCTTACGTCTTCATAATCTTATGGTATATTGTTTGTTCTATATATCACAATACCATCTAACATTTGCAGGTTCAAGTTCCTTAGGGCTAAAAAATAGGGTAAAAAATGTGTTTGTTTTAAATGATAAAAAATCTACATTGTAGAATCATTCCATCCCCTCTTCTTGTTTTCACAAATAAAAACAGATTAAAAAAAAACAAAAAAAACCCGCACATTTTGGTATTCTTGTGTTCCTAAAAATACAATCAAAGTATAACATGAATTAATCTGTCTGGTAAGCTATTTAAGAGAGGAAAAAATTGACATGCCAGAATTGTAAATTTACAGTGTCCACCCTTCTCTAAAAAGTGTATTTCTTAGGCTAGTTTCACACTACGTCTTTTTAACATCCGCTGAAAACGTTTTTTTAGCGGAAGTACGGATCCTGCTTTTACAGCAAATAACGTATGCAAACGCATATGTTATTTTGCAGGATCCTGCACTGGATGTTTAGGGGCGGGCATTGGAGTCATGTGATCGGGAGTGAGGGGAGCTAGACTGGGAGGAGGCTTCTGACAGCTGCAGACGCTGGTAACCAAGGTAAACATCGACCTTGGATACCCGATATTTATCTTGGTTACGAGTGTCTGCAGCTGCTAGGAGCAGGGCTGCCTGCACGCGTAACCAACGTAAACATCGGGTAACTAAGATAAGTGGTTACGCGATATTTACCTTGGTTACGAGTGTCCGCAGCTCTCAGGTGGGAGAGGGAGGAAGGGGGAAAGACATAGATAGAGAGGGAGAGGGTGAGGGAGGGAGGAGGAGAGAGAGACAGATCACGCGAGACTGGTTCTGGGCATGCTCAGTACTTTCTGGGCATGCTCAGTACAAAAGCAGGATCCTGTTACAACGCAACTGAACGCATTCTGCTAGGCAGGATCCAGCACTCATTGAAATGCATTGCAGCTCGCGGCGCAATGTGAAGGATCCTGTGAGATGCGTTATTTTGACAAAGCAAAAAAACGCTACATGTTGCGTTTTTGAAACATGTTAAAATAACGCATCTCACTGGATCCGTCGTCTAACGGACGCAAACGCATGCGAACGGAGGTGGACGCGAGTCCATTGAAAATGCATTGAAGGGAAAACGGATTTGCACTGGATCCGTACTTCCGTTAAAAAAACGTTTTCAACGGATGTTAAAAAGACGTAGTGTGAAACCAGCCTTATAGTCAGGATCCAGCAATTTGCAGTATTTGGACGGAGCTCAAAAACGCTACAAGTAGCGTTTTTGAAACATGTTAAAAAACTGCAAGTCACTGGATCCTCACTATAACGCAGGCAAACGCAGGTGAACGGATGTTAACGCGAGTCCATTGCAAATGCATTGAAATGAAAACGCATTTGCACTGGATCCGCTTGTCCGCTAAAATAACGTTAAGGACGGATGTTAAAAAGACGTAGTGTGAAACCAGCCTAAGAATACTGTTGTCATTTTTTTACTGCACAATTAACACCGTAAAAGAAGAAACACCCAATTTGGTAAAATTGTATATTTTATTTTTCTCTTTCCCCATTTCACCGAATTTATAATTTATTTTTTTCATCTTGAACACATATATTATGTATTTACTCACAAGGAAGTTATCAGCTATTAGAAAACAACTAATGTGGTCCCAGAGTGTTTCCAATTAGAATCCATACTAGACACTTCAAAAGACCATATTTAAATCAATATCTCAATCTTTATTAACATGATTAAAAACATAAACACTAGACATTTAGACATATTAAAAAATTGATTGACAAAACAGGGTGTAAGATAGAGGGTCCACCATAGTTCAATAATTTACAGTATCACAGAATATTTAATTCATAATGAAATTCTCATATATTTAAATGTCACAAAGCATTGAGTTCATAATAATGCTTCATTTAATCTGTGTATATAAATTGTAATCTGTGGTGTGGGGAGGGTCTGCCGAGGTAAAGTATCTGCAAGATCATTCAAATGTTTATCTGTTCTATCCCTTGCCTGGGAGGTCTCCGCTAATTCCTCTCATGGGAATGGAGAAGATGTCTACTATTCATATATTATAGTTCTGGGAATTTATACCCGTTGGGTTTCAACACTGCATACTAATGAAATAGAGATTTTTCTCTTTAAATACTTAAAAGCAAGAGCAAGTATACAGATTTTTACATGGTATACATGAACTAGGGGAACACTTTGACTATAGTGCTCTGTGTTGCCACGAATAAATGTGAATACTATCATGAATTGGAAATTCTGTGGTACTAAAAAGGAAAATAAAGTATATCCTCTTGTCTTGATGCATTGAATATTGCAGTGATGAAAGAAATATTTAACCCTTTGAATATTGAGGAATAAGGGAAGGTATACAGATTACAATTTATATACACAGATTACAATTTATATACACAGATTAAATGAAGCATTATTATGAACTCAATGCTTTGTGACATTTAAATATATGAGAATTTCATTATGAATTAAATATTCTGTGATACTGTAAATTATTGAACTATGGTGGACCCTCTATCTTACACCCTGTTTTGTCAATCAATTTTTTAATATGTCTAAATGTCTAGTGTTTATGTTTTTAATCATGTTAATAAAGATTGAGATATTGATTTAAATATGGTCTTTTGACATATATTATGTAAACTGTCATTCAATTCCTTTTTTTTTTTAACTCTTTTATATAGCACTATTAATGCCACAGCTCTTTACAGACCTCATCATCACTGTCCCTATTGGGGCTCACAATCTAAGGTCCTTATCAGTAGGTCTTTGGCGTGCGGAAGGAAACCGGAGTACCCAGAGGAAGCCAATGCACACACGGGGAGAACATACAAACTCCTTGCAGGTGTTTTAAACCCAATGAACACTCATCTTACAAAAATCAAGACCCCATAAAGTAATGGCGACAAAAAAATAAAAGTCATAGCTCTTGGAAGAAATAGAGGAAATAAAAGTGCAAAAAAACCCCTAAGGCTATGTGCGCACTAGAAATGTGAATTTTCTCAAGAAAATTTCTTGAGAAACTTCTGGGAGTGAAAGATTTCCGGACCTCCGGAAAAAATCCGCACCAAATCCGCATGCGGATTTCCCGCGGATTAGCCGCGATTTTCCCGCGGGTGGTTCCCTGCGGATTTTGCAGGCTGTACTGCCGAAATCCGCAGGGTATCTGCGGAAATAATGGACATGTTCATTTTCTCAAGAAATTTTCTCTAGAAATTCTTCTCAAGGAAATTTCTTGAGAAAAAGCCGCACAGTGCGCACAGCTATTTTTTTTTTTTTGTTCATAGAATTTGCTGGGAAATGTCTGCACAAAGATTGCAGACATTTCTCAAGAAATTTCCGCGGCAAATCCGCAGGTAAATCCGCGGGTAAAACGGTCTAGTGCGCACAGAGCCTAAAATTGTCCGTGTCAGGATAGGGTTAGTGTTCAGTCTGGCATTTTACAGGTTATGCCATAAGTCTTTTAGACAATAAGACATTTATAGAGCTCCAAAATATGAGGAGACAACACTGCATGTAGTTTTCAAAATTCATGTGGGGTTCAGTGGTGGGCCCCTCACTTACTGGACATGGGATAACCACTTTATACCCCCATACAGGTATATTTTGTGCCATATGGACACCTGGGCACATTGTCAGCCACAGAAGATGGAAGGGAAGCCGCACTCCAGAAGTTCTGTCTGACAGTGGTTCATTCATCCAAATCCATTACATAGACATGTGACTTTTCTAATGTTTGAAAATGGATTCAATGGGGGGGCTAAGAAGTCGCATGAAATAGGTTTGGATGAATAAACCACTGTTCAGATTGCGGCTTCCTTTCCTCTTTTGTGGTTACATTTTGGGTCGAGTCTATCCTTGAAGCTTGCACTTGCACCTACTTGTAAAGGGACTGTTCTGCTTTATCTTTATGTATCACTGGCACATTGTCAAAATATCACCATCAGTTTATATACATTGTACAAATCATGGAATGGTGCATTGCAGTGTAATCTTTTGTAACACAAAACTGTCTAAAATGTAATTTGACTAAAAACCGGACACTCAACTTGTCACATCTTCTATAGTTGCTGCCGAGTGTCTGAGTTCATGTTTATCTATCGTGTTTATGCTTACATAAGCGTCCTATGAGAACAGAGATCTGGTTTTAGGCTGAAAAAGTACGGTAATCAGTGCAATAATGTAAAGAATGCAATGATTACACCTTGAGAAGTGAGTGTATAGTGGTAAGGAAAGCTGAAGACTGACACAAATGTAGGTTCGCAGTTTGCTACTTCAGTGTTTTTATGGTACATTCATGATCAGTACGCAGCATATGTTCGCTGAGTCCAGAACGCAGCGTTTTATAGTACAAGCAAAGAGAATGGGATTAATAGAAATATCATGCCCACCGTATTATTTTTTTCACACTGTGTAATCTCACCTACTGTGTCAACTTCTCTTCTAGTAACACTCAGGTTTCTATGTATTTTCCCCATAGACTTGCATTAGATGTGGAAAATTCGCAGGTAAAAGACACATGCATTTTTGGTACATTTATACAGCGGAAATGCACCAAAAACACGTGTAATCCACACCTAATAATATCAATGCCAGGAAGTTTCAAAAACAAAACGGCTTTATTTAAAGTATGGCACAAAAAAAAGTAGCATTAAAAACACACTAAAATTGCATCAAAAAAGCAAGTAAACAAAGGTGCAAAAATTCGGCACCGTCAAAAACTCATTTGACTGAGGGAACGTGGCATTAATCAGATTTTTCTCCCTTGTGCGTACTCTGCTTTTTTTGCTCTGCTCCTTTTTTGCTGCATTTTTGGGTGCAGTTTGCAGTCCTAAACTGCATGTATGACTTCTAGGAAAAAATCTGAGAAATCCGAAAGGCTGTGCGCACAGTGCTTCTTTTTTGCCTACAGTTTTGGTTTCAGAAAAAAAAAAAAAGCAGCATGTGACTTCTTTTCTGCGTTTTTGACCTGCGTTTTGCCATAGTCAGTGTGAAAAACACGGGCAAAAACGTATTAAAAAGAGGCGACAAAATCTGCACCAAGAACTCACTGAAAAGCTGTAAAAACAAACGCATGCGGCGTTTGGATGCGTTTTCCCGGCCAGAGATGTTTTCCTTCCGGAGGTTGCATTTTTTGCTGAAGAAAGAAAACTATTGCGTGAGCACATAACCTTATCGTTTCATACGTTTTTACACTTTTAGGCTGCGTGCCCACAATCAGTATTTGCAGCATTTTGGATGTAGAATGCTTCAGCTGCGTCCAAAACGTTGCGATGTACAGTACAAGCCTAGTAGATGGATTTCTAGAAATCTCGTACCCACTGTGCTTGTTTTTTCTGCAGCAAACACTGACCTGTGGTGCAGATTTCCAGACCACAGCATGTCAATTGTTTGCTGCGGATTCGCATGCATCCTCCATAGGGAGAACACAAGCGAGAGACCGCAGTGCACCGAACCCTGATCGTGGGTACAAGCAGCTGCGGTCTCCTGAGTTCTCCTGCGGAGGAGACTCGCGGCCCCACAGGTCAGGACCCGCTGTGTCCAGAACGCAGTGAGTCCTGATCGTGGGCACATACCCTTACTGACCAATGCATCAAACTTATGTAAAGAATCAATATTTCCACTCTTGTCGTTTTATTTTACAAGACTTCTACAATTCCCCTGGATATCAGTTTCTGGGCCAAATCCTGCCTTACAGCCAATTCTTGCCTAAATAGTGCTTGGAATTTATTTTTGTGTTTTTTATTTGTCCACACGCCTTTTGAGGATTGACCATAGGTTGTCAATGGGATTGAGATATGAGGAACTTCCTGGTGATGGTCCTAAAATTTCAGTGTTTTGCTCACCAATCTACTTATCGCTTTTGCCTTGTGATATGGCCTACATCATTCTGGAAAAGAATTGTTCACCACCAAGTTTCTTCTGGATCATTGGGAGAAGTTGTTCTTTTCGGATGTTTAGGTTCCAAGCTTTATGCATGGCAGTGTTCTTAGACACAGTTGTGCATGACCCCACTCCATGGATGAAAAGCAGCCCCACACATGAAATGTCTCAGGATGCTTTACTGTTGGCGTGACAGAGGACACATGGTAGCGCTCACTTTTTTTTTTTTTTTTCTCTTCGGGCAATCTATGTCACAAAATGTCTTAAGGGGCTCCTTTTACAGAATGAAACTTTACCCTACTTGTTGTTGTCAGCACGTGTACATTGCCACAGTAATGTCTTCATTAAAATGGCGCCGAAGTCCGCAAGTGTGTACCGCAATTTGCGACGCTATTTTATTGAAGACACTGTGGAGATGACTAGAAGCGGCAGGGGCAAAAATAAAAAAGGTGCCCACGCGCTGATGCTCTTTATTCTTTTCCACCGGGTCTTCAATAAAATGGCGCCAGAGTTCACGGTACGCACATGCGTGGAGCCCGGCACCATTCTAATGAAGTAATCATTACTGTGGCAATGCGCACACACCACCAACAGCAACAATTATTATTATTATTTCTTATTATAGCGCCAGTTATTCCATGGCGCTTTACAGTGAAAGAGGGTATACATACAACAATCATTAACAGTACAAAACAGACTGTTACAGGAGGAGAGAGGACCTTGCCTGCGAGGGCTCACAGTCTACAGGAAATGGGTGAGGGTACAGTAGGTGAGATCAGAGCTGGTTGCACAGTGGTGTACTGGACTGAGGGCTATTGTAGGTTGTAGGCTTGTTGGCAGAGATGGGTCTTGAGGTTCCTCTTGAAGCTTTCCACAGTAGGGGAGAGTCTGATATGCTGAGGTAGAGTGTTTCAGAGTATGGGGGAGGCACGGGAGAAATCTTGTAATGGCAGCGCGATATTTAAATATAGAAAACGGGGCAAGCCATAGAGGATGCAAGAGGAGGAATTTACAGTGAGGACTCAAACCACAAAGGCCCGCCCCCATTACACCTATCAATCAAAGGTGCAGTGCATTTCTGCAACTTTGATTACAGGTATTTCAGCAATCAAGCATCCGATCTTTCAACGAAAGATATGCTGAGATTGTGGAACTTAAGGTCCAGTCACACTAAGCAACTTACCAGCGATCCCAACAACGATAGGGATCGCTGGTAAGTTGCTAGGAGGTTGCTGGTGAGATGTCACACTGCGACGCTCCAGCGATCCCACCAGCAACCTGACCTGGCAGGGATCGCTGGAGCGTGGCTACACGAGTTACTGGTGAGCTCACCAGCAACCAGTGACCAGCCCCCAGCGCCGCGTGGAAGATGCTGCGCTTGGTAACTAAGGTAAATATCGGGTAACCAACCCGATATTTACCTTAGTTACCAGTGCACGGAGCTACACGTGCAGAGAACAGGGAGCAGCGCACACTGAGCGCTGGCTCCCTGCTCTCCTAGTTACAGCACACATCGGGTTAATTACCCGATGTGTGCTGCAGCTAAATGTGCACAGAGCAGGGAGCAGCGCACACTGCTTGGCGCTGGCTCCCTGCTCTCCTGGCTACAGCACACATCGGGTTAATTAACCCGATGTGTCCTGTAGCTACATGTGCACAGAGCAGGAGCCGGCACTGACAGTGAGAGCAGCGGAGGCTGGTAACAAAGGTAAATATCGGGTAACCAAGGACAGGGCTTCTTGGTTACCCGATGTTTACATTGGTTACCAGCCTCTGCAGAAGCCGGCTCCTGCTGCCTGCACATTTAGTTGTTGCTGTCTCGCTGTCACACACAGCGATCTGTGCTTCACAGCGGGACAGCAACAACTAAAAAATGGCCCAGGACATTCAGCAACAACCAACGACCTCACAGCAGGGGCCAGGTTGTTGCTGGATGTCACACACAGCAACATCGCTAGCAACGTCACAAAAGTTGTTCGTTAGCAGCGATGTTGCTAGCGATGTTGCTTAGTGTGACGGGGCCTTTATTCTAAGATCTATTGATTAAAATCAACTTTGTGGCATAACCCCTTTAAACTTTAAACTTCATATGGTTGGCCTGCTTGTGTGATGTAGATCTGGTTCTGAAAGCAGCTTGTTGGCAGCCCAGCTCCCATGAGATGACACCTGAGCTGTCCCAGTCTATACAGAAAAGCTAAATGGTGAACTGCAGAAGACGCATAAGCCTGTTTTCAATGCTCCAGCTCCAGGGTAAAAGAAGGGGAATATTTCAATCCGCAAAAAAATAAAAAAAAATCTGATTTTAATTTACGTCTCTATTTTCTACATTTCTATAAAACAAATAACCAGTGTAAAGTTTTGCCTATTGCATGCCGTGCTTTTCTAATAGGGTTTTCTTCTGTTGCAGCCCAGCGTATTAATTGCCAGTTACAAGGAGTCTGTAAAGGCATCGGCCCAGTTTGGAGCTTACAAACAGTCAGAATGGAAGCCGGACAGCAGCGTCATTGTCGTCACAGTAAGTCTGCCAATAGGATGTGCAGAAAAGCTTTGTTCCAGCATAGCATCAGGAAAATAGCTGTGTTCATGATTGATTGTGTCACTAAGATTAATGTACTTATATATTCTCTTTTTAAGTTTTGCACTTTCTTTTTCGCTCTATTGGGAGACCCAGACAATTGGGTGTATAGGCTATGCCTCCGGAGGCCGCACAAAGTACTACACTTAAAAGTGTTAGGCCCCTCCCCTTCTGCCAATACACCCCCCGTGCTCCCACGGGCTGCTCAGTTTTTTGCTTTGTGCGAAGGAGGTCAGACACGCACAGCACAGCTCCACAGATTAGTCAGCAGCAGCTGCTGACTAGGTCGGATGGAAGAAAAGTGGGCCCATATAGGGCCCCCAGCATGCTCCCTTCTCACCCCACTTTTGTCGGCGGTGTTGTTAAGGTTGAGGTATCCATTGCGGGTACGGCGGCTGGAGCCCACATGCTGTTTTTCCTTCCCCATCCCCCTTAGGGCTCTGGGTGAAGTGGGATCTTATCGGTCTCCAGGCACTGAGACCGTGCTCCATCCACAACTCCTGTGGAGCCTGATGGATAGGAGCCGATACCGTTCAGGGACATGGCCCTGCATCTTAAAGGTACTCTGTATCCCTATGGGGACCGCGCACGGCATCACCTCAGCTTTGCTGGGTGTGCTAGTGCACCGGGGACCGCGGCGCTGACCGGGTCTATATGTGCCATTACACACTCAGCGTCGCTGAGTGTGTTTATATGTAAGGGCTACCGCACTGACCGCCGTTGCCACGGGACACTACGGCGCGGCTGGGACTTGTAGTTCGCCGGGGACTTTCACGCGACCGCGCTTTTACGGCGGCCGCGTTTATTACTACAGTCCCCGGCTTCATTGCGGCCTAGTTTCCCTTTTTCTCTCCCGCCCTCAGCCCTGACAGGCAGGGGAAGGGCGGGACGCTGCACGGAGCGAGCAGCAATGAGGGCTGGAGTATGATTTACATGCTCCACTCCCCTCACTGTACACAGTATGAGCGCCCGTTTCGCGCTCTTTCTAGGCCACGCCCACAGCTTCCTCAGCTCGTCAGGACGCCGCAGCCATTCCTGTCAGCTCCACCGACGCTGCAGAGAGGGACATATTCATGGGAGACCCAGACACGGTCTCTGGTGGCCTCACAACCGCTTAGGCGGCTGGTAAACAGCACATGTGGTGCTAGCCCCATGGTGCTGTATTGTATGGGTACATTATTTGTGTACTGTATATAATTTACACTGTATGAGCACAGTTCTTTCTGGCTATATACCCTATTGTGTTACTCAGGGAAAACTATAGCATGGCGCCCATAAAAGGCAGGGGTGCCAAAACACAGGCCTATTATGTTGCCTGCGCCGCATGTAAGACCCAGCTACAGGCAGGTTCCACTGACCCTCATTGTGTGCAGTGTTCGACCCCTGTGACACTTCCTCAGCCGGATCCTCTGCTAAGAGGGGCCCAGGGGGAGCCACCTGTTGACACTGTCCAGGTGACTGGGACTGAGTTTGCAGCCTTTAAGGATCAACTCTCTGAGACTATGGCTAAGATACTAGAAGCCTTGCAGTCCAGACCGGTATCTCAGCAAAGGGACTCTGTTGAATCATTGTTCCCTGACCCCCCCTCAGTTGGACCAACAATGTCCTCACGGGGTATCTCATACATCCCAGACGGAGGGTTCGGACTTAGAACATAGCCCCAGATCGTCTAAGCGAGCCCGCTTAGAATTTCCCTCGACATCATATTGTTTAGGGTCTCAGCGGGGGGATTCTCTGGTTGATGATGCGGAAACAGCTGATCAGGATTCTGATCCTGGGAGCGCTCTCAATCTTAATTCTCCAGACGGGGGCGCCATAGTGAATGATCTTATTGCATCCATTCATCAGTTGCTGGATATTCTTCCCTCAGCCCCTCCGGCGGAGGAGTCTGATTCTCAGCAGGAGAAATTTCGCTTCAGGTTCCCCAAGCGTACACAGAGTATGTTTCTAGACCACTCTGATTTCAGAGAGGCAATCCAGAATCACCATGCTTGTCCGGATAAGCGTTTCTCTAAGCGCCTTAAGGATACACGTTATCCTTTTCCCCCGGAAGTGGTTAAAGGTTGGATTCAATGTCCCAAAGTGGATCCTCCAATCTCCAGACTGGCGGCTAGATCCATACTTGCAGTGGAAGATGGGGCCTCGCTTAAAGATGCCACTGACAGGCAGATGGAGCTCTGGATGAAATCCATCTATGAAGCTATCGGAGCTTCTTTTGCCCCAGCATTCGCAGCCGTATGGGCGCTACAAGCTATATCAGCAGGTCAAGCGAAAATTGAAGCGGCCGCGCCACAAGTGGCTTCCATTACCTCCCAGACCTCGGCAATTGCGTCTTACGCTATGAATGCTGTCCTGGACTCTGTGAGCCGTACGGCAGTTGCGACCGCCAATTCGGTAGTAGTCCGCAGGGCCTTGTGGCTACGGGAGTGGAAGGCAGATTCCGCTTCCAAAAAAGCGTTTAACCGGTTTGCCAATTTCTGGCGACAGGCTCTTTGGCGAGCGCCTGGATGAAATCATCAAACAATCCAAGGGAAAGGATACATCCTTACCCCAGCCCAAGCAGAACCTCTCCCAACAGAGGAGAGGGCAGTCGAGGTTTCGGTCCTTTCGGGGCGCGGGCAGGTCCCAATTCTCCTCGTCCAAAAGGTCTCAGAAAGAACAAAGGAACTCTGATGCATGGCGGTCTAAGTCACGTCCTAAAAAGGCCATTGGGAGCACCGCTAACAAAGCGGCTGCCTCATGACTTCTACCTCCTCTAGTAGCATCCTCGGTCGGTGGCAGGCTCTCCCGCTTTTGCGACACCTGGCTGCCACAAATAAAAGACCGCTGGGTGAGAGACATTCTGTCTCACGGTTACAAGATAGAGTTCATCTCTCGTCCCCCGACTCGATTCTTCAGGTCTTCTCCGCCTCCCGAGAGAGCCGAGGCTCTTCTGCAGGCGCTGGGCACTCTGAAGGCAGAAGGAGTGGTGGTCCCTGTTCCTCTTCATCAACAGGGCCACGGTTTTTACTCCAACTTGTTTGTGGTCCCAAAGAAGGACGGGTCTTTCCGTCCTGTCCTAGACCTGAAACTTCTCAACAAACACGTAAAGACCAGGCGGTTCCGGATGGAATCCCTTCGCTCCGTCATCGCCTCAATGTCCCAAGGAGGTTTCCTTGCATCGATCGATATCAAAGATGCTTATCTCCACGTTCCGATTGCCCCAGAGCACCAGCGCTTCTTGCGCTTCGCCATAGGAAACGAACACCTGCAGTTCGTGGCACTGCCATTCGGCCTGGCAACAGCCCCACGGGTTTTCACCAAGGTTATGGCTACTGTAGTAGCGGTCCTCCATTCTCAGGGTCACTCGGTGATCCCGTACTTGGACGATCTGTTGATCAAGGCACCCTCTCTAGAGGCATGCCAACACAGCCTCGACGCTACCCTGGAGACTCTCCAGAGTTTCGGGTGGATCATCAATTTTCCAAAGTCAAATCTGACACCGGCCCAATCGCTCACATACCTTGGCATGGAGTTTCATACCCTCTCAGCGATAGTGAAGCTTCCGCTGATCAAGCAGCGGTCACTACAGACAGGGGTACAATCTCTCCTTCAAGGCCAGTCACACCCCTTGAGGCGCCTCATGCACTTCCTGGGGAAGATGGTGGCAGCAATGGAAGCAGTCCCTTTCGCGCAGTTTCACCTGCGTCCTCTTCAATGGGACATCCTACGCAAATGGGACAGGAAGCCGACGTCCCTCGACAGGACCGTCTCCCTCTCTAAGGCGACCAACGCTTCCCTTCGGTGGTGGCTTCTTCCCACTTCATTGTCGAAGGGGAAATCCTTCCTACCCCCATCCTGGGAAGTAGTCACGACGGACGCAAGTCTGTCAGGGTGGGGAGCGGTTTTTTTCTCCACCACAGGACTCAGGGTACGTGGACCCGGCAAGAGTCCTCGCTTCAGATCAATGTTCTGGAAATTCGGGCAGTGTATCTTGCCCTGAAAGCGTTCCAGCAGTGGCTGGAAGGCAAGCAGATCCGAATTCAGTCGGACAATTCTACAGCGGTGGCATACATCAACCACCAAGGCGGCACACGCAGTCGACAAGCCTTCCAGGAAGTCCGGCGGATTTTGATGTGGGTGGAAGCCACGGCCTCCATCATATCCGCAGTTCACATCCCAGGCGTGGAAAACTGGGAAGCAGATTATCTCAGTCGCCAGGGCATGGACGCAGGGGAATGGTCCCTTCACCCGGACGTGTTTCAGGAGATCTGTTGCCGCTGGGGGGTGCCGGACGTCGACCTCATGGCGTCCCGGCACAACAACAAGGTACCAACGTTCATGGCACGGTCTCAAGATCCCAGAGCTCTGGCGGCAGACGCCTTAGTTCAGGATTGGTCGCAGTTTCAGCTCCCTTATGTGTTTCCTCCGCTGGCACTGTTGCCCAGAGTGTTACGCAAGATCAGGGCCGACTGCCGCCGCGCCATCCTCGTCGCTCCAGACTGGCCGAGGAGGTCGTGGTACCCGGATCTGTGGCATCTCACGGTCGGCCAACCGTGGGCACTACCAGACCGACCAGACTTGCTGTCTCAAGGGCCGTTTTTTCCATCTGAATTCTGCGGCCCTCAACCTGACTGTGTGGCCATTGAGTCCTGGATCCTAGCGTCTTCAGGGTTATCTCAAGAAGTCATTGCCACTATGAGACAGGCTAGGAAACCAACGTCTGCCAAGATTTATCACAGGACGTGGAAAATTTTCCTGTCGTGGTGCTCTGCTCAGGGTTTTTCTCCCTGGCCATTTGCATTACCTACTTTTCTGTCCTTCCTTCAATCTGGACGGGAAAAGGGTTTGTCGCTCGGTTCCCTTAAGGGACAAGTTTCAGCGCTCTCTGTGTTTTTCCAGAAGCGCCTAGCTAGACTTCCACAGGTACGCACGTTCCTGCAGGGTGTTTGTCACATCGTTCCACCTTACAAGCGGCCGTTAGAACCCTGGGATCTAAACAGGGTGCTGATGGTTCTTCAGAAACCACCATTCGAGCCAATGAGAGATATTTCTCTCACGCCTTTCGCAGAAAGTGGTTTTTCTAGTAGCAGTCACTTCACTTCGGAGAGTGTCTGAGCTAGCAGCGTTGTCGTGCAAAGCCCCTTTTCTGGTTTTTCACCAGGACAAGGTGGTTCTACGTCCGGTTCCGGAGTTTCTCCCTAAGGTGGTATCCCCCTTTCATCTCAATCAGGATATTTCCTTACCCTCTATTTATCCTCATCCAGTTCACCAATGTGAAAAGGATTTGCACTTGTTAGATCTGGTGAGAGCACTCAGACTCTACATTTCTCGTACGGCGCCCCTGCGCCGCTCGGATGCACTCTTTGTCCTTGTCGCTGGCCAGCGTAAAGGGTCACAGGCTTCCAAATCAACCCTGGCTCGGTGGATCAAGGAGCCAATTATCGAAGCTTACCGTTCGGCTGGGCTTCCGGTTCCCTCAGGGCTGAAGGCCCATTCTACCAGAGCCGTGGGAGCGTCCTGGGCTTTGAGGCACCAGGCTGCGGCTCAACAGGTGTGTCAGGCGGCTACCTGGTCGAGCCTGCACACTTTCACGAAGCACTATCAGGTGCATACCTATGCTGCGGCGGATGCCAGCCTAGGTGGACGAGTCCTTCAGGCGGCGGTTGCCCACCTGTAGGAAAGGGCCGTTTTACGGCTCTCTTACGAGGTATTATTTTACCCACCCAGGGACTGCTTTTGGACGTCCCAATTGTCTGGGTCTCCCAATAGAGCGAAAAAGAAGGGAATTTTGTTTACTTACCGTAAATTCCTTTTCTTCTAGCTCTAATTGGGAGACCCAGCACCCGCCCCTGTTTTTTTGTGTACACATGTTGTTCATGTTGAATGGTTTCAGTTCTCCGAGTTTCCTTCGGATTGAAGTTAAACCAGTTTATAATTATTTTTTCCTCCTTCTTGCTTTTGCACCAAAACTGAGCAGCCCGTGGGAGCACGGGGGGTGTATTGGCAGAAGGGGAGGGGCCTAACACTTTTAAGTGTAGTACTTTGTGCGGCCTCCGGAGGCATAGCCTATACACCCAATTGTCTGGGTCTCCCAATTAGAGCTAGAAGAAAAGGAATTTACGGTAAGTAAACAAAATTCCCTTCTTTCTCAATAATTCGGAGGTGGTGCTTTGGCGCTTAGGCAAGCATTTTGTGCTATCTGCTAGGCATTCCTGTCCATAGGATGGCTACCAATGGAGTGTAGCTGACAAGACACCAGATACAGCCTCCTTCATTTAAACACTGCATGTCATCTGCACTTATGCAGGTTCTTGAAGTTAGGAATTAAAGGGGTTGTTGAGGCTTGTTGTGCAAATCTGTAGTCACTCGGTGGCTGCAAGCTTGAGAATCCTCACAGCACATGGAGCTCACTGTCAGTGTCCTCCGGCGCCGGGAGAAGGCGAGTGACTTCAGTTACACGATTTGCGTAAATGCAGTCATGTGTGCAGCCTTGCTCAATACAAGTACACTTCTGGTTGGAATGTGGCCAGAAGTATGCATATCGCATTCATGCAGTCACATGACCTCCTGCTCGCAGCAGCAGTATCAGGGAATCCTGACAGCGCCCCAAACCTGGACAACCCCTTTAAGCTCAGACACTGCGTGTTTGGAAAAGAGGCTATAAGACCTGTTCAGCCAAATGCCCCTCCATTGGCAGGAGTTTTTATTATTTTTTTTAATTATTTTTTTTCGGGGGGTGGGGGGGGTTGTTGAAGGGGAAATAGCCCAAAAGCAGCTCATCACTTTCGTAAAATCGGAGAATGTGTCTGCTTGCAATGTCTTTCGTTGATGGCTCTTTGGGGGTGGGGTTTTATCCCATCCCTGTGTGTGTGTGTGTGTGTGTGTGTGTGTGTGTGTGTGTGTATTATACATGTTAGTCCTCTAAAGTAGCTGTACAAAATTATGTAAAAAAAAAAGGAACCTCTGCATTCTGTGGTTGTATGGAAGATTTCTGCAAAGCTTGATTCAGACACCATAACCCTGAAACCCTGATTCTTCGTTTTTTTTTTGTTGTTTTTTTTTACAGATTTTTAAAAGTTTCTCAGTATTTATTCAAAGTTGCACATAAAACTTCCAAAAGTCACAAAATTTATGCTAGTCCCGGACAGATCTGCCAAAATGGGCTGAGCATAGAAGGGTTGAGGCGAAACATGTCAACAAATTCTTCACTAGTTACACCACTATAGTGGTGTAACTTTTCTGTCTATTTGCACGGCACTGATCAGATGCACTCATCATTAAAAGGGTTATCTGGGGTTAAGAAATAACAGACAGGTAGTTGTTAATTACATAACTTTTTTGCCGGCGCCAGGTTTTTGTAGGCCCTGGGCAAAAGAGTCTCGGTGGGCTCCATCCACACATAGACATGCACAGATACATACACATACAGGCATACGTACACATATATATTTAAAGAAAAGTTCACAAAAACACATATAAATTGACATAAATCTATATATAGTCATATACACTGACATACATAGATACACATCATACATGCATACACAGACAAATTAGAGATATTTCTAATATTGGGAAGCCGGCAACAGCCTCATTCACCTCCCCACTTGTGTCCGTCCAGCTCCTCTTGGGCATGTGTTAGGGTATGTGCGCATGTTGCTTTTTACCTGCTTTTTTGCTGCTTTTTCTTCTGCGCTGTTTAATGCCAAAATGGATGTGTTCTTCTATTCAAGCAAAGTCTATGGGAATTTGGGTTTCTTGTTCACACTATGTTGTTCAAAATGCTGCCTTTTTGTGGCAGAACTTTGGTCAAAAACTCAGCTTTGCAGTGCAAAACCCAAATGGCAAAAACAATTGACATGTTGCTTCTTTGAAAAGCTGAGTTTTTGACCAAAGTTCTGCCACAAAAAGGCAGCATTTTGAACAACATAGTGTGAACAAGAAACCCAAATTCCCATAGACTTTGCTTGAATAGAAGAACACATCCATTTTGGCATTAAACAGCGCAGAAGAAAAAGCAGCAAAAAAGCAGGTAAAAAGCAGGTAAAAAGCAACGTGCGCACATACCCTTAGTGCCACGCTGAATGGTGGCCATGACTAACACACAAAGAACACTAGCACTGCTGTGTATATACATCACAAGAGAGGTTAGCGACATACACATTACTGGCGGGCATACATATTACTGAGGAAAGGGGTATACAGCAATGGGGAGTATACAGCTCTAGAGGGGGGCAGTGGCTCTGGGGTGGGGGGACAAAAAGCTCTGAGGTGGGGGTTACATGCAGCTCTGGGGTCACGCAGCTCTGGGGTCACGCAGCTCTGGGGGGGTGGACATACAGCTCTGGAGGGCATGCAGCACTGGGGTGGGGGGACATACAGCTCTGAGGGGGTATACAGCACCGGGGTGGAGGGGACATACAACTCTGGGGTTATAGTAGTATGCAGCCCCCATATTCCTCCATATGGCACTATGCAGCCCCCGATATGGCACTATGCAGCCCCCCATATGGCACTATGCAGCCCCCCCATATGGCACTATGCAGCCCCCCATATGGCACTATGCAGACCCATAAAGCATTAGGCACCCTCATGTAGCATACAGCCCGCATATAGCACAGTGCAGACCGAGATAGCATTAGGCACCTTCATGTAGTATACAGCCCCTATATAGCACAATGCAGACCTAGATAGCATTAGGCACCCTCATGTAGTGCACAGCTTCTATATAGCACCGTGCAGACCCATATACCATTAGGCACCTTCATGTAGTATACAGCCCAATATAGACAGTGCAGACCCAGATAGTATTGGGCACCTTCATGTAGTATATAGCCCCCATGGTCGTCTGGCCACAGTGACTAGTGCATACTCACTTTTCCTCGTCCCCCCCCCCCCCCCCCCCGCGCTGTTCCGGTCTCCTCAGCTCATCCACTGCTGTCGCTCTGACCTCACTGCAGGCGCGCGGTGGTGACGTCACCGCGCTCTGCTGCAATCCTGTCAGGGCGCTAACACTCCAGAGACAGCAGGGAGAATGATGAGAGAGGGAGCGTGCGCGCTGTCACCAGGCCCCCCTGCCACTGCGAGTGGACCTCCCCGGCAGCCCAGGGCCCCAGCATTTGACCGGGTTTGCCGGGTGCTGACGCCGGCCCTGCTGATGCCGATCTCTGACAGATATGAGCAGCAACAGACTGCTCATAGTTACATAGTTACATAGTTACTAAGGTTGAAAAAAGACCTAGGTCCATCTAGTTCAACCTTCCTCCACCAGTTCTACATTTTGTCACTAAGTCATTTATAACCAACAATGTTTTGTGTACTGAGGAAATCATCCAGCCCTTTTTTAAAAGCTGTTATAGTATCTGCCATTGCTACCTCTTGTGGTAGGGTATTCCACAGTCTGACCGCTCTAACTGTAAAGAACCCTTTCCTATTTAGCTGTCGGAATCGCTTTTCTTCCACTCGCAGTGAGTGCCCCCTGGTCCTTAGTATTGTTTTTGGAAGAAATAAGTCATGTGCCAGTCCTTTATATTGACCACACATGTATTTATACATATAAATGAGATCTCCTCTGAGACGTCTTTTTTCTAAGCTAAACATATCTAACTTTTTGCTCCTGCCAGTGGTTCTGTGGCTGTCACTGGCATCACATCAACAGCGTATCATCCCTTCTTCTCCTTGGCTTTGTTGATGGCTCGTCTCTGCCAATGTCCTGCTGATTGACATCCAGCTCCCCATTACCTTCTTGCGGAGAGGAGGCTGTCAATCAGCATGGCAACTGCTGTGACATGCCATTGACACAGCAGACTGGAAGAGATAAGGTGCTGTTCTGCTGACGAGAGGTGAAGTGAAGCAATCAAATTTCTGTCTGAGCTTGCAGAGATTGTCCCCCATACAGAACACGCAGATACTTAGCAATTACCTGCCTGTTAGTTCTTAGCTCCATACACAAAAAAATAATCCTGGACAACCCCTTTTAAAAGGTCTGTCAGCAGCATTTCACACCTCAAACTATTTTATATATGCAAATTGTTCCTTCAAAACAAGTCTAGCAATATCTTTACATGACAAGTCCATACCCTTGATACTGAGAAATCGGCAGTTGCATTGATATGCGAATGAGGCTGATCTGAAACCTCTGTCACTCCAGCTCTATTACCTGCCCAGCACCGCCACCTCCTCCTGCTGGACTGAAGGCTTTATTGCCTGTAGTCATATAGCATAGAGCTTGATAGTTAAGCAGGAGTAGACTGCGCTAGACAGGGAATAGAGCTGGAGTGACAGAGGCTTTAAATCCACAGCCTCATTTACATATCAATTCAAATGCTGATTTCTCAGTAAGGAAGCAACAGACTGGCCATGTAAAGTTTTTACTTAGAGCTGCTTGCGCATATAAATAGTTTGTGAGTTGAAATTATGCTAACAGATTCCCTTTAAGACTGACTTATGAAACACCAGTCACAATGATAGGCCCCCTGCTGTGAAATCGCTGCTCGTTACACACAGTGCTGGTTCATTTTTTGGACGTTGCTCTCACGCTGTGAAGCACACATCGCTGTGTTTGACAGCGAGAGAGCAACGATCTGAATGTGAAGGGAGCAGGGAGCCGGCTTCTGGCAGCCTGCGGTAAGCTGTAACCAAGCGAAGTGCTTTGCTTGGTTACCCGATATTTACCTTGGTTACTAGCGTCCGCCGCTCTCAGGCTGCCAGTGCCGGCTCCCTACATCGGGTAAATAAGCAAAGCGGTTTGCTTATTAACCCGATGTGTACTCTGGCTACGAGTGCAGAGAGCCAGCCCTAAGCGGTGTGCACTGGTAACCAAGGTATATATCGGGTTACCAAGCGCTTGGTTACCCGATATTTACCTTAGTTACCAAGCGCAGCATCGCTTCCACGCGTCGCTGGGGGCTGGTCACTGGTGAGATCTGCCTGATTGACAGCTCACCAGCGACCATGTAGCGACGCACCAGCGATCCTGACCAGGTCAGATCGCTGGAGCATCGCTAAAGTGTGACGGTACCCTAATGTTGTCTATGCTAATTTGTAGTGGAGAGTGTCTTGAGAGAAGAACTAAACTGGCAATTTGTTATCATAACTTAATTGCCACTTCTTATTAACACATCTATATTCCAACTGTTCAGCAAGTTTCTGACTTCTCTTTTCCACAGTGTTGTTAGCTTTGACGCTGTAAGTGTATAAAACGTATGTCCTTCTTGCATAATATGGGATGACACGGTTTCCACTTTTGAATGTAAAGAGAGTGTCTTTATAGAAGTGAATCTTTGCTGTTCTTTCTTCAGTAAGTGACTAAATATAGTCTCATTGTCTCTTGAACAATAGTTTGTAATATCCAACTCAAAAAGAATTTTCCAGGGTTAACCAAGTAGGGACCTCCACTAACTGACAAATATAAAGAGATGCCCCTGCCTATCATTAAACTGGGACGTTAAAATCAGTCTAAAGTTTGCATTATAATAAGTGTATTGTCTATACAGAAAATCAAAATAGTGGTTGAGAGTTGCGCTGTTGTTTTGTTTGTAACATTACTCCTGGAGACCTGCAATGATCCCAGAGAGTCGTGTCCACTGCCGTAGGTTTGCTATAGTGCAGGGGTGGGGAAGCTTTTTACTGTCGGGGGCCATTTGGATTATTCTACCTACCTTCGGGGGCTGCACTGAATTATCAACTTGAAAATTACCCTGCTGTATTTTTGGTCAAACAATTAATTAACTCACCCCTTTGGTGGCTGGAGCTGCCTCTCTTTGCTGCAGCTGTGATGTTAGATTATATTGATCATATTACTTCTCACAGCTGCTTTTCCAGGTTTGTCTGTCTGGAGAGGCTGGGGGCATAGACATCACAGGAGACGCTGGGGGGTATACACTACAGTTCAAACGTTTGTGGTCACCCAGACAATTTTGTCTTTACCATGAAGAATCATACTTTTATCTATCAAATGAGTTGCATAATGAATAGAAAATATAGTCCTGACATTGACTAGGTTAGAAATAATGAATTTTACTTGAAATAATAATTTTCTCCTTCACACTTTGCTTTTGGCACACAATGCTCCTTTGCAGCAATTCCAGCTTTGCAGACCTTTTAGCATTCTAGCTGTTAATTTGCTGAGGTAATCTGGAGATATTCCCCCCCCCCCCTCCCTCAAGTTGGATTGGCTTGATGGGCACTTTTTGGTACCATACGGTCAAGCTGCTCCCACAACAGCTCAATAGGGTTGAGATCTGGTGACTGGGCTGGCCACTCCATTACAGATAGAATACCAGCTGCCTGCTTCTTCCCTAAATAGTTCATGCATAATTTGGAGGTGTGCTCATTGTCCTGTTGTAGGATGAAATTGGCTGCAATCAAGCACTGTCCACAGGGTATGGCATGACATTGCAAAATGGAGTGATAGCCTTCCTTATTCAAAATCCCTTTTACCTTATACAAATCTCCCACTTTACCAGCATCAAAACAACCCCAGACCATCACATTACCTCCACCATGCTTGACAGATGGCGGCAGGCACTCGTCCAGCATCTTTTCAGTTGTTCTGCGTCTCACAAATGTTCTTCTGTGTCATTCAAACACCTCAAACTTCAATTCGTCTGTCCATGACACCTTTTTTCCAATATTCCTCTGTGTGTTCTTTTGCCCATAGTAATCTTTTCCTTTTATCATCCAGTCTCAGATATGGCTTTTTCTTTGCCACTCTGCCCTGAAGGCCAGCATCTCTGAGTCGCCTCTTCACTGTAGATGTTGACACTGGCGTTTTGCGGGTACTATTTAATGAAGCTGCCAGTTGTGGACCTGAGGCGTCAATTTATCAAATTAAAGACTCTAATGTACTGTACTTGTCTTGTTGTGCAGCGGGGCCTCCCACTTTTCTTTCTACTCTGGTTAGAGCCTGTTTTGCGCTCCCCTGAAGGGAGTAGTACACACCATTGTAGGAAATGTTCAGTTTCTTGGCAATTTCTTGCATGGAATATCCTTCATTTCTAAGAACAGGAATAGACTGTCGAGTTTCACATGAAAGTTCTCTTTTTCTGGCCATTTTGAGAGTTTAATGGAACCAACAAATGTAAAGCTCCAGATTCTCAACTAGCTCAAAGGAACATCAGTTTTATAGCTTCTCTAATCAGCAAAACTGTTTTCAGTTGTGCGAACATACTTGCACAAGGGTTTTCAAGGGATTTCTAAACATCAATTAGCCTTGTAACACAGTTAGCAAACACAATATACCATTGGAACACTGGAGTGGTGGTAAGCTAAGCTAACATTAACTTAAACAGAAATACACTCTAGCTTCATTGAAAAAAAAATTTTGCTTTTCTTTCAAAAATAAGGAAATATCTAAGTGACCCTAAACTTTTGAACTGTAGTGTACATTTCTCTGGAGGGGCTGGGGCGCATAAATTATGGGAGACGCAGGGGTACATAAATTACAGGAGACACTGGGAACATTAAATTACAAGAGATGCTGGGGCATATATATCACAGGAGAGGCTGGGGCAGATACATCACAGGAAGCGGGCCACAGACATCACTAGGGGGCACGGATAGCACTGGGAAAGCACGGACAGCTCTGGCGGTGGCACAGACGGCACGGACAGCTCTGGGGGTGGGGGCACGGACAGCTCTGGGGGTGGGGGTACGGACAGCTCTGGGGAGGGGGGCACGGACAGCTCTAGGGGTTACACAAGACTGAGGGGGCACACAGCGCTGGGGGCTGGCACACAGCACTGAGGGGATGGCACACCCACTACCTACTAGGGGGTGTGCGTCACTGGGGGATGGTACACAGCACTGGGGGATGGCACACACTACTAGGGTTCACACACTCACACTCTACTAGGGTGCACACAGCATTGGATTGTGGACTCACATACTGGGGGGAGGAGTCACCCACCACAGGTCCAGGAGGCATGTGCAGCAGGGAGGCTGGTAAAGCTGCTGCTCCTCTAGTTCTTCTGTGGAACGGGAGCGCTACTCACACTGCTTACCCTGCCCACAAGGTAAGCCCTGAGCAGCATAAGGACCTCATGGTATGGGCATGCAGTTGCGTGCGTGTCCTCTCATCACCAATGGGATTTAAAGGGCCGGCAGCCTGTAAGACTGGGGCTGCCGCTCAAGCACTGCGATTGCTGGAATGTGCCCGCGGGCTGCAGGAAACGTCATCGGCCCGCGAGCCAGAGGTTCCCAATCCCTGCTATAGTATTTAGCTGGACATCTAAAGATATTGGGACATCAATGAGTAAGGCTATGTTCACATAATGCATCTTTTACTGCTTTTTTAGTGCATTTTTGAGGCCACAAACATGCACCAAAATTATGCATTTCCTTCACCCAGCAAAGTCTATGAGATTTCTATTTTGCTGTCCACACTGGGCATCTTTTTTTTTTTTTTTTTTTTTTTGCTGCGGTTTTGAAGATGCAGCCAAGATTCAGCATGTCAATTTTTGCGTTTTTCCAGTGTTTTTGAGCCCTTCCAGTGAAAAGATTTGACTTAAAAAAAAAAAAAACAAAAAAAACGCATTGGCAAAATGCGGTAAAAACGCATGCAGTTTGTGTTTTTGCTGCGGGTGCGTTTTTTTGGGGCCAAAAATGCTACATCTTAGTGGTTAAGAAAAGATGCATTGTGTGAACATAGCCTAACTGGAAACCTGTAGATTTTTATAAAGCTATGTTGCTTGCTTTTTTTTTTTTTTTTTTTTTTTTAATACAAGCTGTTTTTTATAGTAATGGCAAAGCTATGAGATTCTTTATTATTTACTAACTGTAGTATCCGGGCGTTGCCTGGGATAGTAACTGTCTCTCTCCCAGTCTGTCTGTGTGTCTCTGTCTGTCTTTCTCTTTGTCTGTGTCTTTCTCTGTCTGTTTCTATCTCTCTGTATTTGTATCAGTCTATCTGTCTCCATCTCTGTGTCTGTCTGTCTCTCTTTATCTCTGTGTCTGTCTCTATATGTGTGTCGGTCTGTCTCTTTTCCAGGGCTGTCTCTTTTCTGTCTCTCGCTATCCGTCTCCCCACCAACATCATATTACCTCACACATAAGCTTCTTATACTAACAGTTTATTTTGTTCCTATAGCAACCACTAACAGTTGCTATTAATAGCCTGTAGCCTGTATTCAGTTTAATGGAGGCAGGATTTTAGATAGTATCTGTAAAGCGCACGGTTAAATTTTCTCGTCAAAACATAGTCTATGACGTTCCCTGAGTCACATGGAGTGTCTGCAAAATTTCGTGATTGTAAATGCGACGGTGCAAATTCCTTTAGCGCGCGCACACACACACACACACACACACACACACGCGCGCATACGCACACGCACGCACGCGCATACACACGCGCACACACACACACACGCACGCGCATACACACGCGCATACACACGCACACACACACACGCACACACACGCATGCATGCATACATACATACATACACACACACACGTATACATACACACTCACACACACACTCACACACGTATACATACACACTCACACATGTATACATACACACTCACACATGTATACATACACACTCACACATGTATACATACACACTCACACATGTATACATACACACTCACACATGTATACATACACACTCACACATACACATGCATACATACACACACATGCATACATACACACACTCAGCTTTATATATTAGATTTTATTTTTTTTTTCCCTAACTGAATTGGAAAACAGCCGCGTTTTGTAAATCTGCAGCATGTCAATTCTTTCAGCGTTTTGTAGCTTTTTTTTTCCACCATAGAAAACAATGAGTAAGTGAACAAATGCTACAGAAAAATCCAACCATGTGTTTTTAGTGAATACAACTAACTTTATTAAACATGTACTGTAGACAAATGACATATATTCTGCACCCCCCCAAAAAAAGGCAACAAACAGCAGAAAAAACTGCATGTTGTTATGCAGATTTTTTCCTGTTCAAATAAAAAGCTGCAAAAAAGCAATGTGTGAATATAGCCTCTCCATAATCATGCCTTAGGCTATCAGGTGGCGGTGGCAATCCAGCTCGCTTTGGGATGATGTGTGCTTGTCCTGTATTTGACCAGGCATTAGTAAATCCTATATCTGGCTTCTTGGTTCCTCTGTTTGTTTAGCTAGCTGTGCTTTCTTATATTTAGTAAAGACAAGCTGATCACGTAAAATGACTTTGTTACGTCCCCGGAAAAGTCAGGAGGTAGAGACATGTGAAGCTGACCCCCTATTAAACACCAGCACTGCATATCCTAACTATTCTAATTCTGAGACTTTCCACAGAGCAACAGCTGCTTAACTGGAGGAGCCGAGAAGTAGAGGGTTTCAGATTTCTTTCCATCAGCCGGTTTCCTGTTATTCAACTAAGGAGCCAGGGGAAGAAATAAAGAAAGCAAGGCTCACAGACTGCGGGAGTGTACTGGTTCATAGCCACATGGGGCTTCCAACCGCTTCAGCTCCACAAGTCCTTTATGTTCCACTTTGAAATCCCACCAAGACCTAACCCAGTATGACTAGGAGCTGAGAGGTCATGTATGCAGCCAGATGGATGGGGGCGGCGGGTCAGGCTATAGTTGTTTTACTTGGATGGTCCTTGTTAGGCTCTGTGCGCACTGGGAAATGGAATTTTCTTGAGAAAATTCCGCATGCTCTCAAAGATTACCGCACCCGCAGTAAAAAAACGCGGGAAACCGCACCCGAAAACCGCATGCGGTTTGCTGCGGCTTTACCGCGGTATTATTCGCGGTATTGCCGTGGTTTTGCCGCGTGCGGGTTGGGATGTGCTTTATTGCATTCAATGCAATAAAGCACATTGAAAAAAAAAAAAAAAAAAATCATTTAATTCTGAGATAGTAGATAGACAGAAGAATAGATAGAGGGATAGATAGACAGACAGAGGGATAGATAGATAGAGGACAGATCGCTGCATTTCCCACGGTCGGCAGTGAATTCACATTACCGGCCGTGGGAAATGACCGGTAATTACCTCTGCTGTCTGCTGCTTTCATTCAGCGCTGTGTCTGTGACAGTCGTGGCTGGATGTAAGCAGCGCAGGACCTGTGGATTACGCCGGAGCTGAGGATTACGCCGGAGCTTTGGTGCGGGAGGGGTTAATAAAATGGGGAATGAGGCTTGTTTGTTTTATTTAAAATAAAGGATTTTTCGGTGTCTGTGTTTTTTTCACTTTACTTACGGGTTGATCATGTCAGCTGTCACATAGACGCTGCCATGATCAAGCCTGGAGTTAATGGCGGTGATCCACCACCATCATTAACCCCTTGTATTACCTTGCTGCCACTGCTACACGGCGGCAAGAAGAGCCGGGGACACGCCGGTACTGCCGCATAATGCATGCGACAGTCCCGGGGCAGCTGCGGCTGATATTCTCGGCTGTGGGAGGGGGAGTGAGGTGGGGGACATTAACCCTGCCCCTCTCCCTCCCCAGCCTGAGAATACCGGGCCGCCGCTGTGTGCTTACCTCGGCTGGAAGGTAAATATGCAGCGGAGCCCACGTTCTTTGTTTTCTATATTTCCGTTTTCTTTCTATGTGTGTTCTATGTGTCTGTGATGTCTGTCTGTGTCTGTGATGTGTCTGTGATGTGTCTGTGATGTGTCTGTGATGTGTCTGTGATGTGTCTGTGTCTGTGATGTGTCTGTGATGTGTCTGTGTTTACTCTGCACAGCTTACTCTTCCTGTAATGACATCACTTCCCTGCAAACCGCAGACAGGCGATGTACATTACCGGAGGTAAACCGCGAAATACCGCAGGGAATAACGCAGGAAAACGCAGTGAACCGCACAGAATTTGCTGCCTGCGTTATTCCCTGCGGGATTTCACGATTAACATTGAGTCAATGGAGTGAAATCCCGCAGCGATGTGCGGAAAAGAAGTGACATGCACTTGTTTTTGCTGCGGGATTCCCGCAGCAAAACATGCAGCTGTCAAATTCCGCCCAGTGCGCACAGGATTTTTTTTCTCCATAGGATTTGCTGGTGATTCACTGCAGAGATGTTATGAACATTTTCTGCAGCGAAACATGCAGCAAATCCGCGAAAAATCCGCGGCAAAATCCGGGAAGTGCGCACATAGAACCTGACACCAGTCTGTATATTACGTATGAAGAGATAGAATCTGTGTTCTTGATTTATCCTCTCTGGCAGCGCACGCTCTGTGTTCAGATTTTACAGCTTCGTCAGTAGCACAAGTGTGTCATGTGTTATATTACCATCGTACACTATTGGTGTCCTTACATACGTTAAATATACGAGGGGCTGCTGATATGTCTTTGGCTTTGTGATCTTTTTTTTTTTGTTTCTATGGTAACAAATGTTACATCACATGAAAGTCTTATGTGTCTAATATATGTTTTCAAAATTTAGTGTTTGTTGCTCATGGCAACAGTGTTCTAGGCACGCGGAAAAACAAAATGGCGGAGTCTAATGCGATATTCACAGCAACTGAGAGCAGAAGAGTGATAAAATTCTTGTTTCTGCAAGGATATTCATGGTGTTTTGTCGCAGATATTGGAGGATCAATGCCCTTCATATTCCACAGTTAAGGACCGGGTTGCCAAATTTAAAATGGGCCACTTCAGCACCAATGATGAGGAACGTCCTAGATGACAGTGGTTATTGTTGTGGAGATCGTTGATGCTGTGCACAACCTCATACTGGAGAATCGACAAATTTTAGCTAAAGCAATAGCCGACATAATGGGGATTTCCCTTGAACGTGTTTGTGTCATTATCCATGAACATTTGGTAATGACGACGCTATCTGCAACGTGGGTCCTCAAATGTTTGACAACAGATCAGAGAAGCATGCGTGTGAAAACTTCCCCGTCCATTTGTCAGCGTTTTCAGACTGATAAGAACTTCCTGGATCAGCTGGTCACTATGCATGAGAGCTGGATTTATTTGTATGACCCTGAAAACAAATAGCAGTCAAAAGAGTGGAGAAATTCAGGGTGGAAAAATCAGCTACTAAGGTGATGTCATCTGTGTTCTGGGATAAAGAGGGCCTGCTGCTAGTGGACTACCTTCAAAAGGGTTCTACCATCAATTCAAGGTATTACATTGAACTTTTGGACCAGTTGAAGGTAGCGCTGAAGGCCAAAAGGCGCGGCAAGCTGTCTACAAGAGTTGTTCCTGCAAGACAACACCTCCGCTCCCACTGCACAAGCGACCACGGCAAAACTGGCAGAGCTGGGCTTCTAGCTTGTTGACCACCCACCTTATTCACCAGATCTAGCTCCGTCCGACTGTCATCTGTTTCCAAACCTGAAGAAACACCTCATGGGTACCAAACCTCACACCATTCTGATGCCATGGATGCTACAGATGCCTGGTTTGAGGCACAACCAAAATTCTTCTTTTTACTAGGCTTACAGAACTTGGAATACCGATGTAAGAAGTGTGCTGACATCAGTGGAGAGTATGTGGAATGTAAAGTTTCATCAACTAATCGGATTTCATTTTGGGTAAAGCCAAAGACTTTTCAGCAGCCCCTTGTATATTACATATTTGACCCTGGCAGAAATGAAAACCTGCATCTAAATGAAAGCTTTTCTTTTGTTTTGGGTTCTCCGAGGCCTTTCATAATTCAATGACATAGCTAGGAATTCCTCAAATCTGTCGTTTCATCCTCATTATTGAGTTGCCATCCAGATAACCTGTCAGTAAAAATTATGGCACAAGGTACTCAATGTATAGAGAATCATGCAGAACAAGCAAATTGCATAATAAGTAAGACTTTATTTGCACATGATTCATCCAGTTGTTTTGCCTAGAAATTTTGCATAAAACCCATTGAAATGTCACAAATTTTGGCTCAACTCCAAAGTTATGCAAAATGTTGGCGACGTTTGTATTTTTATACCAGTCCCGTCTGCTTTTCCATAGTGGGCAAAGCTGAGATGGAGCATGGGCAGGCTTTCCTTGGCAAATCCGTCTAATTTACATCACTTTAGTGGCATAAATTAGGCCCTCAATGAAATAGCAGTTCTGGCAGACATGGGAGATCTAAGACGCTCCTAATTTATTAAGAGGTGTGCACCTCCTAATGAATTTAGCGCATCCTACTCCAGCACTCCCTTCAGAAATGCAACGCCAGTGTTACCCCAATGTGTATACAACCCCTGGCAAAAATTATGGAGTCACCTGGCTCTGAGGATGTTCATTCAGTTGCTTACTTTTGTTTAAAAAAAGCAGATCACAGACATGGCACAAAACTAAAGTCATTTCAAATGTCAACTTTCTGGCTTTAAGAAACACTAAAAAATTTATGAAAACATAATGTGCTAGCCAGTATCAGTTACTTTTCAAGATCAAACAGGGGGAAAAAATTATGGAATCACTCAATTCTGAGGAAAAATTATGGAATCTTGAAAAACAAACAAAATAACACTCCAATACATCACTAGTATTTTGTTGCACCACCTCTGGCTTCAATAACCGCTTGCAGTCTCTGAGGTATGGACTTATGAGGGACAGTCTCTTCATCAATCTGGCTCCAACTTTCTCTGATTGCTGTTGCCAGATCAGCTTTGCAGGTTGGAGCCTTGTCACGGACCATTTTCTTCAACTTCCACCAGAGATTTTCAATTGGATTGAGATGCGGACTATTTACAGGCCATGTCATTGACCTTATGTGTCTTCTTTCAAGGAATGTTTGCACAGTTTTTGCTCTATGGCAGGATGCATTATCATTTTGATAAATGACTTCATCATCCCCAAACATCCTTTCAATTGATGGGATATGAAATTGTCTGAAATTTCAATGTAAACTTGGGTATTTTATTGAAGATGTAATGACAGCTATCTCCCTAGTGCCTTTACCTGACATGCAACCCCATATCATCAATGACTGGGAAAATGTACATGTTCTCTTCAGGCAGTCATCTTTTTATTTAGCTTTTCTTTATGTAAATCCCATTTCATTTAGGCGGTTTATTACAGTTTGGTCACAGACATTGATACCAGTTTTTTCCCATTTGTTCCTTCTTTGTTTTGTTGTGCATTTCCTGTTTTGGAGACATATTGCTTTGTTTCCTGTCTTGACGCTTTGATGTCTTCCTTGGTCTACCAGTATGTTTGCCTTTAACAACCTTCCCATGTTGTTTGTATTCGGTCTAGATTTTAGACACAGCTGACTGTGAACAGCCAACATTTTTTGCTACATTGCGTGATTTATCCTCTTTTAAGAGTCTGATAATCCTCTCCTTTTGTTTCAATTGACATCTCTCTCGTGTTGGAGCCATGATTCATGTCAGTCCACTTGGTGAAACAGCTCTCCAAGGTGTGATCACTCCTTGATGCAGGTGTCAGTTTTGGAAATTAAAATTTACAGGGTGATTCCATATTTTTTTCCTCAGAATTGAGTGATTCCATAATTTTTCCCCCTGTTTGGTCTTGAAAAGTAACCGTTACTGGCTAGCACGTTATGTTTTCATGATTTTTTTTTTACTGTTTTTTAAAGCCAGAAAGTTGCCATTTGAAATGACTTTAGTTTGGTGCCATGTCTGTGATCTGCCTTTTTTTAAACAAAAGTAAACAACTGAATGAACATCCTCAGAGCCAGGTGATTCCATAATTTTTGCCAGGGGTTGTAATAATGAAAGCCGTACCGCATAGCTGTATCTGTGGCACGAGAGATGCTACTAAAGTCTATGGGGTCTTGGAGGGTTTCATCATGGTTTCCTTCATATGATCAGTAATATAGATGTGTGCAGCACTATTCTTCCCATCAGATCAGTTGTGACTGACGATTGAGTCTTGGAACAGAGACTGATGGCATTGTGAACAAAGTCTAAAATGGGGGGAAGGAGTAAGCCACAACCTTAGTCATATGTTCTGATTTATATTGACTGCCTAACATAGAACAGATGAAGACCCGACTCCTCAGGATCGGCATTAATGACTCCAGTCTTGATGAAGAGCTCTTGTTGGAGTCACAACTTCCTAATTCCTGAACAGATGCACCCCTCTTAATGAATCCGGCGCGCCTGATAAGTGGCACACGCCTCCATGTACCTTGCCACTAATCTTACTCCAAACAGAGCCTGGGGTAAGATTTATGGGTAAGGTACACCACACTCCTCATGAATAGACAAACTGGTGTGCTGCCCCCATTCTGCACCATCCAGTCCCTTTGGGCGGTCATGGTGAATCTTGCATCAAAACTCCAAAAGCGGCAACATTTCTGTACAACCTTTTCATTGCACCTATGCGATATCCATCCCCAAGCACATATGGATGAATCCTGACAGATCCACCTGAATTAATTTAGAGTTTGTCAAGTTCCAGTATTTTTCAAGGCATGGATAATGGAAACCCTGTAGGACTTGGTAAAGGTGCCATTGGTAACAGATCATTGTATAACAATTTAAAGTGAATGCATCACCAGGTTTTTTTGCTTCCCCATCTGAGAGCAGCATAATGTAGTGACAGAGACCCTGATTCCAGCGATGTGTCAGTTTAGGGCTGTTTCACACATCCGGCATTTCGACGGATCTGGCACACTCCAGTACAGTGTTAATACTGTACAATGGCATCACGGCAAGCTCCGGTTACATGTTCCGGTCACATGACAGCATGTGACCAAAGCTTGCAATGATGCCATTGTACTGTATTACACTGTACTGGAGTGCGCCGGATCTGGCAATCCAGCGAAATGCTGGATGTGTGAAACAGGTCTTACTGAGCTGTTTGCCATCATTGTGATTTAAAATAATTTTCTTTTCTGCAGATCTAGCAGATATACAGAGCTCATGAATATGCTGGACTACCTGCCAGAAGGCCAAGTAGTCCTCTAATGATAAAATCACTGGTTAATCAGCAGTAGATTATCAAAACTACACTGAGCAGCTCAGAAAGTGAAACACTGCTGGAATCTGGATCTCTGCCCCTACGTCACACTGCTCTTAGGCTATGTGCGCACGTTGCGTCGGAGTACCTGCAGTTTATTCTGCACGTTTTCCTTCCCTTGGTTTTTGACCAAATGGCTTTTGACCATTTTTTAGCGCTAAAAACGCATGCGTATTTGCCGCGTTTTTAGTGCGTTTTCAGCGCTTTTTACCTGCGTTTTCACCTGCGTTTCTGCAGATGCGTTTTGTAGATCAAAACATAATATAAAGTTGGAATAGTCAAAAAGAATGGAAAAAGAGAAAAAAAATGATTTATATTCACTTTTATTATAACTATATGTAAAATCTACAATTATAATGAAATAATAGCGGTTATGCACATTTTAAGCGAAAAATTGGTGATATTTATTATTTTATAACATTTATATTTTCGGTTATTGTGTGTGTGTGTAAAGGAACATTAGAATCCTTTAATTTTGTGCCACAAAAGCATGCGTTTTTGTAGCCAAAAACGCAGTGGAAAAGCAGGTAAAAAGCATGAAAAAAAGCATGAAAAACGCAGGAAAGTTGATTTTGGTTGCATTTTGCCATTTCTCATTGACTCCAATGTTAAGGAAACGCTGCAGAAATGGCAAAAACAACTGACATGCTGCTTCTTTTTTCTCCTCACCCATGACAGCACCACGTGAGAGAGGGATCCGCCCAGCGAGGACAGGAAACCATTCTGAAATAAAAGGGCGGTACCTCTCCCCTTCGTCAGTTGGTTTCCTGTCCTTGATGGGAGACCTTGTTCTGGAATACGGTGTTTGAAGTACAGAAGCTGTATTTACCCAGCCCCGTCCGGTGTCCGGAAAAGCAGGGCGAGTCCTGCGGCGCCGTTCTTCGGGGCTGGAAGCGCCATCCACCAGCCCTTGGGGAACCTGGTATCCGTGCGGGGGTGTGCGGCAGGGCCCATCAGGGGTTCCGGACCGCCGCTCCTTCCCCCCCCCCCCCCCCCCCCTTGCGCTCCCTTGCTACCTAGGACTTCCGAATGTGGCGCACTCTGGGACGCGCGCAAGGCATGCAGGGTACAGGAGGCGTGCTTGCGTGACGTCTCCTGAAGAGGATGGCGGCGCCCATGCAGCAGCAGCGGCGGTGTTTCAGGGCAGACGCCCGCCGTCTGGACACCGCTGGGCGCATTGAAACAAGGGGAGGGGCACCTTTATGGGACCGGAAGGTGGAGGAGCAGCACAAGTGCTCGTGCCTACATCCCAAGATGGCTTCAGAAAGGCAGCAGCACTCTCTGGAGCACCGGCAGCATAGCCGTATGAACAGTCACCGTTCTAAGTGAAACAGACTTGCCCGGCCTCAATAGCCAGAAGGGCAAATCCTCTTGTGGCTCCAAGACTTCTGTGGGACCTGTGGGTGTTCCAACGAAGCCTCCAGGACCGGTACCCTTGATCTCCTGTGGTGGGTGAGTGATCTTCG
Organism: Anomaloglossus baeobatrachus; assembly: GCF_048569485.1. Lineage (NCBI taxonomy): Eukaryota > Metazoa > Chordata > Amphibia > Anura > Aromobatidae > Anomaloglossus > Anomaloglossus baeobatrachus. Next base: position 572,789,087 of record NC_134353.1, on the reverse strand, counting down.
TGAATGTCATCTGCATCGCTAGGTGGATTAGGGAGGCCATTGCTTAGCCTACTCATCTAGTGGGGCTGCCTTCCCTGAGGGCTTAAGGGCCCATTCCACCGGTGCGGCGTCGCCCTCCGGGGCTGACAAGACGCAGGTATCTATTGACCGGATTTGTAGGACCGCTACCTGGTCTTCACATTCTCCTTTTTCTTCCGTCACTATCGGTTGGATCTATCTTCCTCGGCTGATCTCTCGTTTTGTAGAAGGGTGCTTGAGACGTTGGTCCCTCCCTAATACGTTATTCTCTGGAAATCTCTCACGTGGTGCTGTCATGGGTGAGGGGAAAACACCTCGGTTACTTACCGGTAGCCGGTTTTTCCAGAACCCATGACTGCACCCATATATTCCCTCCCTTTTCATCCTTAGTGTGCACTATTCTGGGTGTGCATGTGTGTGTGTTATAGTTGGTGATAGAGTTAAGTTCTAACGTTTGTTGGAGGTCCTCTCAATTCTCGGTAATCAATTGACGAAGGGGAGAGGTACCGCCCTTTTATTTCAGAATGGTTTCCTGTCCTCGCTGGGCGGATCCCTCTCTCACGTGGTGCTGTCATGGGTTCTGGAAAAACCGGCTACCGGTAAGTAACCGAGGTGTTTCAGCATGGTTTTTGACCCAAAATATGGAAATGAAACGCTGCAGAAAAAAAAGCAAAGTGCAGACAGGATTTCATCTTTTCCCATAGACTTTGCTGGAAAACAAAAACGCATGCGTTTTAGCGCAAAATCGCTGCCGCTAAAAACGCTGCAGAAACGCGGGTAAAAACGCAACGTGCGCACATAGCCTTAGGTTAGGTGGCAAAAACCTGGTGTGAGATTCCCTTTAAGTGCCACATTACACACATACTCTTTGAACACTTTACACTAAGAATATCCTATCTGTGTGAATAGAACATTCTTCCCTGTCCAGTAAGGGTTTTATAAACACTTGCGGAGACCCTTGGGACTTGATATGAAGTATGCGGGCCTGGAATGCTGTAAGAATAGCCAATGACTGCCTGGCAAAATCTAACAGTCTGGGCGGATTTGCAGGTTTAACCCCTTACTGCACATGTTTTAGAATGGGAAGAAGTCCTGTATTATGGAAAGTAGGTATGACCGTATATTATCAAGCCTGGTCCAGATGGGGTTTTATGCAAAATGGGCCAAAAAGGGATCAAAACGTTGCAATAGAAAGTGTTTTGTCAATAGCAGACAATCTTCCTGACATGTTGAGTCACATGGTATGGCGAGCAAAACCGCATTAGGTTATTAGGGTTTCTGTCATAAATCTCGGTTCCCCTTTCTGCAGATGTGATGGTGACATTTCTTGGCTAACATTTATGTACGATCCTTATGCTTTTCCCCAGAACCATATCCCATTGTGACCACGGTCTGCATCTTCTTTCTTACGTCCTTTCCTGCCGGTGGAACTGATGGACATTCTTGCCTTTTCTCACCCGTATGAACTATGTAATGCTGACTCTGTCTTCTGAGTACAATTACAGATGTAGGGAGAGAAATGAAATGTCATTCTGATTCTTAAGGCCACTTTACACGCAGCAACATCGCTAGTGATGTCTGTCGATCGCACCCGCCCCCGTCGTTTGTGCGTCATAGGCAAATCGCTGCCCGTGGCGCACAATATCGCTAGTACCCGTCACACGGACTTACCTTCCTTGCGACGTCGCTGTGGCCGGCGAACAGCCTCTTTACTAAGGGGGCGGTTCGTACGACGTCACACGGCAGGCGTCCAATAGAAGCGGAGGGGCGGAGAGCAGCCGACGGAAAGTCACGCCCATCTCGTTGCCGGAGGACACAGGTACGGTGTTGTTCGTCGTTCCTGGGGTGTCACACGTAGTGATGTGTGCTGCCTCAGGAACGACGAACAACCTATGTCCAAAAGCAGCAACGACATTTGGAAAATGGACGACGTGTCAACGATCAACGATTTGGTAAGTATTTTACATCGTTAGCGGTCGCTCGTATGTGTCACACGCAACGATGTCGCTAACGAGGCCAGATGTGCGTCACACATTCCGTAACCCCAACGACATCTCGTTAGCGATGTTGTTGCGTGTAAAGCGGCCTTTAGTCTTTTCTCTGACATTTGTAATCCATTGCTGAAAATGTATTCTGAATTATGTGATCAAGAAAACATTTCTGCATCCTAGACTTTGTAATGAATCACAAATGAAATGTGGCATTGTTACCCACTGTTGGCTTTCAGTTTCTAAACGTATTGAGAAACCAGTGAAGCGATTAGCTGATGGCAAGCGGCTGTGATTCTGGTGACCTCATTAGTGTAGGTTATCAGTATAAGGTCAGAGGTGGTCTGACACGTGGTAACCCCACCAATCTGCTCCGGCACTTGTCAGGTGTAAGCAGTGGACACTGAAGTTGCCACTACCAAGTATTGCAATCCAGACCCTATTGAAGTGAATAGGACTGCAGTACCTGACAATGGCCACTACAGTCATCCTGTTCAAGCTCCATACATTGTTTACACACATCTGCCATTGGCTCTGATAATGGCTAATCAATGGGGGTGCCGAGTGTCAGAGCCCCATTGATCTTATATCGATAACCAATAATATCACAGTTTTAGATGACCCCCTAAATCTGTATAGTGTCTTGCAAAAGTATTCACCCCTTGTCTTTTTACCTATTCTGTTACATTATAAACTGTTTAAATATTGTTGCAATCTGATTTGTGTGTTATGCATCAGCACTAAATAGTCTAAGTTGGGGAGAAACGTTAGAAAGATATAGGCAAAAATTTAATTTATGGGATAAAGTCAATCAAAATTGCCATGTGCAAACATTCACCCCTTTTGCTATGAAACCCCTAAAAATTTCTGGTGCAAGCAGTTGCCTTCATAAGTTGCTTGCTTAGTGAAAGGAAGTCCACCTGTGTGCAGTCAAAGCGTCCCAGGGTCTCGGCATATACACAATGTTTCTGAAAGGCCACAGAGGCTGTAGCACCATTAGGCAAGAGGCACTACTATCCAAACAACTCCCTGAAGGCCAAAGAGATCTCCAAACAAGTCAGATACAAGGTTGTTGAGAAGCACAAGTCGGGGTTAGGGTCTAAAAAAAAAATATCCCAATCTCTTATGATCACCGGAGCACTATCAAATCCATTATCATCAAATGGAAAGAACATGGTAACATCACAAACCTGCCAGGTGAGGGCCGCCCACCAAAACTCTAAAGCCCCCCCCGTCACATTTAACGACTTACCAGCGATCCTGAAAACGATGTGACCTGATAAGGATCGCTGGTAAGTCGCTGGGAGGTCGCTGGTGAGATGTCACACAGTCAGATCTTACCAACGATGGTCCCAACCATTCAGCAACGACTAGCAATCTCACAGCAGGGGCCTGATCGCTGGTAGGTGTCACACATAACAAGATCGCTGCTGCGTCATGAAACCGGTGACGCCACAACAATCTCGTTAGCGATCTCGTTGTGTGTGACGGGGCCTTAAGGAGGGCATTAATCAGAAAGTCAGCCCAGAGACCAAAGGTAACGCTGAAGGAGCTGCTAAGTTCCAAAGCAGAGACTGGAGTTTTTGTCCATATGACTACAATAAGGTGTACACTCCATAGACCAGGCCTTTATGGAAGAGTAGCCAGAAAAAATGCCTTTACTTAAAGACAAAAATTATATGGCTCGTTTTTAGTTTTGCCAAAAGACATGTGACTTACAAAATATATGGAGGAAGGTGCTGTGGTCAGATGAGACCAAAATAGATTTTTTTTGACCATCAAGGTAAATGCAATGTCTAGTGCCAAAACCAACGCAACTCATCACCTGAAGAACACCATCCCCACAGTGAAACATGGTGGTGGCAACATCATGCTGTTGGGATGTGTTTCGGCAGCAGTGACAGGGAAATTTTTTCAAATTGAGAGGAAGATGGATGGTGCAAAATACAGGCATATTCTTGAGCAAAAGATGTGTTTCAGTGATTTGAAACTGAGACAGAAAATGACCCAAAGCATACTGCTAAAGCAACACTGAAGTTGTTTAAGGGTAAACTTATAAATGAGTTGCCCAGACCTTAATCTAATTGGGGATCTGTGGTTAGACTCGAAGATTTCTGATCAGATAAAACCATCCTGAAGGAGCTGGAGCAATTTTACCTTTAGTAATGGGCAACTATCCCAGTGACAACATGTGTAAAGTACATAGAGACTTAGCCAGGCAGTTTGCAGCTGTAGTTGCCAAAAAAGAAGGGTCTACAGAGTACTGGCATTTTGGGGGGGGGGGGGGGGGGGTAAATAGGTATGCACTCTAAAGTTTTTTTCAGTTTTTTTGTCTTATTTGTTGTTTGCGTCACAATAAAATGAAAACTAAATGTTCCCAGTTGTAGGCATGTTCTTTACATGAACCATTGCATGCCCTCAAAAAAATAAAATAAAACTGTGAAATTCCAGCTTGCAAGGTAGTAAAATACGAAAAATGTCTCTGTGGGTGGATTGAGGGGGGGGAATACTTTTGAAACACTGGAACTATATAGGCATGTAATAGCTGCCAGATCATTCTTCCAACAGCTATCCCTACCCACTCAGATGAACATTCGATTTGGCTTTGTGTTTTTAGTGGAGAGCGTGGAGAGACTTCGAGCACCAGGTTAACTTCTATAGAATGAAAGGGGTAGTTTCAGGAGTCCCCCATACACATTAGACTGCCAGCGAACCCCACCAATATCTGCAGTCTCAGATGACTTTAAGGCTATGTGCGCACGTTGCGTTTTTTTCAGTGTAGAAAAAAACGCACCCTCTGGCAGAGGGGACAATTGTAAACAATGCGTTTTGGGAAAAAACGCATGCGTTTTTCATGCTTTCTCTTCAGGTGCGTTTTTGACCACATGATCCAGTCTAGTACACAGTGCCAGCCTTCCTGCAGAGATGTGAGTGTTGTCCACAGGAGAACGCAGCTGCCAATGCCCACGATTTGGGTTCAGGCTGCTGTGTACTTTAGCTCTATTCTACCTGCAGAGAACACTCTTGTCTCCGGAGCATAAATTGACATGCTGAGGCTCGGGAAGCCACGCCGCAGGTCCGTTTATGCTGCGGAGAAAAGAAGCACAGTGGGCACGTGATTTCTAAAAATCCTTCCACTGTGCTTCTACTGCACAACGCAGCGTTATGGACGCAGGGAAAACACTCTGCGCCTAAAATGCTGCAAACCCTGATTGTGGGCACACAACCAAAAATGCATCAATGGATGTCAAACATATATAACGTCCCACCCCCCTGCATATTCTAAGCTGGCACCCTTTAGTACCTTTCATGTGGCACTAAAGGGAGCCTAGCCTTGTATTTAGCCCAAAAACAAATACAAAATTAAAATAAATGACGTGGGGTCCCCCCCTATTTTTTGATAGTCAGTTAGGGTAAAGCAGACAGCTGTAGCCTGCAAACCACAGCTGACAGCTTCATCTTGTCTGGTGATCAATTTGGAGGGCTCCCCAAGCTGGTTTTTTTTTTTTTTTTGTTTTGTTTTTTTTATAAAAAAATAATTAAAAAAAAAACCTTGGGGTCCCCCCAAATTAGATCACCAGGCAAGGTGAAGCTGACAGCTGGGGTCTGGTATTCTCAGGATGGGAAGAGCCAGCGTTATTGGACTCTTCCCAGCCTAAAAATTGCAGGCCGCAGCCGCCCCAGAAGTGGCGCATCCATTAGATACGCCAATCCTGTCGCTTCGCCCCAACTCATCCCGTTGCCCTGGTGCGGTGGCAAACGGGGTAATAAATGGGGTTGATACCAGCTGTGTAATGTCACCTGGCATCAAGCCCAGCAATTAGTAATGTCACGGCGTCTATCTGATACCAGACATAACTAATTGACAGTAATAGCAAAAAAAAAATTTATTTGAAAAAACACTCCCCAAAACATTCCCTCTTTCACCAATTTATTGAAAAGGGGAAAAAAAATCGGTCCACAGTAATCCATTTTGGACGTCCCACGTCGACTATGGGGGGCACGCTCAGGGAACGTGTCCCCCATTTTCTAGGAGTGCAGACCCTCCATTTGAGGAGAGTGGGTGCAAAGAATCTGCACCCACACTCTCCGGGTCACAGCTGCAGAGTGCGAGCAGCAGCCAGCGTTTCTGAAGGCACGAAGCTGAGCTGTCAGCTGCTCTGCACATGTGACCGGCGTGCACTGTGAAGGAGGGGGCCGCGGGGGATCGGAGCTGCGACAGGTACGGGGGTTACCGGGGGACACCGGGGGTTAATAGGGGGTGACCTGGCAGGGCCTGGGGAGCAGTTTTCTGTCGCATGTGTTATGGCACATGCAACAGAAACAGAGGAGTAGGGCGGCCGGTGCACTGCTCTGCGCGCCGCCGTCTTAGATTTTCGGGAGGGGGTTGGGGGTCGGGGCGGGAACTTTGGCGACACCGGCTTTCCTGAACTTTGCCAGGAAGTGAGGTCAACAGGAAACCTCTTGACCTCACTTCCAGGTAAAAATGCCTGCGTTCTGTATGGCCAAAAAGCATGCGGACCGCAACAAAAATGCAGCGAACTGCGGGTGTAGCTGCGGTCTGACCAACATCATTGATTTCAATGGGTGGAGAACGCAGCTACAACACACAAAAGAAGTGACATGCTGCTTTTTTTTCCGCACTGATTTTGGGCATCCAAAACGCTGCGTTTAGAAACGCAGGGTGTGAATTGATTTTTCGGCTTTCTCAGAGACTGCTGGGGAAGCTGAACGCATGCAATTTGGCACTGAAACGCTGCAGTTAAAAACGCAGCGTTTCCGCGGGAAAAAACGCAACGTGCGCACATAGCCTAAAGCGGATCTCTCACAAAACAGCTTTTGGGTGGAAATGATGGTGCTCGGTCTTTGTGCTCCATTATTTCACTACTCAAGTGTGAAGTGAACCTCATACAACAATGAACAAATGGTCAAATTAAAAAAAATCCGTCCTAATGACCTGATTCCTCCGTATGTAATCCATTAGGCAGTCTTGTGTTTCTACTTGGCATTGAATGCATGGAGCTTGGTGCTGTCAGCGACCGCCTAAAGAGCCATTTTTTCTGGCAGAATCTTATAGCGACACGTCCTGCCAGACTGTGAGGGCATAATGTGGTTATACTATTGTTTGAAGCTACTTTCCAGTTGTTAAGCTGGAGTGTTACCTAATATTTGCTTTCTGTAGGATTGCAGCTACGCTAAAATCTATTTTTCATCACTATCAATGGCTCTTAGTATATTTTTAAAGGGAACCTGTCACCAGTTTTGGGGCCTATAAGCTGCGGCCACCACCAGTGGGCTCTTATATACAGCATTCTAACATGCTGTATATAAGAGCCCAGGCCGCTGTGTAGAACGTAAAAAAATATCTTATAAAAAATACTTACCTAAACTGTCGGTGCGGTGCAGACTGGTTGGGTGGGTGTCTCCAGTACTGGCGCCTCCTCTTTTGGCCATCTTCGTCCTCCTTCTGAAGCTAGTGTGGATGACGCGTCCGCCATCCTCCACAATAGCCGGCATTGAGGTTCCGCTCATGCGCACTAAAATACTTTCATCTGCCCTGCTCACGACAAATCAAAGTACGCCTGCGCAGGACCCCAGTGTCGGCGTGTGTGGATGACGGAGGACAAAGATGGCCGAAAGAGGAGGCACATGTACCGGAGAACTGAGACTCCCACCCGACCCATCTGCTCCGCACTGACCGTTAGGTAAGTATTCTAAAGTGTTTGTTATGTTGTACACAGCGGCCTGGGCTCTTATATACAGCATGTTAGAATGCTGTATATAAGAGCCCACTAGTTGTGGCCGCAGCCTATAGGCATACATTCTATCCTAACTAGTTAAATTGTTCTCATCCGGCTACAGTTTGTTATAAAATACCAAATCGTACTGCTTTTGTATGTACCCTTCCCTACGATCACTGTATTACAGGCTTTACATGTCATAGCAGAATATTGTATCCTGATTTTGTATGTACCCTTCCCTACGATCACTGTATTACAGGCTTTACATGTCATAGCAGAATATTGTATCCTGATTTTGTATGTACCCTTCCCTACGATCACTGTATTACAGGCTTTACATGTCATAGCAGAATATTGTATCCTGATTTTGTATGTACCCTTCCCTACGATCACTGTATTACAGGCTTCACATGTCACCCAGATTCCAGCTCCAATTTTTCAGACACTATTTGAAAAATAACGCCTGATTGTTATGGCTAGCTCCTGCTTTTGCACATTACTTATGAAGTGAATCTGTGTTTAAAATTTTATATTTCTATTTTTTTTTTCAGACTGCAAATGGATACATTTTATTCTTTGACATTATTCCTGTTGCAGAAGACAAGTATTTATATGAACCTGTGTATCCAAAGTAAGTTGTTCTTTTTGGTTTTATTTCTTTATCTGCAAACTCTTAAATGTGAATACGGCATATTCCGGTTGAACATGAAGATTTTCAGTTCCAGCGGCCATGTTCGTAGTCCCTCTTTGTTGACATGGCTGTAGCTGTGACATCACATCACGGGTCCGAGAGGTGATTGCTGCTGCCGTTGGACCTTGCAGGGATATGGAGATAGCTGGCAGAAGACAGCTGAGCTCAGTGATTAGCTGCAGTGGTCTTTTCTGTAAACGTGGAATCGCCACTGCAGCAATATCAACCAAGGTCAATATGACTTAAAATAATGGAAAAGAGAATGGACAACCGGGTAGCACAATATACAATCTGGGTTCTCCATGTTTATATGTATGCTTTACTCTAAGTGGGGGTTTGATGCCATGATCAAAGCCTTGGTGGTACTTTGCAGTGATTTATTAATGTACAGAAACATTAGTGTAAATAACACAGATCTGCACTAAACTCCTGTCTGTGGTCTCTAACGGTGAATGACTCCTCATTTCTGGTATTTGACTTGGAGCGTCTCCCTGGGAAGATACTTTCCATGTTGCTTGCTTCCAATATGTGTTCCATGTTGTGAACCTTTTAAGTGGGACGTATCTTGTCTAATCGCAGTCAATGGGTATTTTCTTTTTATTATTCCAGTCCAAGAAATTTCTACATATACGACCTAAATATTCAGTAATACTCCTGATGCACTAGCTTGTTGTGTTAGCATTTAGAGATCTTGAGTCTTAAAGGGGTTGTCTAGTAAAAATCAGCAATGGGTGGGATCAAACCGCCCGGACCTGCACCAATCAGCAGGACCAGGACTTTTTATCCCCAATAGGGCAATTTTCCCCTCATTACGAATAGGAGTGGCAGGTCTGACGCCAGACTACTATGTACATTCTCTATGGGGTTGCTGCAGAAAGCCGAGCACAGCGCCACTCCTTCATATAGGGAATCAATGGAGCGGCAGTTGGCGCTAACCATGTCTAAAAGCTCCCCGTCCTGCTGATTGGTGGGTGTCTGACCCTGGGGACCCTCATCAGCAAATTACCATCTATCCTGTGGATCAATGATAGCTTGTTTTCACTAGACAACCCTTTTACAAATCAGATGTTTGATGAAAAAAAAATTATACCAAGTTCTGTTTTTGTTCGTTTGTTTTTTTAAATTAACATTACAATCATCCTAATGCATTGCCTGTCCAAGTAGGGTTTATCTCTTAGGCTGATTACACCTTGTACCTTAATCCACTCCTGTTTTCTTGTGCTGTGCACATAGGTGTTCACTCCCCACCCCCAGACTTGGTCTTAACATTTCCCACCTTCTTGCTACTTCACTCTGCTCTACACAAACAATATCCTCCCCCATTATTTGCAGTAGTTAAGAGGAACATAGAAAAGAACAATTCTGAGACCTTTAAAGGGATCCTGTCAGCAGAAATTTCGCCCAAAACCTAAAGGTTTCCCCCTCTGCAGCTCCTGGGCTGCATTCTAGAAAGGTCCCTGTTATTATTGTGCCCCATGTGAGACCTAAATAAAGACTTTATAAAGTGGTACCTTTTTGTATTCAGATACTGTAAATGTGACACGGGGGCGGGCTCTCTGGCGTCCGTTATTCTGCCTCCTGGTCCTGTATGCCGCCCCCATCGCTCCTTTCCATAGCTGATGCACCGCCCACTGCTCCAGAGGTCCCCGCGCATGCCCAGTGCCAGTCTCACGGGACTGAGCAGTGTGACCGCTGGTGACGTGTGCGCAGGCAAGTGATTATGGGCGGGGCTGTGATTGTTATCAGCAAGTACCCGCCCATAATCTCGTGAGCGCGCAAACCTCACCAGCGGTCACACTGTGCTCAGGGTAGTGCTAGACTGTATGGGCTGCTTCCAGGGATGACGTCCGTTTTGTCACGTGATAGGGCGTGTTCAAAATACTATCACGTGACAAAAGGGACGTCATCCCTGGGCACTGGGCATGCGCGGGGATGGCTGGAGCAGTGGGCGGTGCATCAGCTATGGAAAGGAGCGATGGGGGAAGGCATACAGGACCAGGGGGCAAAATAACGGACGCCAGAAAGCCCGCCCCCGTGTCACATTTACAGTATCTGAATACAAAAAGGTACCACTTTATAAAGTCTTTCTTTTGGTCTCACATGGGGCACAATAATAACAGGGACCTTTCTAGAATGCAGCCCAGGAGCTGCAGAGGGGGAATCTTTTAGGTTTTGGGCGAAATTTCTGCTGACAGGTTCCCTTTAATGTGGAGTCCATCAAGATTACAAGCTTAGTGTAATTAGTAGCCTTGAAAGGTTAGACAAGCATGCAGATTTACCTCCTGGTCTGTTAGTAGCTAGCAGTCACTGATTCCAGCAGATTACTTGACATAATAGACCATGTGATGTATCTGTGGGATAAGCGCAAATTATTTACCATTTAGAGCAGGGGTCTCAAACTCAGCTGGGTGTATGGGCCGCACACAGAAAAAAAATAATTTGAGGGGCCGCATTCTTTTCAGGACAAAGTGACATTGGTAGTGGTACCATATATATAACGCACACATTTTTTTTGTAAGTAATACAGTTTTATTTACAATAAGCACTGCATAGTAATTTTGGCCAACATCTTGTAGTAATGTGCCCCATCCTGTTCCCCATTCTGTAAAAATGTGCGCATCCTTGCCCCCTTGTAGCAATGTGCCCCATGCAGGTCCCCTTCTTATAATAATGTGCCCCCATACAGGTCCCCTTCTTGTGGTAATGTGCCCCATATGCAGGTCCCCTTCCTATAGTAATGTGCTTCATGCAGGTCCCTTTCTTGTATTAATGTGCCCCATGCATGTCGTCTTGTAGTAATCTCACACACACACACACACACACACACACACACAAACCCTCTGCAGCCTCAGCTAACAGACACACACACACAAACCCTGTGCAGCCTCAGCTAACACACACACACACACACACACACACACCCTGTGCAGCCTCAGCTAACACACACACACACACACACACAAACCCTGTGCAGCCTCAGCTAACACACACACACACACAAACCCTGTGCAGCCTCAGCTAACAGACACACACACAAACCCTGTGCAGCCTCAGCTAACAGACACACACACACACAAACCCTGTGCAGCCTCAGCTAACAGACACACACACACACAAACCCTGTGCAGCCTCAGCTAACAGACACACACACACACCCTGTGCAGCCTCAGCTAACAGACACACACACACCCTGTGCAGCCTCAGCTAACACACAAACCCTGTGCAGCCTCAGCTAACACACACACCCTGTGCAACCTCAGCTAACACACACACACAAACCCTGTGCAGCCTCAGCTAACACACACACACAAACCCTGTGCAGCCTCAGCAAACACACACACACACACACACACAAACCCTGTGCAACCTCAGCTAACAGACACACACACACACACACACCCTGTGCAGCCTCAGCTAACACACACACACCCTGTGCAGCCTCAGCTGATACACACACACACACACACACACACCCTGTGCAGCCTCAGCCAGCAGCAGAAACACACACACACACCCTGTGCAGCTTCAGCTAACAGACACACACACACACACCCTGTGCAGCCTCAGCTAACAGACACACACACACACACACACACACACACACCCTGTGCAGCCTCAGCTAACACACACACACCCTGTGCAGCCTCAGCTGATACACACACACACACACACACCCTGTGCAGCCTCAGCCAGCAGCAGAAACACACACACACACCCTGTGCAGCTTCAGCGGACACACACACACACACACACACACACACACACACACACCCTGTGCAGCCACACACACCCTGTGCAGCCTCAGCCAGCAGCAGAAACACACACTCACACACACACACACCCCCTGTGCAGCCTCAGCTAACACACACACACCCTGTGCAGCCTCAGCTAACAGACACACACACACACACACACACACACACACACACAAACCCTGTGCAGCCTCAGCTAACACACACACAAACCCTGTGCAGCCTCAGCTAACACACACACAAACCCTGTGCAGCCTCAGCTAACACACACACAAACCCTGTGCAGCCTCAGCTAACACACACAAAAACCCTGTGCAGCCTCAGCTAACACACACACAAACCCTGTGCAGCCTCAGCTAACACACACAAAAACCCTGTGCAGCCTCAGCTAACAGACACACACACACACACACACACACACAAACCCTGTGCAGCCTCAGCTAACACACACACACACCCTGTGCAGCCTCAGCTAACAGACACACACACACACACACACACACACACACACACCCTGTGCAGCCTCAGCTAACACACACACAAACCCTGTGCAGCCTCAGCTAACACACACACACCCTGTGCAGCCTCAGCTAACAGACACACACACACACACACACACACACACACACAAACCCTGTGCAGCCTCAGCTAACAGACACACACACACACCCTGTGCAGCCTCAGCTAACAGACACACACACACACACACCCTGTGCAGCCTCAGCTAACACACACACACCCTGTGCAGCCTCAGCTGATACACACACACACACACCCTGTGCAGCCTCAGCCAGCAGCAGAAACACACACACACACCCTGTGCAGCTTCAGCGGACACACAGACACACACACACACACACACACACACCCTGTGCAGCCTCAGCCAGCAGCAGAAACACACACTCACACACACACACACACCCCCTGTGCAGCCTCAGCTAACACACACACACACACCCTGTGCAGCCTCAGCTAACAGACACACACACACACACACACACACACACACACACACACACACACACAAACCCTGTGCAGCCTCAGCTAACACACACACAAACCCTGTGCAGCCTCAGCTAACACACACACACACACCCTGTGCAGCCTCAGCTAACAGACACACACACACACACACACAAACCCTGTGCAGCCTCAGCTAACAGACACACACACACACACCCTGTGCAGCCTCAGCTAACAGACACACACACACACACACACACACACACACACCCTGTGCAGCCTCAGCTAACACACACACACACCCTGTGCAGCCTCAGCTGATACACACACACACACCCTGTGCAGCCTCAGCCAGCAGCAGAAACACACACACACACCCTGTGCAGCTTCAGCGGACACACACACACACACACACACACACACACACCCTGTGCAGCCTCAGCCAGCAGCAGAAACACACACTCACACACACACACACACACACACACACACACACACACACACACCCCCCCTGTGCAGCCTCAGCTGACACACACACACACACACACACTCACACACACACACCCTGTGCAGGCTCAGCCAGTGACAGAAACACACAAAAACATTCTGCTCACCTATCCTCCGTCGGCTCAGCAGCACGCAGGCATGTGGACCCGATAATGATCACAGCTCCTGCCTGTCACTGCTGAACTTTCTGCCGGCGCGTGCAGAGCACTCAGAGCAGTTCTCACTGCACAACAGCCACTGGCCAATCACAGGTAAGCATCTGAGGTCATATGGAGCAGGTGCTTGCCTCTGATTGGCAGGCGGCTGTTATTGTGTTCTGCAGCGAGAACTTTACTGTGCCCGGCAAAGGCAAAACTGTAAACTGAAATAGATAGCTGGAGGCTGCGGCCTCTTGCACCGGTCGCCATCTTTACCGGGTCCACGGGCCAGCGGGCCGCAAGAAGCCACCTGAAGGGCCGCATGCGGGCCGCGTGTTTGAGACCCCTGATTTAGAGTTCTCCAATACAGGCACAACTCTGAAAGGCATTTTCTTAAAACATGTATGCGGATTGTTCTATAATTTTAAAAGAAGCTATATTCCACTGTCTGCCTCTACTACCTTGGCTGATGCAGTGGCGGCTGATGCAGTGGCGGCTGATGCAGTGTTCTCAGCAAGTGTATGGAGTTATAACGCCATGACAAGTGATGGTGTCCCATTCTTCTTAATACATGTGGTTGTCTGCAGCAGTGCGCTGACTGACATGGAACATCAATGATGCACATGGGATGGCGTCCCATACCATCCATCTTGGAAACTGGGGAAGATATAGTATTAAAAAGACCCAAAAGTCTGCAATGTTATGTAGAAGAGAGAATGAGACAAATTATTGGGAAAACTTATATTTATTCAAAAAACTAAGGCGCATAGAAAAATATAAAAACAAAGTCCAAAAATAAACAATGGAAAAACACAATCTCCCTCTAGAATTATTATTATTATTAATAATAATAATTATTAATATTATACCATTTATTCCATGGCGCCCAATGAGATATAATGTGTATGACCGTACATACCGGTATATCAGACGTACATTTTTGAGAAACCAGCTAGGCAGTCCTAGAAAACAGAAGGCACATGTGAAATAACAAGCCATGTAGCAGTACTTGATAAATAGCAATACAGCAAATGGCTACATACAGGGTTACAGACAGAAAATACAGATAATACCTCAATAAAAAAAATATCTGAATACATATATACAAAATACAAATATGTAACCATGGAACTGCGGCCCCTAGCTGCGAGTAAATAAAAAGGGGAAGAGAAGCGATGCCCCAAGCGTTACGCCATGTGCTATGGCTTTATCAGGGGTATACACATGGCGTAACGCATGGGGCATCGCTTCTCTCCCCCTTCTTTTCTTTACCCGCAGGTAAGGCTGTTACTCAGACTGCATCAGCAGTGATCGAATCTGATCACTACTACTAACCCTTTAAATGCCACTTTCAATTATTACCGTAGGGTGCCAATGGGGTGCGACGGCCGCCAGATGCCTGCTGAAGGCTTCATAGTAGACCATAAAGTAAAGTAATGCAGTATATAGTGTAAGAGATTAAATTGGTTGAAATTACTCATAGGGACTAAAGAAATACAAATGTGAAAGTAAAAAAAAAAAAAACCCAGCATGTTTCATATTGCCACATCCATTAAAGTCTGATATATTAAGTGTAAAATTTATTTAACCTGCTTGGAAAATATCCTATAAAAAAAAAAAAATAATAGAAATTCAGAGTGTTCTTTTTTTTATGTAACCATACGACCCAGGAAAAAATGCAATAAAAAATTTTGGAAAATGGAAACACAAATGTGTTTTTACGAAGTACGGGATTATTTAAAGCCATTGCAATAGTAAAATAGTAAAAATATACATATTTGGTATTGATATCTCACTGTCCTGGAGAATGGTGTTGTCAGGTCATTTTTACTCCACAATTAGAAAGATTGTCCCCTACCAACTAAGTTACCCGTCTTTGCATAATTTACAAACATTTACGTATGCAAAATGTAAAAAAAAAAAAATTATATATAATGAATTATAATTATATATAATGAATTAGTTCAAATCACACCCTTTCTTTTTCCACTATTCACCCCGAAGCCTGTTTCCACCTTATGAGATCGTGGGTTTTTTTTTTTTTCATGGCATGTACTTCATGTTAGTTGTTAAACACAAAAAATATCCTCTTAAGTTATTTGTGAAAATATCTGAAATTTTGAGAATTTCTCAATTTTCAATCTTTTTTTTTTTTTTTTAATTGTTATGCCCTTAATACAAAAAATTATGTCACACAAAATAGTTAAAGGTTATATCTGGGACTTTACAAAAAAAAATGTACTTAAGCACTAACGGGCAGGTAGTTGGTACCTACCTGCCTGTTGTTGCCGACACTGTCCTTAGCCAGCACAGTCACAGTTCCCTCCTGCCAGCAATTCTGCAGCTTCTCCTCCACTCTGCTCTGTAGACTGGGTGGGATAGATGACACCATGCTGATTGATAGGCGGCTGTTAATCGGCATGATGTTGGCTGTCACGCCTTGTCTAGAGAGCAGACGAGAAGACTCCACTCTGCTGATGAAGCCACTGTATCACCTGGAGGAGTGGTCTGTAACTGTTCTGTGCTGGTGGTGAATGGCACCGAGCATAGCAGGCAGTTAGGTAGCAACTACCTGCCTGGTGGTGCTTGGGCATTTACGGTATTTATTTATTTTTTTACGCCTGCATGTTCACTTTAAAGAATATCTCCCACAACTAGTGTTGAGCAGACCCGGGCTGGAAAAATCCGGATCCGCGCGGTTTCAGTGGTAGATCCGGGTCCGACCCGGACACGGGATTCCCGGTGCACGATCCGGATTCGGTATATATTATTATTTTTTTTTTCTCGCGCTCTCTCGCGCTCTCGCGTCCCGGATTCTGATCCTCATTGACACATATTGGCCCGGATTCCGAATCGGATCTCGGACTTCCTTGCCAACCCGCCACTGATCCGCCGGTCCCAGATTATTAGCAATTCGCTCAACTCTACCCACAACTAATTTACATCAACACCATGTTTGAAACCTAATTTTTTTTTTTTTTTGTTGGTAAGTTAAAAGGGTTAAAGGTTTATCAGCCATTTCTCATTTTTCCAACAATTTACAAAACTGATTTCTTTAAGGACCACATCACATGTGATGTGACTTTGAGAGGCTGAGGTGACAGAAAATACCCAAAAGTGACATGTAAAAACTGCACCCTATAAACTGCTGAAAACCACATACTAGAAGTTATTAACATTGCAGGTACTTCACAGGAACTAAAGCCATTTGTTAGGAAAATAAAATGAACATTTTTATTTTTTTCTTCACACAAAAATGTTACTTAAGCACCAACTTTTTTATTACAAGGGTAACATGAGAAAATGCATTGTACAATTGTTGTGCAGTTTCTCCTGAATACGTTGATACCCCATTTGTGGTAGAAAACTACTCTTTGGGCACACGGCAGGGCTCAGAAAATGAGTGCCATTTGTCTTTTGGAACACAAAATTGTCTGTAATCGAGAGGACGTCATTTCAAGTTTGCAGAGGCCCTGCTATGCCTAACTGGTGAAACACCCCACAAGTGACCCCATTTTGGAAACTAGACCCTTTAAGGAATTTTATGTAGATGTGCGGAAAGCACCTTGAACCCTCTAGGGGCTTCACAGAATTTTATAATGTTGAGCCGTCTAAATAAAAACTCACATTTTTCCCACAAAATTGTTGCTTTAGCCACAAAATGTTCAGTTTTACAAGGGTAACAAGACAAAATGCACCAGATAATTTATTGTGCAATTTCATCTGAGTACGCCGATGCCCCATATGTGGTGGAAGATTACTGTTTGGGTGCATGGCAGTATTTGGAAGGGGAGGAACACCATTTTGGCTGGAATAGATTGCAAATGCGTTTGAAGAGCCCCTGACATGTCAGAACAACAGAAACACCCACAAGTGTCCCCATTTTGAAAACTGCACCTCTCAAGGAATTAATCTAGGGGATTAGTGAGCATTATTAACTTTCAGAATTGTAAAACATTAACATAAGTAAATGAAAATTACCATTTTTTTTTTTCCACTAAAATGTTTTTTACCCCACTTTTTTTCATTTTCAAAACCGGTAATGGGAGAAAACAAACTATATAACTTGTTGTGCAATTTTTCCTGAGTACACCAATACCCCAAATATAGTATAAAACTACTTTTGAGACACAGTGCAATGCTCAGAAGGTAAAGAGCACCATATTGGACTTCGGATTTTACAGGAATGTTTTGAGAGTGCCATGTCATATTGGCAGAACTCCTGAGGTACAAGAACAGCAGAAACCTCCCCACAAGTGACCTTATTTTACAAACTATTCTCCTCAATGAATTGATCCAGTGGTGCTGTGAGCATATTGATACCACAGATATGTCACAGAATTTTATACCATTGGGCAAAGAAAAAAATATTTTTACCTCAAATTCTAGTTTTTGCCTCAGATGTTACATTTTCACACAGGTAAAAATGACACTAAAATGTGTCACAATTTCTGCTGAACGTAGCAATACCCCACATATGGCTGTACAGTACTGCTTAGCGACACAGCGAGATTCAGGAGGGAAGGAGCACTGTTTGACTCTTGAAGTGCACATTTTTGTACAATAGTTTGCGGACTCCATATACAGAGTCCCAGTGCCAGAATCCCCTCAAGTGACCCCATTTTGGAAATTGCACCCCTCTAGGAATTTTATCTACAGCTGTAGCGATGATTTTGACTTCATGGGTGTTTTCCAGAAACTAGCAGCAGTGGATGTTGCTAAGTAAAAATTGTAAATCTGTCATTGTAGTGCCTTGTACATTGTAGTGCCCACACAGTGTGCCAAGCTTGTGCTTCTGGCGACACGCACCACGTAAATAAAGTGGTCTTCCTCACTACAAAAATGCCAATCACGTGGACGCTTTATGTGGTTCAGGCACACTGTAGGGCTGGGAAGGGCGAGGGGCATTTGGATTTGGGAGCAGTGATTTTATCTGGATTTTTTTTTTTTTTTTTTTGGGAGAGGGGAATAGTCAAAGCGATTTTTTTTTTTCCTGAGCCGTTCTACTACCAGTAATGAGGAAGCCCCCCTACATTTCCATTTACAGGTGACTGACTAGAATTTTTTTTTTTTTCGTTTGTTTTTTTATTTTGGATTGAGTTAAAGCTTTTATTAGGCACATTTTCTATAGAATTTTAAAGCCCATTTTTCTTGTTCTCTATGCTGACCAGCTACATTTGGGGTTTCCATCTAAATCTCCAAACAATAGTATTCAGATGACACCCTCGGAGGCAGCATAGTTACACAAAACTGTGGTCGACGGCGCTTTTATCCTCCACTGATAACGCGGACATCGCCGGATCATAGGACAGACTGGGTCCAAGGTGACTCCATGTGCCTCACTATAGGGAATCTTCCTTTTGGGATTCTATTTCAATCACATATTTTCAGATATTTACACGTAAACACCTAAGTACGTGCTCCGGGTAGAGTGCAGGATAAGGCTAGGTTCGCACACTGCGTCTTTTTGACGCTGCGTTTTTGGCCGCTAAAAACGCACCTGCGTCGAAAAAACGCATAAAAAAAATGCACGCGTTTTTACCGCGATTTGGTGCGTTTTTGGCTGCGTTTTGCTGCGTTTTTCCAATGCATTGCATGGGGGGAAAACGCAGGAAAGAATTGACATGTCCATTTTTTTTTTTTTCAAGCTCAAAAACGCATCTTAAAAAATTAGTTGTGTGCGGACAGCAAAATTGAAAACTCATAGACTTTGCTGGGGAAGCAAAGTCATGCAGTTTTGAGGCCAAAAACGCACCCGAAAAACGCGCAAAAACGCCGCGAAAAACGTACTGTGCGCACATAGCCTAAATGTGAGCCGAGCCTTACTGCGATTTTCAGGAGGAAGACTGAATAAGGCTATGTGCGCACAGTGCGTTTTTCGTGGCGTTTTTGCGCGTTTTTCGGGTGCGTTTTTGGCCTCAAAACTGCAGAACTTTGCTTCCCCAGCAAAGTCTATGAGTTTTCATTTTTGCTGTCCGCACATATCTGTTTTTTTACCTGCGTTTTTGAGTTAAAAAAAAAAATGTACATGTCAGTTCTTTCCTGCGTTTTTCTGCGTTTTCCGCCCATGCAATGCATTTGAAAATGCAGCAAAACGCAGTGATCAAAAACGCACCAAATCGCGGCAAAAACGCATGCGTTTTCTTATGCGTTTTTTCGACGCAGGTGCGTTTGTGCGTTTTTAGCAGCCAAAAACGCAGCGTCAAAAAGACGCAGTGTGCGAACCTAGCCTAAATCAATGGGTCAAGAATTGCTTTTATTGTTTGCGCTGTTCACCATGAGATATGTGATTAGGGGGCTTTATTCTTTGGGTTGGTGTGATTTATAGCGATACCAGATTTATATTGTTTTTGTATAGCCATATTTTGAGAGCTATAATTATTCTGTATTTCTGACAGTCGTGCGAGGGCTTGGTTTTTGCGGGATGAGTTGACATTCTTATTGGCACTATGCTTGGGGACATAATGTTTTTTGATCACTTTCTATTTTGTTGTTTTGGCTGGAAGAATGAACATAAAACTATTGAGAAATTTGTTTTTTTTTTGGGGGTTTTTTTGTACTGCCGTTTACCATGTGGAAAAATTAATAAGACTGATTTATTCCTCGTTTCAGTACGGTTCCAGTGATACCACATTTCTGTTTGATGTTGAAGCCGCTTTTCAATTTTCTGCCTACTGAGCTGAGTGGAGGCTTAATTTTTACAGGACAAGATAACTTTTTCAATAATACCGTTTTTATTTACATGCAACTTTTTGATTTGCGTTTTATACCCCTTTTTTAGCGATATAATGAAAAAGCATTGTTTTTTGCCACTTCTCTTATCGTGTTCACTTTAGGGGTTAACTAGTGTGACCGTTTTATAGTGTCTGAATGCGGAGATACCAAATATGTCTACTTTTGTTTTTTACTTATATTTATTGGTATCATTTTTTTATTTTTTTTGGTTCACTTTGTGCCGATTGGAGCAGAGAGGGAGCCCTCTCCCTGTACAAGCCGATAGAGGCCACTTTTGCTATTGACAGCGGCATCAGAGTGGTGAAACGCTCGCAATCAGTGCTTCACCGATCAAGGGCGTTTAAAGCAGGGCGTCTGCTATGATACTAAGTGGATTCCCCAATGATGATCCCGCCGGTGCCGCTCATCAGCCTGCACAATTACATGTACTGCAGTTTGCATGAACGCCTCTAACTTGGCGCCATACATTTATGGACATTAACAGGAGGATATATTCAGGCTTGTCTCTGCAGTGGTGAGCGTTTTTTGTTCCTTTCTCTATATCTATACATTTATGGTGGGTTAAAAATAAAGAAATTAAAAAAAATCCACATATTAAAAAAAGAAAATTGAACCACCAGAATTAAGGTTTTTTTGGGACTGGAAAAAAAAATCCAGTAAGATGTGATAAAAACATAATCATTCCTGCCCTGAAATTATATAAAAAAAAATAAATAACAAACAAAATGCCCCATGCAGTCCTATCAACCAAAAATTGAAGACTTTACAAATCTCGGAAAATTGTGACGTGAGAAAACATTATTTATTTTTTTTTCAAAATTTCAGGGGGGGTTTCACTACTAAAATAAAAAAATCTGCTTTCCAATAAAATGAATAGTGGCACTCAAATAACTTTCCTGCCAAGTTTCAAGTTTTATGCCTTTCTGCTTCACCTTTTGTCCCATGGCACCAGCTCTATTGTCATTTCCCATCTTTCCTTGTGCTGGGTGGCATGCCAGCAGTGGGCACAGACCTTTAACTCCACGGAAACCCCTCCCCCAGAGTCACACATATGCCCACACAAGGACACACTGCAGGGACCATTATACCATTAGTCCTGATAATACAGTAAAGATCATCACTTACTCCCCCTCACTGTTGTGTATCATGTGATGGATCGAATGGATGGGGAGAGATCTGAGTGTATCACCACAGGGTGTATAGACATTACACACGGTGTACAGCAGTGTATGTACATGTATATACATACATATCCATGGGAGGGAGGGCTGAGTCTGCATGACAAAAAAAGGCAGCAAAAACAAGACAGTATATCATATTGAGATCCCAACGTTGAGTTGTACATACATTTTGCAGCTTTTGGAGTCTGTAGGCCAGTTTCTTCCTGCCCTTGACAAAATGAGTGGAACAAGGGTGCGTCGGGAGCCACCAGTATCTGATTAGAGAGAGACTTCTGGTATACTGTGCGGAGGATCACACCACTCGTCAGGTGCTCCAGATTCATGAAGAACATGCACTTCTTAGGCTAAGTTCACATTTCCGTTGATTTGTATCAGTCACATGCGTCGCTTGACGCATGTGACTGATGCGCTGTTCAACGCTGTACAACGGATGACAAAGAACAGAATTCTTTGTCGGATTCCGTTGTGTGCGGGGGGCGGAGTTCTGGGGCAGAGCCGAGCGGGGGACGGGGCCAGGCGCTGAGGATGTCAGTGGAAGTGCTGCGGTCTGCATGGCTGGGGACAGGTGAGTGTATCTGTGAGTGAGTGAGTGTGTGTATGTGCATGTATGTATGTATGTATGTATGTGTGTGCACATGCAAAGTGCGGGAGGGGGCGGAGCCGAGCGGGGGGCGGGGCCAGGCGCTGAGGATGTCAGTGGAAGTGCTGCGGTCTGCATGGCTGGGGACAGGTGAGTGTATCTGTGAGTGAGTGTGTGTATGTGCATGTATGTATGTATGTATGTATGTATGTATGTGTGTGCACATGCAAAGTGCGGGAGGGGGCGGAGCCGAGCGGGGGGCGGGGCCAGGCGCTGAGGATGTCAGTAGAAGTGCTGCGGTCTGCATGGCTGGGGACAGGTGAGTGTATGTGTGAGTGAGTGTGTATGTGCATGTATGTATGTATGTGTGTGTGTGCACATGCAAAGTGCGGGAGGGGGCGGAGCCGAGCAGGGGGCGGGGCCAGACGAGGGTGTCAGTGCTTGTCTGCATGGCTGGGGACAGGTGTGTGTGTGTGTGTGTACATACATGTGCGGAGTGCGGGAGGGGGCGGGGCCGAGCGGGGAGGTGTCGGCCTCCCTGCACACGTAACCAGCCTAAATATCGGGTAACAGCAAAGCACCCGATGTTTACCTTGGTTACCCGATATTTACCTTGGTTACGGGCCTACACCGCTTAGCGCTGGCTCCTTGCACCGTAACCAGGGTAAATATCGGGTAACCAACCAAAGCTGGTGACGTGTGCAGGGAGCCAGAGAGCATGCGCAGCGAAATCCGACGGATCTCGCTGCTCAAAAAACGTTACATGCTGCGTTCCTCCCGCCCGGCGGTCAGTCGTTCCACGACTGATCAGTCGGGCGGAGGGTGCAACGCAGCATCATCAGTCACAATCCGCTGCTCATACAAGTCTATGGGAGCAGCGGAATCCGCTAAACGGATTCCGCTGTTTACAAGAGCAGCGGATTGTGACTGATAGATTTTAGCGGAAATGTGAACTTAGCCTTAGAGTCAGGAGTGTCTGACTCTAAAATGCCCCCTTCATCAAGACCGCCACTATGTCTATATCAGAATTAGAACACTCCATCTGACCAACATATGGGGGAGGGGAGTGACCCAGGTCCAAATTTTCAATCCGGGCCCATCAAACTCACACTCAAATTCCCTTCAGTGAATTGTGTATCGCGCAGTGCAATCATTTAAAAAAGGCATGCAAAATACAACATGCAGAAAAAAGTGAATACCTGTAAGTATAACCCAAAATAAGATATTATAAAGCTAATAAGAAGGGGATAAATGGTTCCCACCATTGAGATCACAGGGTCCTAGTGCTCGTGTTTTTATAATCTTTTCAGCCTCACTATGTTACAGTACCGTATGCATTTCTTGGTCTTAAAACCTGTAAAAGGAAGACATTGAGAATCACTATTGTCCTTGCTTTACATATTCAATCAATCTGGTGCAACCATGTCCTGTTCCAATGGAAGGCCTATGTTCCTGATCACCTTGCCAATATAGTTAGATCAACAGAGGCAGAAAACAACATAAACAACAAAGTCTGATCGACAAGTAATAAAATGTGATGCATAATGTTCTGCTCCCATACGGATAACTTTACCTAGCCACCTATCTATATATATAATTGCCTTATTCTGTCTGTCTGTCTGTCTGTCTGTCTGTCTGTCTGTCTGTCTGTCTGTCTGTCTGTCTGTCTGTCTGTCTGTCTGTCTGTCATGCTCCGAAATTGTGTCCTTACGGTGACACAAAGCTGATTGGCCGCTGGGCTCGCCATGGCCCCGCCCCCCCACACGGATTGGCCTCTCGCCCCGGCTCTCTGCAGGCCCCGCCCCCCTCACGCAATGCACGCTCGCTCTGGCCCAACTGACACGGGGCTCCGATTCCCAGGTGAGTACACACACACATCAGATCACACTCACTCTCACACTCACTCTCACACACACCTCACACATCACAACATGCTGGGATATCGCTTGCTTCTACACCGGCTCCGTCACGATCCCAGCAGCGCCAGACATAACCTTGCGATGCTGGGATCTTAACGGAGGCCGTGAAAGCTGGTAACCATTATACACATCGGGTAACTAAGGTCCCTTAGTTACCCGATGTGTATCATAGTTACCAGTGTACACCGGCTCACACTCACTCTCACACACACCTCACACACACATCACACCGCATCCACACATCAAGGTCCTGCAGCTGCGGAAAATACATAACATAACAGCATACACACACACACACACACACACACACACACACACACACACAAATCAGATCACACTCACACACACCTCACACATCACATCGCATCCAAATACTCACAACATCCTGGGATATCGCTTGCTTCTCGGCGGCGATATTGTGCTGTGAGCTTCCAGGACCTGACGGAGGATCACATGGCCAGAAGCATGTGATATCCCCGGATGTTGTGAGTATCAGCGCGTATGTGCAATATCGTCAGTGTCTGTGTGTGTGAGTGTATGCGATTGGTTGTGTGGGTGAGTGGATGCGATCGGTTTTGTGGGTGAGTGGATGCGATCGGGTGTGGGTGAGTGTCGGCAGAGGAGCACGGCGTGCTGGAGGAGGCTGGGAGCAGAGAGGCTGATCTTGGGGAAGGCTGGGAGGGGGAGGCTGATGCTGAGGGAGGCTGGAAGGAGAGAGGCTGAGCAAACGTGCTCCATCCGCCATACTGCGCACTCCCCATCGTGCTGCATCCCCCCATGCTGCGCACTCCCAAACGTGCTCCATCCGCCATGCTGCGCACTCCCCATCGTGCTCTATCCGCCATGCTGCACACTCCCAAACGTGCTCCATCCGCCATACTGCGCACTCCCCATCGTGCTCTATCCGCCATGCTGCACACTCCCAAACGTGCTCCATCCCCCATGCTGCGCACTCCCAAACGTGCTCCATCCCCCATGCTGCGCACTCCCAAACGTGCTCCATCCGCCATGCTGCGCACTCCCCATCGTGCTCTATCCGCCATGCTGCACACTCCCAAAAGTGCTCCATCCACCATGCTGCGCACTCCCAAACGTGCTCCATCCGCCATGCTGCGCACTCCCAAACGTGGTCCATCCGCCATGCTGCGCACTCCCAAACGTGGTCCATCCGCCATGCTGCGCACTCCCAAACGTGGTCCATCCGCCATGCTGCGCACTCCCAAACGTGGTCCATCCGCCATGCTGCGCACTCCCAAACGTGCTCCATCCGCCATGCTGCGCACTCCCAAACGTGCTCCATCCGCCATGCTGCGCACTCCCAAACGTGCTCCATCCGCCATACTGCGCACTCCCCATCGTGCACCATCCGGCATGCTGCGCACTCCCAAGCGGATGGAGCATGATGGGGGGTGCGCAGCATGGCGGATGGATCACGTTTGGGAGTGCGCAGCATGGCGGATGGAGCACGTTTGGGAGTGCGCAGCATGACGGATGGAGCACGTTTGGGAGTGCGCAGCATGACGGATGGAGCACGTTTGGGAGTGCGCAGCATGCCGGATGGTGCACGATGGGGAGTGCGCAGTATGGCGGATGGAGCACGTTTGGGAGTGCGCAGTATGGCGGATGGAGCACGTTTGGGAGTGCGCAGCATGGCGGATGGACCACGTTTGGGAGTGCGCAGCATGGCGGATGGACCACGTTTGGGAGTGCGCAGCATGGCGGATGGACCACGTTTGGGAGTGCGCAGCATGGCGGATGGAGCACGTTTGGGAGTGCGCAGCATGGCGGATGGAGCACGTTTGGGAGTGCGCAGCATGGCGGATGGAGCACGTTTGGGAGTGCGCAGCATGGCGGATGGAGCACGTTTGGGAGTGCGCAGCATGGCGGATGGAGCACGTTTGGGAGTGCGCAGCATGGCGGATGGAGCACGTTTGGGAGTGCGCAGCATGGCGGATGGAGCACGTTTGGGAGTGCGCAGCATGGCGGATGGAGCACGTTTGGGAGTGCGTAGCATGCCGGATGGTGCACGATGGGGAGTGCGCAGTATGGCGGATGGAGCACGTTTGGGAGTGCGCAGCATGGCGGATGGAGCACGTTTGGGAGTGCGCAGCATGGCGGATGGACCACGTTTGGGAGTGCGCAGCATGGCGGATGGAGCACGTTTGGGAGTGCGCAGCATGGCGGATGGAGCACGTTTGGGAGTGCGCAGCATGGCGGGTGGAGCACGTTTGGGAGTGCGCAGCATGGCGGATGGAGCATGATAGGGGGTGCGCAGCATGGCGGATGGAGCACGTTTGGGAGTGCGCAGCATGGCGGATGGAGCACGTTTGGGAGTGCGCAGCATGGCGGATGGAGCACGTTTGGGAGTGTGCAGCATGGCGGATAGAGCACGATGGGGAGTGCG
The DNA here is from genome assembly GCF_048569485.1 of Anomaloglossus baeobatrachus. Lineage (NCBI taxonomy): Eukaryota > Metazoa > Chordata > Amphibia > Anura > Aromobatidae > Anomaloglossus > Anomaloglossus baeobatrachus. Next base: position 572,762,471 of record NC_134353.1, on the reverse strand, counting down.
CAGCATGGCGGATGGAGCACGTTTGGGAGTGCGCAGCATGGGGGATGCAGCACGATGGGGAGTGCGCAGTATGGCGGATGGAGCACGTTTGGGAGTGCGCAGCATGGCGGATGGACCACGTTTGGGAGTGCGCAGCATGGCGGATGGAGCACGTTTGGGAGTGCGCAGCATGGCGGATGGAGCACGTTTGGGAGTGCGCAGCATGGCGGATGGAGCACGTTTGGGAGTGCGCAGCATGGCGGATGGAGCACGTTTGGGAGTGCGCAGCATGGCGGATGGAGCACGTTTGGGAGTGCGTAGCATGCCGGATGGTGCACGATGGGGAGTGCGCAGTATGGCGGATGGAGCACGTTTGGGAGTGCGCAGCATGGCGGATGGAGCACGTTTGGGAGTGCGCAGCATGGCGGATGGACCACGTTTGGGAGTGCGCAGCATGGCGGATGGACCACGTTTGGGAGTGCGCAGCATGGCGGATGGAGCACGTTTGGGAGTGCGCAGCATGGCGGGTGGAGCACGTTTGGGAGTGCGCAGCATGGCGGGTGGAGCACGTTTGGGAGTGCGCAGCATGGCGGATGGAGCACGATAGGGGGTGCGCAGCATGGCGGATGGAGCACGTTTGGGAGTGCGCAGCATGGCGGATGGAGCACGTTTGGGAGTGCGCAGCATGGCGGATAGAGCACGATGGGGAGTGCGCAGCATGGCGGATGGAGCACGTTTGGGAGTGCGCAGCATGGGGGATGCAGCACGATGGGGAGTGCGCAGTATGGCGGATGGAGCACGTTTGGGAGTGCGCAGCATGGCGGATGGACCACGTTTGGGAGTGCGCAGCATGGCGGATGGAGCACGTTTGGGAGTGCGCAGCATGGGGGATGCAGCACGATGGGGGGTGCGCAGCATGGGGGATAGAGCACGATGGGAGGTGCACACCTCCCCCCAACACACACACACACACACGCGCACTGCACAACACACACACACTAGGAATCACAAACAACGCCCTACACAGACACCCACACACACAGACAACGCTGCACACACAAATATACGCACATACTGCACACCACACACATTGCTCAAAACATACCTCCCCCCAAAACACACCACACACACACAAACCGCACAACACACACACACACAACGCTACAGACACACAGCGCTCCACAAACAACGCAACACACGCAACACACATACAACACCGCTCTCACCCCCCGCGACACTCAGAACATGTACAGCGCCCTACACAAACACTTGGTAACTACACACAACAACATCTATATATATATATATATATATATATAACAAAAATCATACATGAACTACACAATACGTAAATTCTAGAATACCCGATGCGTAGAATCTGGCCACCTTCTAGTATTGGTAATAAGAGCCGTAGACCTTCCGGAATAATGCTCGAGATCTCCATTGACTTCCTTTATTCTTAGTACACGAGTTGCGCCCATCCGAGCATCCAACTGCTCGTTAAAGGCCACGTCTCACTAAGCGACATTGCTGCTGAGTCACGTTTTTTGTGACGCCACACCGATCTTGCTAGCGATGTTGCTGTGTGTGACATCCACCAACGACCTGGCCCCTGCTGTGAGGTCGCCGGTCGTTGTTGAATGTCCTGGACCATTTTTTGGTCGTTGCTCTCCCGCTGTGAAGCACACCGCTGTGTGTGACAGCGAGAGAGAGACAAACTGAATGTGCAGGGAGCCGGCTTCTGCGGACGCTGGTAACCAAGGTAAACATCGGGTAACCAAGCAAAGCGGTTTGCTTGGTTAACCGATATTTACCTTGGTTACCTACGTCCGGAGCTTCTAGAAGCCGGCTCCCTGCAGACGTAGCCATGGTACACATCGGGTTACAATAAGCAAAGTGCTTTGCTTAGTAACCCGATGTGTACCATGGTTACGAAGCATAGCATCGTTACATGGGTCGCTGGTGGCTGACCTCTGATCGCTGTGGAGATCTGCCTGTTTGACAGCTCACCAGCGACCATGTAACGATGCTCTAGCGATCCCTGCCAGGTCATATTGCTGGTGGGATCGCTGGAGCGTCGCTTAGTGTGACGGTACCTTAACAGCACCCGAGTATGTTAGTGCTCAATCAATCCTTTCAGTTCTCAATTAAAAGGCATCAACCACTGAGGACTTTCAAGTTTGATTATGTTTCTATTTACTGGCTAACAGTGTACAAAGACTATTCCTGCATGTGATTCAAAATCACTGGCGGCTCCCTGCAGAAACAGCTGATCTGTGAAAAACTGAGGCGGAATTAACCTGAAATGACCAAAATATATATTCTCCAGTGCAATCACTTTGTTACAATTGCTATTTTTCTCTTTATTTTGTGTATATTTTGTGTTTTGATGTATACAAATGTATATTGATACCTTCCATACCAGCAAAAGATTTTTTTTTTTTTTTATGAAATATTCATGGGTCAATCACTTATTGATTTTGGTTGTTTAAAAAATATATATATATATATATTGTACAATATGGGGATGTTTTTCTGGGCACTTTTTATACTCCACATCCATTATTTTTCCAAGTTATTTTGCTATTTATATGACTCGAGTGTTGGAGACTTCAATGTGTTGAAAGGCAATAGTTTGAAAAGATTTATAGTTTTTTCTCTGCGACTGTATTCTGTCTAGACAGCTGACTATTGTTTTAGTGTGAGAAAATTGGAAACAGTTTTTCAAAGAATCTATTAAGTACTAATGTTCATCCAGCAACAAAAATTCTCAGTTTGTCTACAGAACATTGGAATGTATTTATTTTACTCGCTTATATAGCACCATCATATTCCACAGCGCTGTACAGACCTCATCATCACTAGTCCCAACGGCATATATTCCCTTAGCTAGTCAGCCCTGTGGGCGTACTAACATGCTAATGAATGCGCAGAAAGGCCGCATAAGTTCACGGTTCATAGCCGCTGCCGGAGAATGGATGCACTCTGCATATGATCGGAGTCCTCAGCACTTCTAGTCATGCGCACTGTGCCCCTCTGAAACTGGGACGCTTACTCCCGGCATCAGTTTAGTACGCATAATCTGAAGTCCCCGGTTGTCCTGAGCATGCACAGAGCTCATCCATCCTCCGCCGGCCGCCATCAAGATTGAGGTATGTGTGCGTCGCTGCTCATTCATTAGCATGTTAGTACGCCCACAGCGACGCGCTACAATGCTATGTGTGCCGCCTAGCTAAGGGAACAAACTCCCTCGGGACTAGCCCCCGCAGTCATTAGCATATAATATACGATCTTTAGAAATACTTTTTCTAAAGATCTCTTTATCTATGCTAGTGTATACAGAGACTGCTAGGCAGGAATCACTAACATGCACCCAGAACTGCTCATGGTTCTGGGTGCATATTGCACCTGACAGGTTCCCTTTAAGACTTAGGGTACCGTCTCACAAAACGACGTACCAGTGATTCCAACCACGATATGACCTGGCAGGGATCACTGGTACGTCGCTACAGGGTCCCTAGTGAGCTGTCAAACAGTCGGATCTTCCCAGCGACCAGCAACTCGTGTAACGATGCTGCGCTTGGTAACCAGGGTAAATATCGGGTAACTAAGCAAAGTGCTTTGCTTGGTTACCCGATATTTACCCTGGTTACCAGTGTACACCGCTTACAGGCTGCCAGCGCTGGCTCCCTGTATATGTAGCTTAGGGTACACATCGGGTTACTAAGCAAAGTGCTTTACTTAGTTACCCGATATTTACCCTGGTTACCAGCGTACGCTGCTTGCAGAGTCTGTGCTCGTTGGTCTCCCGCCGTCAATAACGCCGATGTGTGCTGCACAGCGGGAGACCAACGAGCAAAAAAATGAACCAGAACAGTGTGTAACGATCAGTGATTTGACAGCAGGGGCCAGATCGCTGATGAGGTCACTGGTACGTCACAAAACCTGTAACTCAGCAGCGATCTCGCTAGTGATCTCGCTATGTGAGAAGTACCCCTTAGGTAATGTTTTTGTCACACATTAACTTCAAGAATTGATTCTCCCTTTTTTTGCCTAAGGATTTGAGCAGAATTGTGATGGCTAGAAGAGTCAGACTATCTAAACAGCTAGATCTTGACTCTTCTTGCCCTGAGACGTACTTTAACGTAGTTATGCAGGTGCAAGTTCATGGAGTGAGCTCAGGTACTGAGCTCGCTCCACACAAGGCAGATACCAACTAGATTATCCTGCTAGAATCTCTCTTAATAGCAGTGACCAGAGCTAAGTCTGATAGCTGCTATAAACGCCTTACATGCTTCAGTTAAATCACTGACTGCAGAATTTAAGCCATTTGATCCTGCTCGAGTATCCTTCCTCATGGCCATCTCCCCCCATCCAAGATCGTACGCATCACGGGATATTGATGGGCTGCAGTGGTAGCCAGGCCCTGTTGAAGCCAACAGCCACTGCCCCATTGGTAATTCTGTAAAGTCCAGCCGTGCTTCATAGGAGACCATGGTTGATTGCTTGTCATCTATACTGAAATATTGAAATACCATAGTAGTGCAGTATATAGAACAAGCAATCACTCACAGTTTTAAGTACACTATGTGTCTTAAAACAAAAATAAAAAAAGTTTTATTCAATCCATTTTTTCCGGTTATATAATAACTATATTACAAAAATGTATACAGTATTTGGAATTGCAGACTCTATAGCGTTTTACCCATACTCAAAATATAAAGACTAACACATTAAAGAGCCCAGCATCTGGAGCAGTGGTGGGCACTGGACCCATGGGGTTATTTTATTTTATTTTTTTAAACTAAGCTGCACCTTGGGAACTGGGGTTTTCCAAAACCGGAAAACCCTGTTAATGGGGATTCCCTTATGTATTGTTTAGAACCATACTAAAAGTTGTCCCAGGAAAGGGAAATGAAACGGAGACATGGCACAGTACGCGCAAACAGGTTGGGGAACAAAGGAAAATCTTGTATGATCCTGTTAGAGAGCTACTGACATGCCCATTACTGAAATCAAAGTGCACTGTGGGTATCAGTAAAGGCTGTAGCGTATCAGTACAGTGGAACCTTGGTTAACGAGAACAATCCATTCTGGGGGTGTGCTTGTTAACCAAGTTACTCGTTCAGGAAAGCAAGATTTCCCATAGGAAATCATTGCAATGCAGACAATTCGTTCCACAACTTGTTAAATATCCCATCCTGGTCCCGTTTTGTGCCATTCCACTATGCACGGTAAAGACTTACACAGATGTACACACACATACACATTATGCTCACCTTACCTTCCGTACCATCGCCGGTCTCCTGGGACTTGCTGTTTGCTAGTACGCGCTGTGTATCGGGTAACGATCATGACGAGGGAGGAACTTCTGCACCCAGAGTGCTGACGTCAAAGGCAGGAGCCGCTTGCCTCTGATTGGTCAGTACGCTGCCTTTGAGTAGCGGCTGACAGCGGAAGTTCCTCCCTCGTCGCGATGCTTGCCGATACACATACTGGAGCGGCGAACTACAAGACCCAGGAGGCTGGCGATGGAACGGAAGGTACACATATTATGCTCACCTTACCTTCCGTTCCATCGCCGGCCTCCTGGGTCTTGTAGTTCGCCGCGAGGATTCCTCCCTCTTCACGATGTACCGGCGAACTACAAGAACCTTGAGGCCGGCGATGGAACTGAAGGTAAGGTGAGCATAATACTGTATGTGTGTGCGTGCGTGCTTGTGTGTGTTTTGTATGGACTGCAAGTGCGGGTCAGAGTGCGGTGGATGTATGGAACCGGAAGTGTGTGCGGTGAGGATTTTGCTCGTACAGCAAAGCTTTCTCGTAACCAGAGTTACAAATTTACAGAAAGCTTTGCTTGTTAAGCGAAATTCTCGTTAACTGGGTTACTCGTTAAGCGAGGTTCCACTGTACTATGTTCTGTGCAGTGGTCTGCCGGATCACTCTTGGTCCTCGCATTCATCTGGACGTTACTTTGACAAAAACATTGCTGAAGACCATTTATACCCCTTTATTGTGACCGTATTCCTTTAGGGTTATGGACTCGTTCAGAAGAATAATATGCGTGTGTGTAAAAATATAAGCTATATTGCACTTTATCCCACAGACTTGCATATCACTCTGCTCAGCTTCTCCTTCCCAATAACAAGCTGTGTACAGATCGTTCTGCATATACATCATGACCGGTTCCCTTTAATGGATCAGCTGCCAACTTCTTTGAGCACCTAAGGGATGATGGCAGTGTCTATGCCTTAAAGAGTCAGAGCTGTTAGGGCAGAATGAGAAGGGCTTGCACAATACTAAGCAGGTGGCTTTAATGTTATTCCTGGTTGTATAAAATATTCTTATCTGTTCTTTACAAGTCTGGGAAGAGGTAGTAATGAGAATTTCATACATGATCTAATGCAGCGGTGCACAACTTTTTTTTTTTCTGGTCTTATGGCCACATGGTCACATTGAACTGCTTCCAAGGTCCACAATAAAACTGAAAGTTGTGTGTGGCACATCAAAAGTAAATGCCTTAAAGGGAACCTGTCAGCAGAAATTTCGCCCAAAACCTAAAAGATTCCCCCTCTGCAGCTCCTGGGCTGCATTCTAGAAAGGTCCCTGTTAATATTGTGCCCCCTTTCTGACCAAAATAAAGACTTTATAAAGTGGTACCTTTTTTGTATGCAGATTCTGTAAATGTGACACGGGGGCGGACTGCCTGATGGCCGTTAGTCTGCCTCCTGCCGCTTTAGGCCGTCCCCCATCGCTGATTTCCATAGCTGTGGACGCCGCCCAGTGCTCCACAGGTCCCCGCGCATGCCCAGTGCTCATCTCTCGTGGATGAGCACTGTGCCCAGTGTCACCGCTGGTGACGTGCGCGCAGGCTTTAGATTATGGGCGGTGCTGTGATGTTTATTACCAAGCAACCGCCCATAATCGCGGGACCGCGCTTTCCCCCTCGGCGTCCTTCGTTCTGCGCAAGCGCGGTGCTGCTGACCCCACGTCACCTCCTTCCCATCTTGCCCTGAGGCAGGAAATAAATGTGCAGGGGCACAATAATAACAGGAACCTTGCTAGAATGCAGCCCAGGAGCTGCAGAGGGGGAATCTTTTAGGTTTTGGGCGAAATTTCTGCTGACAGGTTCCTTTTAAATATCTAAGAAATGCAGGTTCCTCTACCAGGAATCCCCCATATCTGCAGAATGGGGGTGCGCTTCTCCCCTACTCAGAGGAGACTGCACAACTATAGAACTCTCCATGGAAGTCTATGGGTATTGTAGTAGCTGGCTGCATTTCATATTTCTCATAAGCTATAATGGTTAGAGTTACATGCATAGACAGTCACCCTTTTCTGGAGTGATAAACAAGGGTGAAGAAGACCTAGTCTCTAGTAGTGATGGGTGGACTCACAGATACCCGGGAATCGGCGAATCCAACCGGGTAAAAAAAAAAATATAAATAAACTCTGTTGGGGCCCGGAATTGATCCCACATATCCAACTGGACGTTGGTAATATAAGTCCATATAAGTCTATGGGAACCAGAATACAGTGCTTTAAAATGGTGGTAGAAGGGATAGGGGGATTGAAGCAAGCGCATTATACTTTCTGAATCTCCGCGCGGCCCGAATGCTACTTCCGGGGCCGCTCATGATCCTTTATACATACAGTTGTGCTCAAAAGTTTATATACCTCGGCAGATTTTTTGCTTTCTTGGCCTTTTTTCACCAAACCACTAACCATGAGGGGAAAAAAAAAGATTTTGTGTTGTCATTCATATTCTCTGAAAAAAAGGCCAAGAAAGCAAAAAATCTGCCGGGGTATGTAAATTTTTGAGCACAACTGTATTCACTGCTTCCCCCACCCACCGGCAGTCCCCGCGTCTCTGGTTGCAGCCAGACTAGCCCCCACCTGTGTGGCAGTGTGTCTGTCGGCAATCGGAGACGCTGTGTGTCTGTCTCTATTGCTGTAAAAATAACTAAAATTGCCATAGGGTCTCACAGCATAGATAAAGCATATGGCTGCAGCCCCCAGCCATGTGCTTATCTTGGCTGTGTATGAAAATAAGAGGAACTGCATGTGTTTAAAAAAAAAAAAAAAATCATTTAAAAAAAACTGCTTGTGGTCTAAACCCATTTTCATACCCAGCAATGATAAAGCTGGGAGCTGGTATTCTCAGGCTGGGGAGGCCCATTTTTACAGTGCCCCCAGTCTAAAAATAGCAGCCTGCAGCTGCCCAGAATTGTTGCATCCATTACATGCAACAATCTCAGGTTTTTACATGGCTCAGGTCTTTACATGGCTCATCTCAAGTGCCCTGGTGCGGTGGCAGTTGGGGGTAAAGAGGGGTTAATAACAGCTCACAGCTGCCACTAAGCCCTTGATTACTAATGGAAGGCATCTGAGGTCCCCCATTACTAATCTGTAAGGTAAAAGAATAAACACACACACCAAAAAATCCTTTATTTGAAATAAAATGGAAAAAAATCATTTTACCATATTTATTAACCCCCAAAACACGCAGGTCCATTGTAATCCACACGAAGTCTCACGACGATTCTTGCTCTGCTACATCTGAAGTGACAGCGCACAACCATTGAGCATGACTGCCCACTATGAATTTCAGGCAGAGAATGAGCCCCGCAATGAGCGGTGACGTCACTCAGGTTATTTGTGGTTACAGCTGGAGGTTCCCACGGTCCTCCACGTGTGATCGCAAGTAACCACCTGAGGTCACTCAGTCAATGAGGTCACCTAAGATTGGGTCCCACAAATTGGCATGGTAGGCCAAGAGGTTGTGCACCCCTAATCTAACATTTTAGGGCATCTCCGTACTGCCCCAACCTTTGATGACTGATATGGGGAAAGAACGACCAATAGTTAGCTGTTATCAGTGGTGGTCGGCAGCAGCCTAATTCCCTCTTCCCAATGAAATATAAATATGCATGCTCTGCACACACAGTATATAAAATCTATCGCTTTTTAATACTTATGTTTTAAGTAGATATAATCTTATGCGCAGATATTTTTGATACTAAGAGAAAAAAATACATCGATGCTCCTAAGTATATTTCGACTCCTTTTTTTTCTAGTGCTCCCTTTTGCTGTACTTTCCATACAAGTAGCTAGCCTGTTCCACAAGTTGCATTGGGCTGAGTTGTAGGTTTGATGACAGGTGAGGAGTGACTTTCCTATTTGCCCGTCAGTCTTTCCTATCACAATGTTATGAGCGCTCCACGCTCTGTGCTGCTGGTGCATCTCAGATTAGTGGAGCTGGAGCGCAGCTGCTGCTGATGTGGCAGTGCCGAGCGAACATTCCTCCCTGCCTCTGCTGGCAACACGTATTTGTTGTTTAAAGGTCATAGCAATTCAGAATGAAACATAGACTTGGGGAAATATGTGAAGTTACAGGCGGGATTGCTGACCACTTTCCCATGATTTTTTTTTTTTCTTTTCTCTTGTGCAGATGGCACTAAGCCAGATAAAGGGGAATCCTGTATGTGTTATATGGTCCTCGAGCATTAAAGTAGTGTGTTCACTACTGAAAAGCTGAAAGCGTCGTGGGACCTCGTGTGGTTTGTCGGACCCAGAGGGGTATTTGGGGTCTAATAAAGTAGTGAAAGAGGGGTTGTTTTTTTTATTTATTTTTATTTCAAAGAATTTTTAGGTGTTTGTGTTTATTTACTTTCATTATAGATTAATCATGGGTTGTGTCTTATGCCTGCCATGATTAACCTAGGACTTAGTGGCAGCTATGGGCTGCCATTAGCTTCTTATTACTCCGATGGCCACCACACCAGGGCAGTTCGAGATGAGCCGGGTAGCGTCTCGGGACTGTCGCATCTAATGGATGCGGCAATTCCGGCCAGCTGCTGGCTGATAATTCTAGGCTGGGGGCTCCCCATAACGTGGGGCTCCCCATCCTGATAATACCAGCCTTCAGCCGTGTGGCTTTATCTTGGCTGGTATCAATATTGGGGGGACCGCACGCCGTTTTTTTTTTTCCTGTCTCGCCTTTTCATTGGGGGACACAGACAGTGGATATTATGGTGTCTCCAGGGAGGCGTGACACTAGATTTGCAAAGGTGTTAGCTTCTCCCCCCACAGCATATACCCTAGCTAGGCAGGAAACTAGCTGTTTTTTCTAGTGTCAGCAGGGAGGCTGACATGTCTGGACTGAGCTCCACCAGAGGTGCCTCAGGCCAGCTTATTTTGTTTTTATTTTTACTTTTTATTTTGTTTTCTTTTTCTTATTCATTCTATTTTTGATATGGGCCAATACCAGGGTGCCCTGCCACCCCCGTACCCCCGTGTACGGGCAGAGGAAACCTGGCGTGCACAAGCCATCAGTCTTCCCTCGCACCCAAGTGGTCGGGTCTGTGTACCCCTCCAGGCTCCCTGGAAGCACCTCACACCAAGGTAGCTCCAGAGGGCTGAGCAGAGACGAGGACCTGCTTCAGCCTTGAGCCGAAGATGCGTCCCTGAGATCCCCGCATCCATCACCGACGCGTCTTCAGACGGAGCCAGGAGCAGGTAGGGGGACGACGAGTCATCTGTCCCCTGCATCCAAACCGCCGCCTGGAAAGGCGCCGGTGGGCCGATGCAGGCCGTGATCCCGCGTAGCATTATTAATTTAGCCCCCGGCTTCGGCCTGCATTCTAGCAACGCCCCCTCTCTCTGCTCTGGAAGCCGCTCCCTCACTCAGGAGCAGCTCCTTTCTGATTGGTCTCAGGGCTGAGACTAAGCGTGAAGGCCAATCAGCCTCCGGGGGCCGTCTCTCTCCTCCATGCTGCCAGGAACACTGGACGCCATCTTCCACGTGGGGAGCAGACTCGGGTGAGATCGCCTCCTTGGCTCTGCACTTCTGCAGCACTCTATACCGCTCTGCTCAGCGGTATATCGCTGTCTCTCTAGCGGTGTGCGCCTGCTGGCTAGCGGTGTATATCAGCTATTAGCGGTATATACTGGCTCTGACTGCAGGTATATGCCGGCTGTTTGATAGTATATGCGATTTTGCTACGGTATATACCGGCTGTGCATAGCAGTCACTTTATAATACTGCTAGTGGCTCCTCACTCATAACTCTACCCCTATAGGGCTGTAGGACTCTATTGCTGACATGCGTAACCGCAAGGGTGATAAAGCTTCCCAGGCGTCCTCTACGGACCTGTACTATACCTGTACCACCTGTGGACGCTCGTTTTCTAATGGCCGAAGCTATCCACTATGCCGGGGCTGCGATGCCCCTTCCACCGTGTCACAACAGACCCCGTTGCCGGACCAGGATGCCGTGCAGTCTCTGGATTCTGCTCCGGCCACCGGCCAGGCAGCACCCCCGTCTGATGACGTAATGCCTGCATGGGCTCTTCTAATGTCTAAAAGGTTACATGACCTTGCCGGCTCCCTCAGAGGAGCCCGCCTGCTTCGTCTGGTCCCTCTTCCCCAGAACGTAAAAATGCTGTTTCCAAAAGGCGCCATTGCGACCTCTACGCCTCATCCGACTCGGACGATGGTCAGTCTGACCGAGGTTCCGTGACCTTTAGTAGTCACGATTCTCAAGACTCTTGACTCTGATTCAGATGTCTTTTCTGAGTCTAGGCATATAGAAGACACACTAATTTCGGCTGTCAATCACTCTCTGTCGATCTCTGATCAGCCTCCTGACCCGACTTCTCAGTCGGCAATCAAGTGGGCCAAGAAGCCTCCTAAATCATTTGCTCAGGATCCGGTTTTTCGGCAAATTATATCTAAATGGTGGGATCACCCTGATAGAAGGTTTAATAAAAAACCCTTCTCTTCATTCGCTCATCCCTTTCCCTCTGAAATGGTTAAGCCCTGGTCAGTACCCCCCGTTGTGGATCCGCCAGTATCCAGACTGGCTAAACACACGGTTATGTCTGTTTCAGACAACGCGTCTCTCAAGGACTCGTCCGACCGCGCAGTTGATGCTGCGGTCAAATCTATTTTCCAGGCTTCGGGCTCCTCTCTTCGCCCCCTGTTTGCCTTAACATGGGTCGTGAGAGCTATGGGGGTGTGAAGCAAGATCCTACGCAGGATGCTTCGCTCTTGTAATATTCCCCCGGCGGCTTTTGAGATCCTTGATTTGTTCTCTCTAGCCTCTAATTATTTTCTTCACGGCTCCCTAGATGCAGCTAGTTTGTCAGCCCTATCGGCGGCCAATGCTGTCTTTGCCCGCAGAGTCCTTTGGCTAAAAATATGGAATGCGGATAGTGCCTCCAAGAAATCCCTGTCCACACTCCCCTTCCATGGCCTGTGTCTGTTTGGAGAATCCCTGGACAAACTCATATCTGAGACGACGGGTGGTAAAAGTACCATTCTACCTCAAAAGCGGCCTGTATCCAGGAATTTTAAAAAATCTCCTTGGCGCAGGCAGTCATTTCGGCCTGCCCCCCAAGGATCGTCCCAACGCTCAGATCGAGGATCCGGTCCCTCAAGGGGCTCTTCTTGGCGTTCCCACTCCAAGCAACCTAAACCCAAAGGACCTCGCTCTGTACAGGCCCCCTCAGCATGACGCCAGGTATCCCTCAGATCAGGTATCCCTCAGATCAGACTCCTGTTGGAGGGCGGCTTCTGCTTTTTCGGGATATCTGGCTAGATATACGATGCTTGGGTTCGAGAAATCGTCACCTCAGGTTACAAGATCAATTTTCATTCCCTGCCGGCCAACAGGTTTCTGCGTTCTCGTCTTCCAAAGTCCAAAACGCAAAGCCAGGCCTTATTTCAGGCCATAACATTTGCTTTCTGTAAAGAGGCTATCATTCCATTGCCCCTGGAACAGCGCGGCAAAGGTCTCAAACCTTTTTGTCGTTCCCAAAAAAGATGGCTCTGTCCGCCCTATCTTGGACCTCAAACGGCTGAACAAATTCGTACGGATTCAAACTTTCCGAATGGAATCATTGAGAGCAGTGCTAGCCGCCATGGAACCTGGAGAATTCCTAGCTTCCATAAACGTTCAAGATGCTTATTTACACATTCCCATGTGTCTCTAATCAACGGTTCCTTCGCTTTGCCGTAGGACACAGTCATTTCCAATTCAGGGCCCTCCCCTTTGGGCCGGCCACTGCGCCTCGGGTCTTCACAAAGGTCATGGCGGCCGTCATGTCCATTTTACACCCCAAAGGCATCCTGGTCGTTCCCTATTTGGACGACCTTGTCAAAGAGAGCTCTCTTCAAGTTTGCTCAGAAAGCGTGCAGATTTGCCTAGACACGCTGTCAAGGCTAGGGTGGCTTATCAACTTCAACAAGTCATCCCTCATTCCTCATCAGCGCATCACCTTTTTAGGTATGCTGATAGGCACGGCTCAGTCCCGGGTTTTTCTTCCAGAGGACAAGAGGTCTTCCCTGATCCGGGCTGCCCAATCCCTCCGCTCTCGCCGTCACACATCCCTTCGGAATGGAGTGTGTTAGGCAAGATTGTGGCGGTCATAGAAGCCGTGTCCTTTGCCCAATTCCATCTGCGCCCTCTACAACTGGATCTTCTATCCTCCTGGGACAAGAATCCAGCTTCCCTAGACCGGTCAGTCCGCCTATCTGTCTGCGCTCAGCTCCCTTGTCTGGTGGACTCAAGCCTCATCCCTATCTCAAGGGAAGTCCTTCCGCCCTGTCCACTGGCAAGTAGTCACGACGGATGCCAGCCTGATAGGCTGGGGGGCGGTGTTTCTCCACCACACTGTTCACGGACGCTGGTCTCCTTCCGAGCGCTCCCTGCACATCAATGTTCTGGAGATCAGCCATATTTTTGGCCCTTCAGAATTTTCACCCTTACTATTGGGCCTCCCTGTTCGGATCCAGTCAGACAATGCCATGGCCGTGACTTACATCAACCGTCAGGGAGGAACTCGCAGCAGGGCAGCGATGAAGTATCCAGGATTCTTCTTTGGGCAGAGATGCACATTCCCATCATTTCAGCTGTCCATATTCCGGGGGTAGACAACTGGGCCGCAGACTTTCTCAGCAGGCAAGGTCTAGCGGCAGGAGAATGGTCCTTCCACGACGAATTGTTCCATCAGATCACTCTTCGTTGGGGACTCCCAGATGTGGACCTCATGGCTTCTCGGATGAACGCCAAAATACATCCCTTCATATCCCGGTCGAGAGACCCACTAGCGCTCGGCTCCGACGCTCTAGTCTTTTCTTGGTCGCAGTTTCGCCTACCCTACATCTTCCCTCCGTTTACTCTCATTCCGAGAGTAATCAAGAAAATCAAAGTGGAGGGAATTCCGGTGATCCTCGTGGCCCCGGACTGGCCCAGGAGAGCCTGGTACCCAGAGCTTCTCCAACTGCTCGGCGACACTCCCTGGCGTCTTCCCGACCGCCCGGATCTTCTGTCGCAAGGTCCAATATTCCACCAGAATACAGCACAGCTGCATTTGACGGCGTGGCACTTGAATCCTTGATTCTAGCAAAATCAGGTCTTTCTTCTAAGGTAGTTCATACTATGCTTAATGCTCGGAAGCCCTCCTCCGCCAGTAGCTACCTCAGGACCTGGAAGACCTATCTTTCCTGGTGTGACCGACATAATCGGTCGCCCCTTACCTTTTCAATCCCTAATGTTCTTGCCTTTCTGCGAGACGTTCTGGACTCGGGTCTAGCTCTCAGTACCCTTAAGGGACAAGTTTCTGCCTTGTCAGTATTTTTCCAGAAGCGGCTGGCTTCTCGCCCTCAGGTCCGTACCTTTCTTCAAGGGCTGGCGCATTTGGTCCCTCCTTATTGCCACCCCTTAGATCCCTGGGATCTGAATCTGGTTCTCGGAGCTCTTCAGCTTCCTCCCTTCGAACCTCTGAGAGAAATCTCTCTTCAACAACTGTCCTGGAAGGTTGCCTTTTTAGTCGCCATTACCTCTATCAGGCGAGTTTCCGAACTGGCGGCCCTTTCCTGTCGCTCACCTTACCTGATTTTCCATCATGATAAGGTGGTCCTTCGGCCTTCCCCCGCTTTTCTCCCGAAGGTCGTATCTTTTTTCCACTTAAACGAGGACATTGTGTTGCCGTCATTCTGCCCGGTCCCTGTCCGCTCTTTTGAAAAAGCCCTTCACACTCTAGATCTCGTCAAGGCTCTGCGGATCTACATCTCCAGAACAGCGCCATTGCGCAAGTCCGATGCCCTCTTCGTCCTCTCACAAGGACACAAAAAGGGCAATCCGGCTTCTAAATCCACGATTTCTCGATGGATTAGGACTACCATCTGTGAGGCATACAAAGCACGAGGTTCTGTTCCCCCTCAATCTGTGCGGGCCCACTCTACGCGAGCAGTGGGTGCTTCCTGGGCTATCCGCCATCAGGCTTCGGCGGCCCAACTTTGCAAAGCCGCTACCTGGTCCAGTGTGCACACGTTTACAAAATTCTACAGAGTGCATACGCATGCTTCCGCGGATGCTGCTCTTGGAAGACAAGTCCTTCAGGCGGCAGTAGCCCATTTTTAAGTGGCCACTGCTCTGTTTTTTTACAGTGTTTTGATACGTGTTCACTGCAGTTGCAGTCGTTAGTCAGCTCTTAGTCTCATGTTATACACTGTTAATAGTTCAGCTCCCACCCAGGGACTGCTTTGGGACGTCCCACTGTCTGTGTCCCCCAATGAAAAGGCGAGAAAGGAAAGGACATTTTTGTGTACTCACTGTAAAATGTCTTCCTTGGAGCCTTTCATTTGGGGACACAGCTCCCACCCTTGTGGTTTTGGTTGTCCTTCTCCTACTGCTTTTACACCAAACTGAGCTAGTTTCCTGCCTAGCTAGGGTATATGCTGTGGGGGGAGGAGCTAACACTTGTGCAAATCTAGTGTCACGCCTCCCTGGAGACACCATAATACCCCACTGTCTGTGTCCCCCAATGAAAGGCTCCAAGGAAGACATTTTACGGTGAGTACACAAAAATGTGGGTTTGGTTTTTTTTTTTTTTTTAATTTATTGTACTGCATGATATAGACCCGCCCACTGGCGGCTGTGACTGGTTGCAGTGAGACAGCTGTGGGGGCGTGTCTAATTGCAAGCAATCATAGGCTGCGGTAAGAGGGGAAGCAGTGAATACTAGATGGAATAATGAGCGGCTGGCATTTTCAAAATCAGGAGAAGCCCCCAGAGCAGTGTGACAGCTGTGCAGCACCGCATCGGTGATCAGTGAGTAGAAAGGAGGGAGGGAGAGACCTACCGACAGAGTGAGACCGACGGACCGACTGACACATAGACACCGAGAGACTATTTACACAACGTCTGGGCATGCCCAGAAACAAAAATCGGATCCATTGTTTGTTTCCGGCATATGTCTGTATTGTAATGTATGTATTTTCCGAGTGGCACACATGCATCCAGCTGTCCACATGCTATAGAGAAAAATATAATTGCACCACATTTCCATTATTCAATGGTTCAGGGCACATTACAGGCAGGCACTGAGGACAGTAGTCTGCATTGGCACTGCAGTTTATCATTGAAGACAAAAACTCTGGAAACCATGTAGGGGGTGCGGGGAGAAATCGACCAGTGAGTATATTTATTTATTTTGAAGTACTGTAATTTTGCAAGAATAAATCAAAATAATAAATGTGGTAACGCCTACTGTATGCCTTGTGTTACTGTCTGTTGGCATTGAGTGGCACAGTATATCCTGATCCACAATTTTAATACTGGCACAGACCTGGACTTTCTCCTAGCTGATAGTTTGCTACATAGAACCCTTTGTCCGCGAAACAATGAGCTTAACAGGAGTGTTCTCCATAAGAAAACAAAGCTCTATACTGTACTTCTCATTTCTCATATACATGATTTGTAATGATGAAATTGGAGGGAGGGAAGAATCGTGTCTTTTGAGGTCACAAATAGCTGTGTCTCCACAGAACAATCATACATAGCTGCCACAAATCTGCCACGTGGGAACATGACCTAACTAGTTAAGCAACAGCAGTAAACAGTTTTCTGTAAAATGTTTTTTTAATGGCCCTTTTGTGTAGTCAGTGCATTAGGTAAGCATTGTATGGGCTTCTCAATATCACACTTTAATTTCCTTTTATTCTTCTCCTTCCATAATTAAACACAATGGAAATGACTCGAGGGTTGTTGGTTATTTTTTTTGCATACAATGACTTTATACAAGATTCCACTTTCCAAAAAGAGTAAAACAATGGGCAAGTGATGTTGTTCACCTGCTTTTATTCTCTTTGTGGTCATTTTAATAAGGTCCTCCATTATTTGATGAAGCTTTGTTGAGGTCATGGAATAGATTGATTATAACTTCAGTACAGTTATCAAGGCTGTGGCTTGCACAGAGCCAAGCACCTGCTCGATCATCCTATGACTAGGATTCCTGTCATCTGGAAGTAAATGATAATTAACCTAATAAACGGCTGCAAAAAGATATCTTGAAGGCTTTATAGGGAATCTTTATAGGAGATTATCATTGCCGGACTAAGTAAGCTAGAGTTCCGCTAGTCAGGCACGCCCCTGGCTGTGATTAGCACCTTTATGTCTATAGCTTTTGTACATAGAGAGCCTGGTGTGGGCGGGGTTAGCTTTCTGAGCTCTGCTACATTGCTAAATCTAAAAACTCTGATTATGTCAGAACTGCTGCACCCAGTAAACTAAAGGCCCCGTTACACGCAACGACTTATCTAACGGAGTCAGGGATTCCGTGACACACATCCGGCATAGTTAGCGACGACGTTACGTGGGACACCAATGAGCGGCCGTTAACGATGGAAAAATACTCACCAAATCATCCATCGTTGACACATCGTTCAGTTTCAAAAAATCATTGGTTGTTGAGGACGCAGGTTGTTCGTCGTTCCCGAGGCAGCACAAATCGCTATGTGTGACACCTTGGGAACGACGAACTACAGCGTACCTGTGTCCTCAACGAGCACCGAGGTGGGAGTGACGGAGATGCGGCTGCTCTCCGCCCCTCTGCTTCTATTGGCAGCCCGCTCTGTTACGTCGCTGAGACGCCGAACAAACCTCCCCCTTTCAGGGGAGGTTGTTCACCGCCCACAGCGACGTCGTTAGGGACGGCTGTACATGTGACACGGACAAGCGAGATTGTGTGCCACGGGCAGCGATTTGCTCGTGGCGCACAAACTGCGGGGGCGGGTGCCATCGCTAGCGACATCACTAGCGATGTCGCTCCGTGTAAAGACCCCTTAAGTGATACATTGTTGGATTCAGGCTCTTTGCTTACATTATGCTGCTCTCAGATGAAGTAGCAAAAACCTGCTGAAAGATTCCTTTTAAGAGGTGAATACAGAAAGTCTCCTAGAAAATTGCCTAGCTTTTCATTAACTAAAGCATAACGATATATTTTTGTGAATTCAGCATACCCATTTATTCTCTTTTAAAGGGGTTATCCGGCTTATTTTGACTTTTTTTTTTTTATTATTACCCCATTGGGCTACATTGGGGCAGGTAAGTACATAGTGAGCACTTACCTGCCCTGCTGTCAGCCCCTATCCCCCGGCTCAGAGTGGTCATGTGACCGCTCCTGCCACGATTTTACTGCTTCCGGTCATTTCATGTCAACATGGGCAGGACCATGTTGACATGCAAATCTGGAACAGCTTGTTGCCGCCCTGTTGGGAGGGTACAGTGCGTGAGTCCCCGCACCCCGTACCCTCCCCGCCCACTGTGTCACCGCCAGCACCCCCTGCTCAGGATAGCAGGAGTGCCCGTGCAGTCTGTGTCCCGCTCCAGCCCTGCGGCTGCCTTCATTGCAGTGTGTGTCTGCCCGCATGCAGATTCTCACCCTGCAGTGCTGGCAGCCGTGGGGATAACGAGCGCTGCTGTCAGGAGGCAGATGAGATCATTACCTGCTGTGACGATCTCCTCTTCACTCCAGTCGCGCTGTCACTGCCGCCTATACCCGCTGCATTCTCACGTCACTAGCGGTGACGTCACGGGCGATACTGCTGAGAAGGCGGCGGGCATAGGCGGCAGTAACATCGCTGACAGGAGTGAAGAGGAGATTGTCACAGCAGGTAATGATCTCATCTGCCTCCTGGCAGCAGCGCTCGTCATGCCCTGCAGTGACCTGGGCTATTGATGTTAGCTCAGGTCACTGCATTGCTCTCCCAGCCAATGGGGAACATTCTGTTCTTCATTGATTGGGACATTGACTATGGTATGGGTCGTCATGTGTCCCCCTTATTGGATTACAATAAATTGGTGAAAGAGGGAATGTGTTGGGGAGTGTTTTTTCAAATAAAACTTTTTTTGTTTATTTTTTATTACTGACTGGGTATTTGATAGACGCCATGACATCACTAACCCCAGGGCTTGATGCCAGGTGACATTACACATCTGGCATCAACCCCATATATTACCCCGTTTGCCACCGCACCAGGGCAATGGGATGAGTTGGGTAAAAGCGCCAGGATTGGCACATCTAATGGATGCGCCACTTCTGGGGCGGTTGCAGCGTGCTATTTTTAGGCAGGGGAGTGTCCAATAAAAGTGGACCTCCCTAGTCTGAGAATACCAGACCACAGCTGTCCGCTTTACCTTGCCTGGTGATCCAATTTGGGGGGGACCCAGTGTTTTTTGTTTTAAATTATTTATTTAATTTAAAAAAACAGCGTGGGGTGCCCTCTGTTTTGGATTATCAGCCAAGGTGAAGTTGCCAGCTGTGGCCTGCAGCAGTCTGCTTTACCCAAGCTGGCTACAAAAGATAGGGGGGACCCCACGTCGTTTTGGTTTTTTTTTATAATTATTTTTTTTTTTTGGCTAAATAAAAGGCTAAGCACCCTTTAGTGCCACATGAAAGTCACTAAAGGGTGCCAGCTTAGAATATGCAGGGGGGTAGGACATTATATATGTCTCATCTATTTCTTTCTTGCTGCTTCCGTGTTTTGCGGTCCGCAAAAAAAACAGAAGGCACATGGATGCATCCATGAAAAAATGGACCGTTTTTTTGTGAACCGCGAAAACGGAACGGTCATGTGAATGTAGCCCACATGTGTTCCCTATGGGGGTAGGGGTCGATACAGAACAATAGTGAGGGGGGTGGTCGGTATAGAGCGGCGTGTGTGTGTGTGTGTGTGTGTGTGTGTGTATGTGTATGTATGTCGCAGAGCCCGATGTGGGCCTGTTATTTCCATTGCTAGAGTGATAACCGGTCACTGCTGGGGCAGAATACTGACAGGGAATGTGTGTGCAGAGGGCGGGGCGGGGCTGGACACTGAGGCTGGGCGGTGCCAGCTGTGACTCGGAGGTTTTGCACAGGAAGTTATCATGTTTGCTGGAGCTGAATGTAAACAAAGAGCTGCAGAGAATAAAGGGATAATTCAAGAGGAACAAAAGATAGAAAAAAAAATAACAATGTAGGGGTGATTTATATGACAATACAGCACAGATAAACTCAACATTTTTTGTTAACCTAATGTCGGACAACTCCTTTAAGTAAATCATTAGATAACATAGCTGAAGTTTTATTTTCATGATTTTCTTTTTTTATTTTTTGTCTACAGAGGAAGCTCTCATGTGAAGACAATACCTCATTACAAGGAGGAACAATGTGCTCCAGCATTAAATTTAGAGACCAAGAAGGTTCTGGATTTACAGGCTCCAATAACAAGGTTTGTATAAAGGGCCTGGAAATGCAATATAGAAAGCACAGATTTCAAGGCCTCCCTCACCGCCCAGCTGTTATCACCTCCAACAGCCGGATGTAAACAGCATATGGAGCGCAGCAGTACAGCTACCTACACGTTAGTGGCCAATGCTGATCCTACTGAAGAGAACAGGGGCTGAGCTGTTACTTGCCCACAGCCACTAATCGGTGTACAGAACTCTTTACGTCCGGCCACTTCTGGAATGTCAGGCCCCACTGATTTATTAAATCTTATCCAAAGGATTTGTCAACAGTATAAAAGTAGTGGACAACCCTTTTAATGAATGGTCTTCTTTTTTTATAGCATCCAGTCCATGATGGATGATCTTCTTGTGGCCACCGAGGATTGCTTGCTTCACCTCATTCACTGGGAAGGCATAACAAATGGAAGAAAAGCTATCAACTTGGCTACCATTCCTTTTTCAGTTGACTTGCAGCCATCTAGAGGTACTGTGACCTTCCACATTTTAAAGATCATTGAAGATAATAATTACTATCGAATGAATGGTGATTTCCCGAAATGTTGTGACTTAACGTGGTTGCCTCAGGTTCTTAAAGGGGTTGTCCACTACTCTGACAACCCAGTCTCAATCAGTATGTTTCCCCCAAGTATAATTATAACACCTATACTCACCTCGGATGCTAGCGCTGTTCCAGCGTTTTCTAGCATTGTCTAGCCTGGCTTTTCCGGTGCTCATGTGACACTGTTATCAAGCGATTGCTGCCGCCATTCAGCAGCCACTTCACTCTCCTCTCCTTCAAACAAGTCAGACATATGGAAGAAGTGACGGTGAATTACATACAATGAGGGAAGAGTGAAGTGGCCGCCAATTGGCCACAGGGATCTCATGACATAACACTATCACACGAGCCCCAGGAGACCTAGTGCTGAAACACTGACACCTGAGGTGAGTGTACATGTTATTATTAAACTTGGGGGGAGGACATAATGATTGAGAAGGGGTTGCCAGAGTAGTGGACAACCCCATTAAAGGGAATCAGTAACCAGATTTTGCTACAACATCTAAGGGGTACACTACGACATCGCAAGCCGATGCCGCGATGCCGTGCGCGATAGTCCCACCCCCGTCGCAGCAGCAATATCTTGTGATAGTTGCCATAGCGAACATTATCGCTACGGCATCTTCACATGCACTCACCTGCCCTGCGACGTCGCTCTGGCCGGCGAACCGCCTCCTTCCTAAGGGGGCGGGTTGTGCGGCGTTACAGCGACGTCACACGGTAGGCGGCCAATAGAAGCGGGGGGGCGGAGATGAGCGGGACGTAAAAATCCCGCCCACCTCCTTCCTTCCGCATTGCCGGCGTGACCGCAGGTAAGGTGATGTTCCTCGCTACTGCGACTTCATACACAGCGATGTCTGCTGCCACAGGAATGAGGAACAACATCGTACTGTCGCTGCTGCTAAATTATGGAAATGTCGGACCCTACACCGATCATATGATAACACTTTTGCGCTCCTTAATCGTATGTAAAAGGATTCACATACTGTGATGTCAACCGCGACGCCGGATGTGCGTCACTTTCGATTTGACCCCACCACCATTGCACCTGTGATGTCGTAGTGTGCAAAGTACCCCTAAGAGTAGTATGGTGTAGGGGCAGAGACCTTGATTCCAGCAATGTATTACGTACTGTACTGGTGCTGCTGATTTGATAAAATCTGTTTAACTGCTGTAGATCTTCTAGTTATTTGAATGCTGATCTCTGCATAATCCCACCACACCACTGATAGACAGTTGTCAGTGTACACTGTGCATAGGCAGAAAGCAGCAAATCAGTGGTAGTGGTGTGGTTGGACTACATATCCGCAGGTTTACTAAACCTCAAATGATCTCCTGCTGATAAAACAGTGCTGTGATGAAAGCTACACTAAGCAGCCCAGTAAGTGACACATCGCTGTCTCTACATTATGCTGTTCTCAGATTAGGTGGCAAAATCCTGGTGACAGATTCCCTTTTAAATGGGTAAAATTGCAAAGAACTAGTTACAAGAAGCAACTTTTCAATTTACCCCCTATTAAAAATCCCCCACAGGATTATAGGTAACTTTTCCTTGGCAGCATGTCAGAGGCTCTGATACCGGCTGGCTCCGTGACATCTAGAGCTTACAAGGTCTGTCAATGGCACCGGCCACCACTGAGACTGCAGAGGTGGCCAATAACCTAGGCAATGGGTAGTAAACTATGAAATTAAAAAATCCTCGCTCTGAGAAAAGGAGAGGATTTCCAATAAGGAGTAAATTGCCAAGTTGTGTTTCTGTACAGCCACTTTGTAATTTTAACCATTTAATAACAGGAGGCAACTCTTTTAAAGGGTTTTTCCAGTAAAAAAAAAATGTTAAGGCCTGGATTGCTAAAAAATAATAAACCGAGGCATATTTACTTTCCAGAATTGGCGTCTCCCTCCTAAATGCCAGTTTTTTTTCTTTGTAGCAGGAATTATCAGTACGCGGAGAGCGTGAAATGTTGCCTGTGGGCAAATTAGGGATCCACGAGTGTTCTCCTTGTTTGGCGCTCTGTGGCTTCTTACTACTACGGCCTGTTTCCGCTCACCATTGTAGGTCAGCAGGGTTAGTTCAGTGCCACATTCCTCTTTTCTGTATAAATATGTTTGTGGATGTTTAGAAATGAATTTTTAGTAGATGATTTTCACGGCCCCAAAAAGTGTCTTCTACTTTCCTAGCATGTGAGGTTATCGGACATGGGATGCCTGTCTTTCAAAGCCTTTATGGCATTTTCTATTGGTATGTCATGAATATTTGCGATGGGAAGACAAATGCTGTCTAAAGAAAACCTGTCCGTAGTACCCTGCTTTGGAGCAAAAACAATTCTAGGGATGAGCAAAGTCTTTTGAGTGCAAGACTAGTCTGACTGTATCTTCAGTGTGTATTGTACTTGTACGCTACGGACTGCATGTGCACATGGACCAATGTTAATCAGTACCAATTCACATCAACCTTTTTCGACAGACCGTGTGGATAAAAACTGCAGCATGCACTCAAACATTGAATACATTTAACAGATCCATTGAAAAGATTACATAGGAACTGAAAAAGGCCTTTAATTTATTTATTTTTTTTTAATTGTGGATGGAAAGAAGTATGTCATACAGAAGTCAATCTGACGTATGGATGACATTTGGAACACCATACAGACCATACACACCATCTTCTGGCAGATTACAGCCTTAGAAGGTCTTGCGTGGTAAATGATGACGTCAAAACAAAATAATACTGAACAGTATAAAAAATTCTTCTGTGAGCTTTGTGTGAGGTGGAAGGACCAGCATTAACATTTCCCTCACCAGATGCACTTGAGCCATGTATCACTGATTGTTTTATTTTCTCCCCAGCAGGTTCGTTCTTGGATTTTGAAGGGGTCCACATCCGAGATATGGAGCATTGTGTAACTCTCGATGGGTTTGCTGTTGTCTTTAATGATGGTCGCATTGGATTCATTACGCCAGTGTCAAGCACAGCAGATGTAAGCGCTCAGCTGGTAACAGAATGGCTATAAACGCTCCATTGTTCTTCTTCAGGATCCACCAGCTGAACCATTGTTCCACATCTGATAAAATTTGAGTTCCACATATAGTTTGATACAAAGGCTGGTACAACCGGTTTTTTCTTTTTGCCTATAGCACAGACTAAACCGAACTAAACCTAATGTCAATCTTTTTAGTATTTAGTGGCCCACACTTTGCTGCTTTTCCATTCTTTTTGGATCTAGAGTGGAACTTGATTATCCCCTGTCTCTCATTAGTGAAAGTGATGTTTCTGAGGCCTGATGGAAGTGGCTCCATTGATTAGCTCTGTGTGGTCCTCCAAGTTGTAAGGAGCTACCGTACCTTCCATTGAATGCATACTTCTGATCTCTACAACATGCTGCAAGTTTTCTTTCTCCTCACAGACCATCGATTCGGTTTAGACTATCACTCTTGTGCATTACACATATTCTACAGTTGGTCTGTGTGCGGTCTGTATTGTCCATCATGCACGTGGATCAAAAATACGCTAATAAGCCCTAAAAATGAATTGGATTCTGTCTTTGGAGACTATTGATTTTTCAACTATTTTTCATTTTTTACGCAAGTCAATGCTTAAAAACCTGTGTCCTTTTAAGCATTTAATGAACCAAATTATAAGTATATAGCAATACAACTTTTTCAGTAAACCCATTCTGACTTTAGCAAGGTACTATAATAATGCCACAAATTTGTGTGAATAGAATTGGCCAAACGCATGAGTTGACGTGTGAATGGTCACTTGACTCTCAGCGGTCTCTCCTGACTCCCGCAGACACATAAATGTTTGAATTGACCAATCATTTGTGTTTTCAAAAGGAAGAGTGTAGATAGACTCTGCCTTTGACAGCTTCTTCTCTCCTGTGGAACAAAAAGACTCTTATCGCTCCTGATCTCATCTGTCATGGGAAAATGTTGGAGGCCTCCATACATGTTAGTCCATCCTGACAATGTCTGCAGATTTTACCAACTGTAGATTATGGTTCTTACAATAGTTTATATTATATCATATGACACTATTTGTGTGTGTCTTATCTGCTTTCACTGGTAAGAGCCACTTTATATGATCTGGCTTTCACTGCCCTCTAGTTTATGGAGATGTCAGATGATCTGAGTCACTTCCCATTCAAATGTACAATTGTGATTCGAAAATATTGAAGCCTTTAATCCCCCCCCCCCCCTTCATAAAAAACATATGCCTTGGTCTCCTTTCTCCAGAGTATAGAGTCCCAGTAGTCTTCATATTTTCACCATGGGCCCTTACAAATTGTAGGCAGGCTTTTGGTAAAGGGTCTTTGTTAAAGAGACCCTGTCTTCCATATCAGGAATGATAAACTAAAGGCTTGGGCATAAAGGCGCTGTTCTGCTGATTTATTAGGTTCCTTCACTGTGGGAATCTTCAGCCTGGTTATTCTTTAATAACCATTG
Source organism: Anomaloglossus baeobatrachus (assembly GCF_048569485.1). NCBI lineage: Eukaryota > Metazoa > Chordata > Amphibia > Anura > Aromobatidae > Anomaloglossus > Anomaloglossus baeobatrachus. The sequence goes on along the minus strand of NC_134353.1, from coordinate 572,736,930 downwards.
GTGCAATGAGTTGTTCGTGCATCGGGGCAGGACTGTGTAGGGTTTTCATCTCTGCCACGGCCCCTGAGAAGAATCTTCATGCGGTTTAAAATGACGCCCCGTCCTTAGCCGCTGGCGGTTCTTGTGCAGATCGATCTGGTTGCAGAGTTAAGCAAAATAGCGCCGTTGTTGACGCATGCGCACATAAACCTCCTGGAGGTTTCAGGAAAAACTGCTCTGTGCCGATGCATGTGCATATTGAGATCTCAGCTCAGTGGCCATCCGAGATCTCAATCTGTGCATGCACTGACAACTGAAGCTTGCAACCAGATCGTTCTGCGCAAGCGCTGCCCTAAGGACGATGTGGAAATTTAAACCACTTGAAGATACTTTAGCCAGAGGCAGCTCCGGGGCCCTGGCAGAGATGAAGAACCTACACACAGTCCTGCCCCGATGCACAAACGTCTAATTGCACCCAAAGTTCCAGTGGTGAGTAAAGAATAACCAGGCTACGGATTTCTATGTGAAGGAACATATGAAATTAGCAGAACAGCACCTTTATGCCCACACCTTTTAGTTTTTCTTGTCTGATACTGATAACAGGTTCTCTATAAGTAACCCCCTTTTACAGTCAACTGTCTGCTGGACAACTGTAAAATGGAATGAGACTTACCTGTGGTTGACTTCTTAATTATAATTTTGGAATCTAAACTTTAGCTTTGCTCCCAAGACTTTTAATGAGGTGTGCTCATTTTTGCATATGGTCTTGAATGAATCTATTAGGTAAGTTGGTCTTTACATTCAATGTGGCAATAGTTTGTAGTAAGGTATTGCATACAAAAGAATGGATTCTGAAAGAGAACTAAAGGTTTTCTGACAAATCTATTGGGGTGTACTAATTTATGCTGAGCACTGTATATCATAATGTTTTGCAAAAGTTGAGTTCCTTAAATGAGGCCAATATTCTCGTGTCTTCAAGAAATATTGAAGTGAACCATTCGCTTTAGGACATAGAAGCGTATTATATAATGTATCTCTTGCTAGAGTAGACTGTGTATAACTACTCCACTCTATCTTGGCAATAGTCCCAGAAAATATTGCACAATATCAGAATGATAACCTTCTGTGCAATTAATTGTTCCAATATGTGACATTGCTGTTCAAGTGTCATATTCACGTTCTAAGAAAATCTACATAACATTGTGTATGGTGCTACTGCAGAAGATTATTGAGATTTCCTGGAGAGATTAGCCAGTTTAGTTTTCTTGTGGTAACAGAAGCGCCCATCACTGATTTGTAACTTTTTGTTTGCTTTGTGATTTTATTTTAATTTATTATGTAGTAAAGTAGTGTTTCTTATGCCAACAGCAGATCCATGGCGTGTGGGCACAGGATATCGTCGATGGAACCTGTGTGGCAGTAAACAATAAATACAGATTAATGGCATTTGGATGTGCCAAGTAAGTACCCGGCTTGTTATTTTGGGAAAATGTGCCTAAGCTGGCCAAGCTTCAATACTTCCAAACAAATCTTTTTCATTATTAAACCTGTTATGTCTGTTGATTAGTATGACATGAACTGTATAGACTGCGATACATTTTATAGCATGAAGGGAATGTCCACCCTTCAATCCAAAGTTATTACATATAGACTTTATTTATATAGGTCTAACCAGCTATCAGCGAAATTATATTGGCTTAATCACAGCATGAAATACCACCAAGCTCCCGGCTTACAAAGAACAATTTATCGGAGACCAATTTAAACTGCCTACACGAGCAGTTTCCTTTTATATAACTTAACATAGAGGGCTTTTCTGCAATTCTCTGTAAGGCCTAAGACACACAGCGAGAAAATCGGTGCGAGTGGAGTTCCATAAAACATCGCATTCCACTCTGACCAATATTAGCCTGTGTGTGGGTGCACATGAGCGATTTATTTTCTCAGCCCTAATCGGACTGAAAAGACAATCGCAGCATGCTGGGACTGTAATGCGAGACTCTTTTCTCTCGCACCCATTCAAGTGTATGGGGCGAAAGAAAAATCGCACTGCACTCGCTATACACCAGTGCACCGCGAGTGCAAAGCGAGAATCACAATAGCCGGCTATGGAGGAGAGAGGGAGATAAATCCCTCCCCTCCTCAGTGCTGGCCTCACCCCCCGCAGCTGAGGTCTGCTCGCACAGTCGGACCTCAGTCGCAGGGATACTCGCATAACACTTGACTCTGCTGTGCTGCCAGCGTAAGCCGAGTGTCATGCGAGAAATGCACTACTGCCCCGTGTGGCCCCGGTCTAATACATCTACTGTAGATTACTGTAAGTGTCTCTTTTTAGGTCTTCTGGAGTTATGTCACTCTTCATTGTGACCCAGCTGATATGACAGAGCATTGCCAGCTTCCAGCCATGCCCGCCAAGCTACAGCGCTAGGTGTAAAGCGGATGCACAGAATAATCTGATGGCTCCATGTTTTGCGTAGGCGCTTTACATATATAGACCCCGACCTATCAAAATGATCTATGCCAGAATGCGACTTTCAGCCTTTTCATGCAATTTTTATGGGTGGAACAGGGTTGGGACACCTCAACCCATGTAATTCATGATGAGCTGTTTGTATTCCTTACTCCAGGAATCTTACTCCAATACCTAATTAGAGTAAGATTTGTGTCAAAGCTCACTGAGGCACATCTCAGTTATCAGACATGTTCATTTTAGTCAGGAGCATGTGACACTGCAACATTTTTAACTCCAGTCTTGATGTATTGAACATGAGTCATCATTGATGATATCGCCATGAACGGGGAAGAGGTTGGAAGTCCGCAAAGCTCTCAGTCAACCTGTTAATGTGATGTAGCTACGACTGCATCACAACTGGAGAGTGCAGGTATCACGATTTCTGTCCATCAAGAAGAGCTGAGAGGAGAGACAACCAATGGATTATTCTCCCCTTCCCTGGCTCTTTAAAACTCTGGAGGATTTACAAACTGCAAAAATAATAATTTGCCTTATATAGCCCATGGCAAGCAGTATTCTGATATTGCTGAATGAATATAGCACTATGCATGAATGCATAGCTCTTTGTAATGGGGGAGCATGTCGGTATTTCACCTTGACTCTAGTTAGTACGGCATGTGGAGTTGAGAAAACAAATTTTCCAGCCCAGAGTCCTGCATATCTCCTACCTAATAGCATCCCTGATATCTCTGCTGATTAACAGGCCTGACACAATGTCATGTGTCATTCATTACGTCTGGCCTAAAATTAAGCAATCTGCAACACCTAAGCAGAAGAGGTGTTGGGATGTCGGCGGATAGAGGAGATTCACAAGGCTCTGGTATGCACCACCAATGTGGCTGCTGGGTCAGGGTCTTGCAAATCTTTTGCCAAACACCTCAGTAAGTGACACATCGCTGAAATCAGGGTCTCTGTCTCCACATTATGCTGCTCTGAGGAGCAAACCTAGTGACTGATTCCCTTTAAATGCCTCTAAAGCATGTTCCCTTTAAATCAAATTGTTCTGACTGATTTTATCTACTCAAAGCAAGTTTATTGAAGCCTGACATCAAATAATAACACATGAATCTTTTATTTTTAGAATTACCAGTGAGGTTTCTCTGTGCTTGCTATATTACTTTGCTATTATTTGGACAATTGTATATTCTGATTGATGGATGAGAGATGACTGTATGATGTGCAATGTAATTGATACTGTAAATTTGAGACAATAAAGCGGGCTTTACACGCTACGATATATCATACGATATGTCGCCAGGGTCACGTCGTAAGTGACGCACATCCGGCCTCGTTTGATATATCGTAGCTTGTGGCAGCTACGAGCGACTGTTAACGAGCAAAAATACTCACCTTATCGTTGCTCGTTGACACGTCGCTCATTTTCTAAAAATCGCACGTCCTTCTGCACGCCGGTTGTTCATTGTTCCTGGGGCAGCACACGTCGCTTCGTGTGACACCCCGGGAACGATGAACACAGCTTACCTGCGTCCCGCCAGCAAAGCGGAAGGAAGGAGTTGGGCGGGATGTTTACGTCCCGCTCATCTCCACCCCTCTGCTTCTATTGGGCGGCCGCTGTGTGACGTCGCTGTGACGCTGAACGTCCCTCCCCTTTCAGAAAGAGGATGTTCGCCGCCCACAGCAAGGTTGTTTGGAAGGTGAGAACGTGTGACGGGGGGTTACAACATTGTGTGACACGGGTAAGAAATTGCCCGTGCCGCACAAACGATGGGGGCGGGTGCGATCGCAAATGCGATCGCACGATTAATTGCAGCGTGTAAAGCAGCCTTAAGTGATCTCGTCAGCAAACATCACGTTCTTATTTCCACTTGTGTAGAGCTGCATTTAATTCTGCTACAGACCACTGTACACATTCTTTACCCTTCACGGCCACGGAATGAACAGTACCACAGACCACATCACCATGGCTTTCTAATCCAATGATCGCTTATAGGTTGTGAAATATTAACTATCCGCTTTTTCACAGGATTGTGTATATACTTTAGTATTTAAAGTATTTAGTATTTTGCAGATAGCTTTCTGTCTAGCTAAGGCAAAGTCAAATTATTGAGGCAAGCAAGATTTGGTTCAGAAAAATATAGCTTTTATTCAATTTTTTTTTTTAATGTATCACAAACATTTCAGTACTGTGCCACAAGCCAGGCATACCCTGGAGAGCATAACTAAGCACCTACCTGGTCTTTATTAGGGCCTCTGATGGTGGGGATATGCTGGGCAGCATGTAGTCGCAGGTACCACTCATAGGGCAGTCCCTGGTCTGAAGCAGCTGACTGAAGGGAGGGGCAGACATACAAAGTGTTAAGGGCACAGGCAGAAACTGAGTCAGATGGACCAAGGTCTGGGTAGGAAGCACATGTTCAGAATACAAGCCGCGATCAGGAGTGGAGAGGTCAGACATGATAAACTGAAACAAGCTGTGGTCAAAAATTGGTGTTTAAGCCCACGTCAAGGCCCATAAAGGAAAACACACCATTTGATTTTTGGAACGTAAACTTTTTGCGGAGCCCCTGACTTGCCAAAACATCATAACTAAAACACTCCACAATTGACCCCAATTTGCAAATTAGACCTTTCAAGGAATTAATCTAGGGGTGTACTGATCATTTTTAAACTACAAGAAATTCACAAAACTTTATATCATTTAGGTGGGAAATAAGAAAAAAAAATCCTTTTTTTTCCCCACTAAAATACTTTAGCACCATATTTATCATTTAAACAAGGGTAATAGGAGAAAATTGACCAATTTCTCCGGAACAGCGATACCTCATATGTAGAGATGAGCGAACTTGAGTTTCAGTGTTCGTGCGAAACACAGACTTTAAAAAATAAAAAAAAAGGTTCAAGTGCTTTACATATGCAAACCACTCACGCAAGCATCGTTATGATTGGTGCTCAGGTACGCTCGGTGCTCAGCCCAGTGCGAGCTACTTAAGGCCCCGTCACACTAAGCAACATCGCTAGCAACATCGCTGCTAACGAACAACTTTTGTGACGTTGCTAGCGATGTTGCTGTGTGTGACATCCAGCAACAACCTGGCCCCTGCTGTGAGGTCGTTGGTTGTTGCTGAATGTCCTGGGCCATTTTTTAGTTGTTGCTGTCCCGCTGTGAAGCACAGATCGCTGTGTGTGACAGCGAGACAGCAACAACTAAATGTGCAGGCAGCAGGAGCCGGCTTCTGCAGAGGCTGGTAACCAATGTAAACATCGGGTAACCAAGAAGCCCTGTCCTTGGTTACCCGATATTTACCTTTGATACCAGCCTCCGCCGCTCTCACTGTCAATGCCGGCTCCTGCTCTGTGCACATGTAGCTGCAGGACACATCGGGTTAATTAACCCGATGTGTGCTGTAGCTAGGAGAGCAGGGAGCCAGCGCTAAGCATTGTGCGCTGCTCCCTGCTCTGTGCACATTTAGCTGCAGCACACATCGGGTAATTAACCCGATGTGTGCTGTAACTAGGAGAGCAGGGAGCCAGCGCTCAGTGTGCGCTGCTCCCTGTTCTCTGCTCTGTTCTGTAGCTCCGTGCACTGGTAACCAAGGTAAATATCGGGTTGGTTACCCGATATTTACCTTAGTTACCAAGCGCAGCATCTTCCACGCGGCGCTGGGGGCTGGTCACTGGTTGCTGGTGAGCTCACCAGCAACTCGTGTAGCGACGCTCCAGCGATCCCTGCCAGGTCAGGTTGCTGGTGGGATCGCTGGAGCGTCGCAGTGTGACATCTCACCAGCAACCTCCTAGCAACTTACCAGCGATCCCTATCGTTGTTGGGATCGCTGGTAAGTTGCTTAGTGTGACTGGACCTTTAGTGTTTGAACTGCTCGCACTGGAGGTAATAATGGCGTTATCAGATGTAGTGTGCACCAAACAACAAAAAAGGAAAAACCCTGCCTCTGGAAGAGATCTGTTTATGGCTGGGTGCATGTGGGTGGAGACCCAAACTGCCCAATTAGTAACTTTCATTGGGGTTCCGGTCAAGTCCAGGTCCCAAACCAAACTTTATCTAAAGTCCGGCTGACACTCCAAACCGAACTTCCACAGGTCCGCTTATCTCTACTCATATGTGGTCTAAAACTAATGTTTGGGCACATGCAAAACTCTGAAAGCAAACCGTGCTATTTAACTTTTGGAACACAAATTTGGACACTGTCTTGCATTTGCAGAGCCCCTAAGTGCTAAAAAAAAAAAAAAAAAAAAAAAAAAGCAGAAGAAAAAACAGAAGTGACCCCACTGTACAAATTGCACCGCTCAATGAATTTATCTACGGCTGCAGTAACTATTTTTATGACATCCATGCCATATTTTGTTTTACTTTTTCCCGATCCACCCACGTATGAATACTTTTTGAAGGTACTGTATATACCGCGTTTGAACTCACCCATTTTTCTCCATCTTTAACCCCTTCAGCCCCCGGGCACTTTCCGTTTTTGCGTTTTTGTTTTTTGCTCCCCTTCTTCCGAGAGGCGTAACTTTTTTTATTTTTCCATCAATCTTGCCATATGAGGGCTTGTTTTTTGCGGGACGAGTTGTACTTTTAAATGAAACCATAAGTTTTACCATATAGTGTACTGGAAAATGGCGAAAAAATTCCAAGTGCGGAAAAATTGCAAAAAAACTGGGATTGTACAATAGTTTTTGGGATATTTTATTCACCGTGTTCACTATATGGTAAAACTGATGTGTGGGTATGATGCCTCAGGTTGGTGCGAGTTTGTAGACACCAAACATGTATAGGTTTACTTGTATCTAAGGGGTTAAAAAAAATTCACAAGCTTGTCCGAAAAACGTGGCGCACGTTTTGCGCCATTTTCCAAAACCCGTAGCGTTCTCATTTTTCAGGATCTGAGGCTCAGTGATGGCTTATTTTTTGCGTCTTGACCTGACGTTCTTAACGGTACCATTTTTGCGCAGATGCTACGTTTTGATCGCCTGTTATTGCATTTTGCGCAAAATTTGCGGCGACCAAAAAACGTAATTTTGGCGTTTGGAATTTTTTTGCCGCTACGCCGTTTACTGATCAGATTCATTGATTTTATATTTTGATAGATCGGGCATTTCTGAACGTGGCGATACCAAATGTGTGTATTTTTTATTTTTTTAACCCTTTAATTTTCAATGGGGTGAAAGGGGGGTGATTTGAACTTTTAGGTTTTTTATTTTTTTTTAATTTTTTAAAACTTTTTTTTTTACTTTTTTTTTTTATTTTACTAGTCCCCCTAGGGGGCTATAGCGATCAGCAATCTGATCGCTTTGCACAATCTGCAGATCTCAGCTACAGAGCTGAGAACTGCAGATTTGCTGCTTCACTTTCAATGCCGGCTGTATTCCGGCATTGAGAGGAAGTGACTCATGTTAGCCACAGGCGTCATCACATGACCCTGTTCTACCATGGCAACCGCCGTAAGTCACGTGATCATGTCACGTGACTTCCGGCGGGGGCGGGGTAAGTCACTGTAATGGCGGCGCCCATATAAATATCGCTGCCAAGACTTTGGCCGCGAAATGTAAGGGGTTAATGGCCGCGGGTGGAAGCGATTCCACCCGCGGCTAGCAGGCACACATATCAGCTGTTGATAACAGCTGATATGTGCGCCGATCGCCGCCGCCCGCCGGCGGCAGGGGGCGGGGCTTACCGGAAAACGATCCATGACGTATCTAGTACGTCATGGGTCGTTAAGGGGTTAAGCCCATCCCCACCATCTGCCCAGTTTTTGATTATGCCATCCGATCATATACTTCCAGTTTTAGCCAACCAACATATGAGGTTTGGCCTTTTCAGTTGACCTTAGTCTCATATTTTTGACTACCTTATACAAAGTTGAAGAGATTCAGATCCTGTGTTTTCTCTATGAATACCAGGATGACTGCTCTCCTGCAAAAGGTCATGGGCTTCTTTATTGCGGTGTTCTTGCGTCTCTACTTTTTACTTCTATTCGACAGTGTTTCCTGCGATGGCATGGCTAAAGAGCTGTGTGCGAAGGCTTATTTCAGTAGCTAATAAGGCACCTTTTTCATCTATTCATTCATCATGGTAGAGAAGGGGACAAGCTATTGAAATAGGCCAGTTACCCATTCCCCTGCCCACGTGTGCAAATGGGAAACTCTTCTGTGTTGAAGTCAAAGCAGAAGTACCACTGTTGGGATCGCTGTGAACATGTAGAGATCAGGTAATCTCTAACATAACAAGGATAGTCGTTGGCTCCGTATATTTGTATTAGGAACACATCTAAACATACTAGGCTCAACCATTGAATTCATCAGTTTGCCCTTTGTGTCACCAAGTCATCACCCACTATACTTTTTCTCTCCTTTCCTTAGTGGTTCTGTACTTGTATACACGATAGATAACGCAACCGGCGCTATGCAGCTTTCTCATAAATTGGAGCTCACTCCTAAGCAGTATCCTGGTAAGTCCCTAATAGTTATTTCTCGTCATTTTGTGTACACAATTTTTGAGCTTTTTGTCTCTTTACTTTTTTATAATCTATTGGGGATTTTTTAACTCCTTTTTAAGAGGAAAATAAATCATTATCACTTTTCTGCTTGAATATAAATGTGTTTATAGATTTAAAAATTCTTTATGAATCAAATTTAGTGATGTGTGTGCTGGTAATAATGGTTTATAGAAGATATTACATTTTTATTATTACGTGTGGTCAAAAGTTCGGACACACCTGTTCATGTAATGGTTTTCCTTGTTCTTATTGGAATGTGCACATTGTAGATTGAGACTGAAGGCAGCAAAACCACGAAGGGGCTCATATGTTTGAGTAGACACATGTAATACAAAACAAAACGTATGCTAAACCTTTGGCCCTGTTCACCCTGCATTTCTGCAGTGCGTCCTGGGTTATGTCTGAATCCCTCTAAAACTGGATTCAGGTGAATCGCCAACGAGGCACTTTTTGTGCTGACACGAATGGGGTTCTAATGAACTGTTTTTTTTTTTTCTTTCAACACACCCGTTTGTTCAGATGGTCAGTTTGTCTGAATGCCGGACTTAGGGGATTGATGGAACTCCCAGATATACTACAGAAACACAATGTGAACAGGGCCTTAGATTCCTTAAAATATCCCCATTTTACTTTGATGATGGCTTTACACCCCCTTATAATTGTCATCAGCTTCATAAGGTAATCACCTGGAATGGCTTTCCAATCATCTTAAAGAAATTCCCAGAGGCCCTGAGCATTTGTTGCTGCTTTGCCTTTAGGGGCACTTTGCACACTGCGACATCGCAGGCCGATGCTGCGATGCCGAGTGCGATAGTCCCCGCCCCCGTCGCAGCAGCGATATGTGGTGATAGCTGGCGTAGCGAAAATTATCGCTACGCCAGCTTCACACACACACTCACCTGCCGTGCGACGTCCCTGTGGCCGGCGACCCGCCTCCTTGTTAAGGGGGCGGGTTGTGCGGCGTCACTGCGACGTCACACGTCAGGCGGCCAATCGGAGCGGAGGGGCGGAGATGAGCAGGATGTAAACATCCTGCCCACCTCCTTCCTTCCGCATAACCTACGGAAGCCGCGGTGACGCCGGTAGGAGATGTTCCTCGCTCCTGCGGCTTCACACACAGCGATGTGTGCTGCCGCAGGAGCAACATCGGACCGTCGCGTCAGCGTAATTATGAATTACGCCGACGCTGCACCGATGATACGATTGCGACGCTTTTGCGCTCGTTAATCGTATCATCTAGGCTTTACACACTGCGATGTCGCATGCGATGCCAGATGTGCGTCACTTTCAATTTGACCCCACCGACATCGCACCTGCGATGTCGCAGTGTGTAAAGTGCCCCTTAGTCTGTGGTCCAACTCTTCCCCAGTCATCTCTGTGAAGTTGAGGTCGGGTAATTGTGGAGACCAGGTCATCTGATGCAGCACTCCATCCATCTCCATCTTGGTCACATTACCTGGAGGAGGATTTTGGTTCATTGTCTTGTTGCAACACAAATAAAGGTCTCACTAAGCATAAACTAGATGGGATGGTATGGAGAATGCTCTGGTAGCCATACTGCGTAATATTGCCTTGAACTTGTACTAAATTGCCAACAATGTCACCAGCAAAGCACCCCCCACACCATCACACCTTTGTTTCCATGTTTTACGGTTCACACTACACATGTGTAAACCAGCTGCTCACCTATTGCGCATCTCACAAAGACATGTTGTTCTGTGCAGCAATTTTACCATAAAGGCCTCATTCTTGGAGTCTCCTCTGGATATTTGATGTTGAGATCTGTCTTCTACTTCATGTCTATGCAAGGTCTGTTATCTGAGGTGCTTATCCTCTGCAGAAAAGGTAAATATCTTGTCTTCAGTCTGGGGCTGTGCTCATAAAAGCCAGTTTCTTCATAGCAATTGATGGTTTACATGACATCATTGATGATGATAACGTCAGAGTTCTAGCAATTTTTGGAATAGACTGTGTCAAAGTAACAATGGACTGTTGTTTCTCTTAGTCCCCAGTGGTTCTTGCCGTTTTGTGGTTTAGAATAGTTATGCGGGCGTCACACGATATGTCGGCGGGGTTACGTCGTAAGTGACGCACATCCGGCATAGTTTCATATATCGTAGCGTGTGACAGCTACGAGCGACGGTGAACAAGCAAAAATACTCACCTTATCGTTGCTCGTTGACACGTCGCTCATTTTCAAAAAGTCGTTTCTTCTTCTCTGCGCCGATTTGTTCATCGTACCGGTGTAGCACACATTGCTCCGTGTGACACCCCGGGAACGATGAACACAGCTTACCTGCGTCCTGCTGGCAATGTGAAAGGAAGGAGGTGGGCGGGATGTTTACGTCCCGCTCATCTCCGCCCCTCCGCTTCTATTGGCCGGCCGCTGTGTGACGTCGAACGTTCCTCCACCTTCAGGAAGTGGATGTTCGCCACCCACAGCAACGTCGCTCAGCAGGTAAGTGCGTGTGACTGGGGTTTAACGACTTTGTAACAACTAATTGCCCTTGACGCATAAACGACGGGGGCGGGTACGATCGCTTGTGCGATCGCACGATATATCGTATCGGGTGACGCCCACATTATGGAATAGGAGTGAACACTTTGCACCTATGTACCATCACTGCCTCCATTAATGGTCACAAACCTTTTCTGAAGGCTTGCACAAGTAACTTTTGAAAAGGCATGCTCATTCATTTATCTGACAAAGCTGCATGACAAGGGGTGGGTGTAAAGCTGACATCAGAGTAAAGGGTGCTAACTTGAGGAGTCTAGGTTTAACACCTATCCTAGTTTTTCACACACATTTCTTTAGTATTTTGTTTCCGTTTGCAATTTTGCTGCCTTTAGTCTGACCCTACAATGTGCACATTACAGTAAGCATAAAAAAAAATTTATGAACAGGTGCATCCAAAATTTAGTGGCACTGTACACTTATATTTTTAAAGGGAATCTGTCAGGTCCCTTTTGCCCTCCAACCCAGCAGCAGTCATACCTATATGCCCACATTCCCTGTATAATGCTATTCACTAATATGAATGTTTTAAAAAAAAAACAATTTATAAACCTCGCTGTCCCTATGCTACTTAGGCCTGTGACCGTTGAAGGGCCGTTAGTTCCCCAGACTTGTCATCCCTTTTTACCTGTGGGCGTGATATGGATTGTTCATCACTTCCAGCTAATGGAAATCTCGCTCATGTGTGCGGCTCATTTCGGTCACATTGGTGCGATTCAGCAGCCAGTGATGCCAGCTCGTGGAAATCATGTTATCACAGCGGCGTGATGACACAGAAAGAGGGACAACTAGTCTGGGGATCTAAAGCCCCTACGACTAGTCACAGAACTATTTAGCATAGAGAAAGTGAGTTTTATAAGCATTCGTATTAGTGAATAGCATTATACAGGGAATGTGGGTATACACATGTGAATGCTGCTGGGTCGGAGGGCATAGAGGACCTGACGGATACCATTTAAGGTTTATCGAGAACATTACAAAAGTCATCAATGAACTTGTTGTAACTGTTTACATTAGATATCTGGAACAAGACTGGATCAGTGAAGTTAATTCGGTGGTCACCTGATTATAGCGTTGTCATGGTGACTTGGGAATGTGGAGGCCTTTCCCTGTGGAGCGTATTTGGAGCACATCTGATTTGTACTCTTGGAGGAGATTTTGCGTAAGTAATCTGAGGCTGCTTCCCCCTTCTGTGTCTATTACCTGTGCTCCTCTCCGAATACCTCTGTCCTAACAATTATTAAATGGACGTTCATATGTGGATATCTATGTTTGGCTTTTAAATAACTGCTTGTTAAAGAGTGTGTATCACTTCTGAGAAAATCCCCCGTATTCACAGTAGATAAAATTATAAGACTATTCTTAAATACATGTCATGAGTTAATCAGCTGATTCCCCTCAATATTATAGGGGCAGCGGCTGTACTTTCATTTTAGCAGTGTGGTTGCATAATCTGATGCGATTCTGTTCCATGTGGGCATACGGCATGTGAGTGGACTGAGTCTGTACAGCATCCTAATGCTAGATAGAGCTTTGTGCTCTGACTTGGCATTATATATAGTGGACTTCACTTTTTTCTTCTCTTTTCGTAGAGTAATTAGTCCATAGAATATGATGGGAAAGTTAATTTGCCTTTTTATATTTAAAAAAATTAAATAAATCTCGATAAATAAATATCAAATTAATAAATTGCAAATAGAAAGTTTTCTAACGTCTTACCAGGAGCCTGATGAACTCTATTAACCTGCAGATATGATTTAAATCTGCAAGTTTTATAGCGCTCTTAAAACTGCTCAGCTGCCACACTGAAAGCCTGGCTGCCAGGAGGAAATTAACTTAATTCTCCCGGCAGTCTTGGGATTTCAGTCATAGGGACGTGATTGGAGCAGCTTCAGTTACTGCTAACCACACAGTGAGTGGTGGCTTTAACTACGCTCTGCAACTGACTGACATCCTGCTCTGTATTGATGGTAACGATCTATTGAGCGGTTATTGAATCTGCTGCGGCCACTCCTCCAATGACTAAAAGCTGGAGGCTACTAGGATACTAGGAGAAATATTTACCGTATTTTTTGGATTATAAGACGCACTTTTCCTCCCAAAAATTTGGGAGAAAAATGAGGGGTGCGTCTTAAAATCTGAATACAGCTTACCAGGGTGCTGTTTATTCGGCGACCGGGTGCGTTTTGGCGGCCGGGTGCCTGTGGCTGCGTGCAGGCAGCCGGGTGCCCGTCGGTGCCGGCTGCACCTCTGTACGGGCGGGAGGGCAGCCGGGTGCCCGTTGGTGCCGGCTGCCTCTCTGTACGTGCGTGCGGGCGGGCAGGCAGGCAGTCGGGTGCTCGTCGGTGCCGGCTGCCTCTCTGTGCGTGCGGGTAGCCGGGTGCCTGTTGGTGCCGCCTGCCTCTCTGTGCGTGTGGGCAGGCGGCCTGCTCACTGTCACTCTGCGTGTGTGCTTCGGGCGGGTGGCGTTGTGGCAGGTGTCCCAGTGTGTCCGCGGTCCCAGTTTCAAATGATGGCGACGGGAGTCAGCGCATGGACAGATGGATCTCTTGGCTGAGAGCTCCATCTGCGCACGCGCCGCTCCGGGAGTCAGCACGTGCGCAAATGGAGCCCTTGGATGAGCTCTACATCTGCCCATGCCCCCTCCAGGTGCCATCATTTGAAGCGGGACCGCGGACACACTGAGACACTTACTTGACCGGCCTGCTCCACCTGTCACCCGCCGCCACGGACCCGCCACGGCTCCTACCACGGACTTGCCACGGCTCCCACCACGGACCCGCTACGTCTGACGCTACTAACCCTCCGCGGCTGCCAGAACAACCTCTGCCTCCCGTGACCCCGGTTCACCATCACTGCTGCCCCCCTCCGGTAAGACAACAGCGGATTATAAGACTGACCCCATATTTTTTTTTTTTTTTACCCTTTTTTTAGCTCTAAATTTGGGGTGCGCCTTATAAAACGAAAAATACGGTACTTTCCTTCTTTAGCTATGCTGTAAGTATGGTGGCCGGACAGTTTTAGAACTCTATTAATCTGCTGATTAACCTCTGCAGGTTAATAGAATTTTGAACATTGCAGGTTCCGCTTTTTAAGGCTTTTACTCTTTCAATAGAAGAGCATCAGGTGCATTCCTGTCTAGTAGACATAGCTGTGGACCCTCGGGAGACAATAGAAGACAGAAGCGGTATTAAACCCCTTCACTTTTGCACTCTACGTTACACTCAATGAGCACTATATGGTAAACTGAAGCTTTTGCACTGCTGATGATTCTGTAGCACTTGGCAGTGAAGCGTTTGAGTGCAATAGTACACTGTTTCTCACGTTTTGGGGTTTGTTTTTTTTTTGTATTTCATGAAAAAATGGTCCAAAAATTAGCTTTGTCATTTGTAATCAGGCAGACCGTTTTGTAAAGAACACGGACTTAAACTGATGATGTTGCTGTCAGAGGTAACTGCATCATGCTCTGACTGAGACAAGTGATGTGGTATATATTGCATAAAGCCCTACACCTTCTTCCCACTAATATGCTTACTGGCAGCAAAGGACGCCAATTATGACCTGCATTTGGTAGTACAAGTTTCCAAACAACTGGTGATGGTGTTGCTGTTGATTGCAGCTCCCACATTTTTGTTCATATTTTTTTTCTTTTACACTACTGTCCATTGCCATTCCCCCTTTAACCATAAATTTTGGATAGCCCTTTAAGTTTTGACAATCTTTTCAACCCCAGTTATTAAAATTGTGGCAATATGGATGTAACAAGATTTACTAGGGAGCTAGGCACATATGCAGAAAGCAAAATATGGCAGCAGGCCGCAGTATGTGTGGCATGTGCGATCTGTTAAATTGTTCTAGTAAAACACTTTTGCAAAAACAGATATGCTGTTAAAGGCCCATATTTTTGTTTGATTTATCAAAATTCAATTGTCTTCCCAAAAATGACGTAATAAGAAAATGCTCGATAGGTAGACGTTCATAAGTGTGGGCTGTATAGATGTAAAATTTGTCTAGTAATACAAATATATGCAAAAAAATATTTTTTGACGTGCACACTTTGCATAGTAGACAGCTATTAAATGTCTCAATCTTGAGGAATATTCTTTTTATACTTTTAAATAAAAACAATTTTTTCTCCTTTCGTAAAAAGAATTGGACAAGAAATGCAGCAACCCAGTGTATTCGCTTATGACAAGCATGTACACATTTTTTGACTGCTACGTATGTCAGATTAATTTTCTGTAAAAAGTAAAAATGCTGTTTTTGTACTTTTCTAGTATATTACGAATGAGGAGAAAAAAAAATGTATAATTGTAATTCAGCTGCAGTAGGACAGATGTCAACTACTCCTTATCACTGATCAATCACTCTTAAGCCCCCATCACATTTAACGACTTTCCAGCGATCCCGACAACGATACGACCTGATAAGGATCGCTGGTAAGTCGCTACATGGTCGCTGGTGTGATGTCACAGAGTCAGATCTTCCCAGCGATGCAGCAACGATAATGTGACCGTAGCGACCCGTATAACGATCTCCGAGGGCGTTGGGACCCATACATGGCTGTACGTGTCTGAGCTCTGAGTAGTCAACGAGGTCGTTGGTAATGCGTCAAACACACCGATGCATTCTGCCCAGCAGGACCTCGACGATCAAAAAATGGTCCAAGCCATTCCAACACGACCAGTGATCTCACAGCAGGGGCCTGGTCGCCGCAATGTGTCAAACCTAGCAAGATCGCTGGCGAGGTCGTTGTTGCGTCACAGAATCTGTGACTCGGCAGCGATCTCGCTATGTGTGAAGATACCTTTACTGCTGCTCTCCTATATAGCTTTCTTCCCCTATCAATTGAATCTCTGTATTATTCACAGGCTACTACACTCCTTCACCTCTGCAGTTGCAAAAGACATTACTGTCTATAGTAATAGAAACAAGAAGGCAAAGACCGAAACCATTGGATAAATGCTAAGTAGAGATGAGTGGACCTATGAAAGTTCGCTTTGGAGGGTTCAGCCAGACTTTAGATAAAGATCTGTTCTGAACCTGAACCTCATTGGAAGTAAATAATTGGGCAGTTCGGGTCTCCGCTCACATACAGCCAGCCATAAACAGAACACTTCAAGGGGGAGGGAGGGCGAGGTTTTTGGAGTTTTTTGTTTTTTTGGGGGGTTTTTTGGGGTTTTTGTTTTTTTTTCTTTTTGTACGCGCTACATCTGATTTTACTCCCAGTGCGAGCTGTTCAAACAGTGCAAGTGACTCGCTCTAGTGGTTTGCATACAAAAAGCGCCAGAACTAGAACACTGATTTTATTATTTTTTTTATTTATTTATAAAGTCTGTGTTTGGAACGAACACTGAAGTTTAAAGTTCGGGTCCGCTCATCTCTATTTCAGAGCTGTGAACTTCTAAATCACCCTAAAATGACTGCTGCATTTCCTGCCTAGGTTTTTGTACAGGCTATATAGTCTCTCCTGATTGGCATTGCAATACCATGTAATGTAATAGTGTAAAGGTATTATGGGGAATCCCTTGCTGTCATCTTGGGGCAATGTGAGCCTTCTGTGGCTGATTCAATGTTTTACAATATGTAAAATAGTGGCACGCATGAATAGCATTCCTAACTGTTTGAATTCGCTGAGACTTGCAAAATTCATCAAATATGACTCGGAATTTCATTTGCATTACTGTTACATATGATAAATATTATATTTCACTACATACTACACGTTATAAAAAAAAACCTACAAATATTGGGTACCATAATAACTTGCAGAATTTGTGGTTGTTTGGTGGTATTGTATATACATGACTCCCTAATTGATATGTCCCATAAATAGAGCTAAAAATATGATTTGACCCACATGAAACAAAACCTCATGTCACTACGCCAGTGAAAAGTGAATAAAGATTTTACCTTTTGAAAAGCTGTAAGGCAAAAACAACAAAAAATTGGCCGGTCAAATTTTTACAATGAACTGAACACGCGATGAATTAGTGGCTGCAGAGTGGAATGCAACTTTTTTTTTTTTTTTATTATTATTATTATTATTATTCTTTCCTTATTGGAGATGTTAGCAATCAAACTATTGGGCACCTAATGAGTTACCTTTTTAAGTCCAAGTTAGTGTTGTCAAATAGTTTTCACTGGGGTCGTGTACATCTTCTCCGAGTATGATACTGACCAATTATAGCCAGGCAGCATCAACTAGAGAAAAAAAGAGTACGCACCCACAGTAGCTTAGAGCAGGTTTCTCAGTGTTTGAGATCTAAAGGCCACTTCACACATAACGAGTTCGCTAACGACATTGTTGCTACGTCAGTTTCTGTGACGAAACAACGACTTTACCAGCGATCTCGTTATGTTTGACACGTACCAACGATCCGCCCCCTGCTGTGAGATCGTTGGTCGTTGCTGAATGTCCTGGGACCTTTTTGGCTCATTGGAGTCCTGCTGGGCAGGATGGATCTGTATGTTTCACACCTACCAACGATCTCGTTAACGACCTAGATGAGAACTTAAAGTGTGACATGTAGGCATGTAGTTGCGTCACCTTTTCCGCGCCCCCCCCTGCACCGATTGGTTGGCGTTGAGAACAGTAAGCAAACACTCGGGAACGAAAGAGGGATGAATCCGGGTGCGGATGCAGCTTCGATCCGAAAAGCAAGCAAGCAACCGGGAACAAAGTACGAATGAATCCGGGTGGAGTCGCAGGTTCTATCCTCAAAGCAAGGCTCAAAAAGGGACAAAGGATGAAGCAATACAAAGTTGCCTTCTAGGCCGGCCGCCTAATCAGAACGCAGTATTGGCCACCAATCGAAGCCGAGGGGTGTGGAAAAGGCGACGCATATGCATGCCTAAGTGGCTTACAGCGTCAAACACTACGTCCCTATTCGAGGTCGGAATCGTTACATAGCTGCTGTGTGACAGGGTCCCAACGAGATCGTTATACAGGTTACCGTTACTAAAGTTATTGGGAAAATGACTGTGTGACATCTCGCCAACGATTTAACAACGATCCCACCAACGATTTAACAACGATCCGGAAACTGTGATGTTGTAACGATCTCGTTAACGATCTCGTTATGTGTGACTGGAACTGAAAGCTGGTGTCACACTAAGCGACAGCGACAACGACGTCGCTGTTACTTCACCATTTTCGGTGACGTAACAGCGACCTTGTAAGTCGCTGTTCTGATCGCTGCTTAGCTGTCAAACACAGCAGAAGCAGCGATCATAACGTCGCTGTGCTACATGTGCAGAGAGCAGGGAGCCGCGCTTAGCGCTGGCTCCTTGCTCTCCTACAGTACACATCGGGTTAATTAACCCGATGTGTGCTGCAGCTACATGTCACAGTGCAGAGAGCAAGGAGCCGCGCGCACTGCTTAGCGCTGGCTCCTTGCTCTCCTTGCTACAGTATACATCGGGTTAATTACCCGATGCATACTGCAGCCACATGTCACAGTGCAGGAGCCGGCGCTGGCAGCAAGAGCGGAGGCTGGTAACCAGCGTAAACATCGGGTAACTAGGGAAAGGTCTTCCCTTGGTTACCCGATGTTTACGCTGGTTACAGCTTACCGCAGCTGCCAGTGCCGGCTCCTGATCGCTTCATTTCGTCGCTCTCTCGCTGTCACACACAGCGATGTGTGTGTCACAGCGGGAGAGTGACGACCAAAAAATGAAGCTGGACATTCAGCAACGACCGGCGACCTCACAGCAGGGGCCAGGTCGTTGCTGGATGTCACACACAGCGACAGCGACGGGACGTCGCTGCAACGTCACAGAAAATGGTGACGTAGCAGCGACGTCGTTGTCGTCGTCATGTGTGACACCAGCTTAAGGATGCAGCTCTAATCTCCTGCATGATTAGTAAGTGCTGGGAATAGAGAACAGATGACAAACACCTTTTCGGTAAGGTCATTATATCAACAGAGTAGACTGTCATTGTATGTCTCACACAGAAGTAAATTATAACCAAATTAATTAGAACAGGAGTATTAAACCAGAAAAAACAAAGAAAAACAACTCCTAAAATAGTTTTTTTATTAATATTAGTATTAAAATCATTGAGTATAAAAGCTAAATTGCTTCTAGTATCTGAATATTATAGATCAGTCACGTAAGGTGAGTGTGGAAGGTAGAGACGACTGGTGGGGTAAGTGATGGTAGTCTCTTAGCTATAGGTAAGCCAGCTAGATAGTTGTAGTTTAAAGGTAGTCGTCCAATGATTAGGGAATGGGGGGTTATCTCTCCCTCTCTTATTGCCTACATACCAGCGGAGGTGCACCATGAAGTTTTGGGTACCCCCCGATCCTCGTCGTCTCCCCCTAGTCTCTCCCTGCAACCTAGCAGTTGCCAAGCAGGCACCCACCACCAAGAAAAGATAATTTGTGCCAGTTGTCATAGGTCAAATATATTTTTACTTAGATTGCCATGAATATGGCAGCCAAAAAGCTGCACAGGCAAATGAGTCCGCACAGTCAAATTAGTACCTCTCACAGATAGATGGCACTGCGGGATTTACCTAGCCTGCAGCTGCATGGAAGACGACTTGCCCTGCATCATAGGCCACTGTTGTCGCTTTGAAAACTACAAGGTTATTACAACGTCCAAGAGGAAATACTTTTTGGATTGGATATGCAACCTTTGAATTCCCCTGATGAACCCCTAAGTGAACCCAAATAGGGGGGAAACGCGTCGGGATATGTCATTGGATGGTCTCAGCAGATAAGTCATCCCTGCTGGGGTTCCTTATGTTCTCTTTTTAGACTTTGTGATCACACATATTAGTAACATTTGTATATGACTGTGCGGACTCATTTGCCTGTGCAGTTTTTTGGCTGCCATATTCATGGCAATCTAAGTAAAAAATATATTTGACCTAGCGCTGTATCATTACATTTCACACATTGAAAAACCTGCTCTAAGCTATGGAGAGGGTATGTTACTTGTCCATTGTGCTCCTGTCTGCTTATTATTGGTCAGGGAGATGAAGTACACCCCACCAGTAAAAACTATCTGATAACACCCACTTGGACTTATCAAAAGTTAACTCATTGTCAAATACTTTGATTGCTAATACTGTATCTCTGCAATGGAAAGAGACCATTAAAAAAGTTTTATTCAGTTCTGTAGCCACTGTTACATTGTGAGACCATTTCAACATGAAACATTTGGTGAAAGGGAACGTTTTCCAGGGCTGGTCATTACGGTAAGTGGTTAAATTAAAAGTACTTTTCCCAATAATGTGTTTCTGAGAAATGTTTTGTACTTGTCTCCGTTTCCGTCATGAAGTTTCCCAGTAGCTGGTAGGGCATCTTTAAGGCACATTGTGCAGTTCAGTATGGTACAATATAATCGGTGACTGGTACATGTAGGTGGCTTCTAACACAAATTCATTACTGTTTCAGATACAGAGCAGATGGCACAAAGAAAGAATCTTTAAAAATCAGCTCAATGGTAATAAACATTTTTTACTTGACTTTTTCTACACCAGTTCTTGCATTTGCTTCCAATGGATGTTTGTGATAAATGATTTAGTAATTAGTATGGGTAACATCTTGAATCCATAGTGCCGGATAATTCCGCAGCATGCGTGTAAGGTTTTTATAACGTCTTCTACAGTAGCTTTGCTTCTCAGGTTTTGAATAAGGCTGACTAGTGTCATTCAGCATTGCCAGGTCTTGACAAGATCCTTATCATTTAAGGTGATTTTAATGAGTCGCCTTTATTTTTTAAACAAGTGAAAGGGATAGATAGATACACGTCTGTTGTTTATTGCAGAGCTGGGGACCTGAAGGCTACCACCTGTGGGCACTGGCATCGGAGTGCATCGGGCATGCAGCAAGTGACAAAACTGTACCCAAACAGTCTGGAATACTCCAATTCCAGTTTATTAAGAGTGCTCTTACAGTGAACCCATGCATGGTAAGTGAATTAAGTATGTGACACTGGCCTCAGCTCATGGCTAGACCTTAAAATGCGTTGTGTTTTTGTAATTTTTTTTTTTCATTTGCCATTTCAGTCTTAGGATACTTTACAGATCCCCATGTCCACTCATTCACAACCTAATCTCGTGTTTTGTTTGTGTCTGCCTGATAAATGCTGTTCAGTAGTGCATGTATTCTCAATGGCCAGTGTAAAATGTGTCCATTCTTGTACCACTTGTGTATCATTCCTTTTTATTTCAACTTGAAAAAAGAAATAACAGCAGTTCTCATTGCGGCTGCAGTGCTCAGATCACTGTTATTACACAGTTCAGCAGTTTGAGTCACATAGGATTAGATACATAGCTCAGCATTCAGTATCACATAAGATAGAGTCCTGTCAGCGGCGTACGTATCACTTATTATACCCCTCTCCTACCACTGTGACTGTGAACAAGGCTTAGGAAGAGCCGAAACATCTTATTTAATGTAACAGCTTTAAATTATTTTTGTTGCTCCACTTACCGTATTTTTCGAACTATAAGACGCACCGGACCATAAGACGCACCCTGGTTTTAGACGAGGAAAATAAAATTTTAAGAAAAAAATGTGGTCATGATACACTGTATGGGGCGAGGATCTGCTGCTGACACTGTTATGGGGGTAATGTCCCCAAATTCTCTACTAAGGTACCCCATCCTGGTAATGATCCTCCTGTCTTGAATATGTACCCCATCCTGGTATAAGCCCTTATCCTGCTATATGCCCCCATCCTGCTATATGCCCCCATCCTGCTATATGCCTTCATCCTGCTATATGCCTTCATCCTGCTATATGCCCCCATCCTGATATATACTGCCATCCTTGTATATGCCCTTATCCTGCTATATACCCCCCATCCTGCTATATGCCCCCATCCTGATGTATACTGCCATCTTTATATATATACTGCCATCCTTGTATATGCCCTTATCCTGCTATATACCCCCATCCTACTATATAGCCTGTAGCCTGTATCACATACAAAAAATAAACGTTTATACTCACCTTTCCTCGCTCCATGCAGTATTGCTTCTCCCCCTGTCTGTGGCGGCAGCAGCGCCGCTGTTCTGTGTGGAGCAGTCACGGTCACTTCCCTGCAGCACCGCTCGTCCTCTTGTCTGCCGGTCAGCTGACCTGCGTGACTAGCGGCGCGTACAGCGATGACGTCATCGCTGTGCTCACCGCTCTCTGCACAGATCAGCTGACCGGCGGACGGGAGGACATCGCGAAGCTGCACAAAAGTGGCCGGTGAGTGTACCGTACTTATTCACTGCCCCCTGCGCTGATGATGATGCGCGGGGAGCAGTGAATACAGCCGCACATGATCACTCCAGGCTGTAGTTGTCAGGGGTGATCACGTGGGCTGGCTGTTTAGTATGCGCGCACCCCCTGCCCATCACCCCGCCCACCTGTCAGCGCCGGCTTCTGTGCTGAGAGATGAAGGGCGGGATGATGGGCGTGCATATGTAATGAGCGGGCCCACATGGTCACGGCAGGTGCTGCCACAGCCTGCTCGTGCCCCCGATGGCCCGCTCCACCGCAGCACCTTCATTCCCGGCCGCAGACCTACATTCAGACCATAAGACGCACCCCCCACTTTCCCCCAACATTTGGGGGAAAAAAGTACGTCTTATGGTCCGAAAAATACGGTACCTTTTTAAATGCAAAGCTGTTTTTTAATGTTTTTGATGAATCCACATATAAGCACCTCTAACTCTCTTAACCGAGTACTGAACTTTTATTACTCCGCAAACTGTATCACACATGGCAGCATTTGATACACGGCTCTCTGAGCAATTCCTGTGAGCTGAGCAGTTATGTCATTCCGGCGCTCAGATCAGAGTAATGAGTTCTCGCCAGGTCTGAGCATTAGCCCTGGGGTAGTGATTTCGTCCAGTAATGTCTACTCGCCACTGGATGAAGTCGCTGCTATAGCCATGGTGCTGGACCTGTGCTCACTGCTCATTACTATGATTTAAAGAGAACGCACCATCAGGATTATCGTATATAAAGTAAAGCCAGTGCTATTCTGGCACTAGGATGCTGAATGTAAGCATACCTTTTGTTCTGAGATTGGAGGTTTTATTTCACAAATATGTGCAAGTAAGTTCCAGTAATGCACTGCTATTTGATTGACGGCAGCTACAGAATATCTAATAGGTGAGAAAAACAGTAAATTGCCAGCTCAACAGTATAGGAACAAACTCCCTGGGTGAAAGCTGGAATTTTCTTCATTATCTAATAGGTGGGTTGAGTTTTGTTATGTATTCCCACCCCTGTCTGCTGCCTGTCCTTGGTAATGTTAGGCTATGTGCGCACATTGCGTTTTTCGCGGCGTTTTTGCGCATTTTTCTGGTGCATTTTTGGGCTCAAAACTACATGACTTTGCTTCCCCAGCAAAGTCTATGACTTTTCATTTCTTTGTCGCTCCATTGGGAGACCCAGACAATTGGGTGTATAGGCTATGCCTCCGGAGGCCGCACAAAGTATTACACTAAAAGTGTAAAGCCCCTCCCCTTCTGCCTATACACCCCCCGTGCTCCCACGGGCTCCTCAGTTTTTTGCTTTGTGCGAAGGAGGCAGACATGCACGCATAGCTCCACAGCTTGTCAGCAGCAGCTGCTGACTATGTCTGATGGAAGAAAAGAGGGCCCTTAACAGGGCCCCCAGCATGCTCCCTTCTCACCCCACTCTTGTCGGCGGTGTTGTTAAGGTTGAGGTATCCATTGCGGGTACGGAGGCTGGAGCCCACATGCTGTTTTCCTTCCCCATCCCCCCTAGGGCTCTGGGTGAAGTGGGATCCTAATCGGTCTCCAGGCACTGAGACCGTGCTCCATCCACAGCTCCTGAGGACTCTGCTGGATAGGAGCCGAGTATCGTTCAGGGACATGGCCCTGCTACTTTGAGGTACTCTGTGTCCCCGTGGGGACCGCGCACAGCAACACTCCAGCATTGCTGGGTGTGCTAGTGCACCGGGGACCGCGGCGCTGACCGCGTTTGTGCCATTACACACTGCAGCGTCGCTGAGTGTGTTAGTGTATGGGGACTACCGCGCTGACCGCCGCTGCCATTGTTATCACTGCGGCGCGGCTGGGACTGTTAGTGCGCCGGGGACTTCCGCGCCGACCGCGCTTATACGGCGGCCGCGCTTATAACTCGAGTCCCCGGCTTTTGCGGCCTAGTCTCTTTTTCCTCCCGCCCCCAGGCCTGCCAGTCAGGGGAAGGGCGGGACGCTGTACAGGACGGCAGCACTGAGGGCTGGAGCATGCTTTGCATACTCCACCCCCCTCACTGTGCACAGTGGGGCACCAGTTCCCGCACTTTCTGGGTCACGCCCACGGCTCCCTCCTCTCCTCAGGACGCCGGCAGCCATTCCTGTCAGCTCCTCTGACGCTGCAGAGGGGAGACAAGCTCTGGGAGACCCAGGCAGGGATTCTGGTGGCCACATAACCGCTTTAAGCGGGCGGTAAGCAGCACCTGAGGTGCTGGCCCCACTTGTGCAGAAGTGTAGTTATAGATTATATGTTTATAGGCTATACTTTACACTGTATGGTGCACGGTTGATTCTGGCTATATACCCTATTGTGTTGCTCAGGGTAGACAACAGCATGGCGCCCACAAGAAGCAGGGGTGCCAAAACACAGGCTTACTATGCTGCCTGCGCCGCATGTACGACCTCGCTACCGGCAGGTTCCACTGACCCTCATTGTGTGCACTGCTCGGCCCCTGTGGCACTTACTCAGCCGGAGCCTCTGCTAAGGGGGGCCCAGGGGGAACCACCTGCTAACACTGTCCAGGTGACAGGGACGGAGTTTACAGTTTTTACTGAAAGACTTTCTGAGACTATGGCTAAGATTCTAGAAGCCTTGCAGTCCAGACCGGTATCTCAGACCATGGCCACTGTGGAATCATTGCCCCCTGGTTCCCCTCAGTTGGAACAACAATGTTCCCCCGGGGTGTCTCATAGATCCCAGGGTGAGGTCTCTGACACGGACCGCAGCCCCAGACCGCCTAAGCGAGCTTGCTGGGAAATCCCCTCGACCTCATCACATTGTTCAGGGTCTCAGAGGGAGGACTCTCTGTATGATGAAGCGGGGGTAGCTGATCAGGATTCTGATCCTGAGGCCGCTCTCAACCTTGATACTCCTGATGGTGACGCCATAGTGAATGATCTTATCGCGTCCATAAATCAAATGTTGGATATTTCTCCCTCGGCTCCTCCAGTGGAGGAGTCAGCCTCTCAGCAGGAGAAATTCCGTTTCAGGTTCCCCAAGCGTACAACGAGTATGTTTCTGGATCACTCAGACTTCAGAGAGGCAGTCCAGAAACACCGAGTTTGTCCAGATAAGCGTTTTTCCAAGCGCCTTAAGGATACACGTTATCCCTTCCCCCCTGACGTGGTCAAGGGCTGGACTCAGTGTCCCAAGGTGGATCCTCCAATCTCCAGACTGGCGGCTAGATCCATAGTTGCAGTTGAAGATGGGGCTTCGCTCAAGGATGCCACTGACAGACAGATGGAGCTCTGGTTGAAATCCATCTATGAAGCTATCGGCGCGTCTTTTGCGCCAGCATTCGCAGCCGTATGGGCACTCCAAGCTATTTCAGCGGGTCAAGCGCAAATTGACGCACTCACACGTACGTCTGCGCCGCAAGTGGCGTCCATAACTTCTCAAACGTCGGCATTTGCGTCCTACGCTATTAATGCTGTCCTGGACTCTGCGAGCCGTACGGCGGTTGCAGCCGACAATTCGGTGGCAATCCGCAGGGCCTTGTGGCTACGGGAATGGAAGGCAGATTCGGCTTCCAAAAAGTGCTTAACCGGTTTGCCATTTTCTGGCGACCGTTTGTTTGGTGAGAGGCTGGATGAAATCATCAAACAATCCAAGGGAAAGGAAACATCCTTACCCCAGGCCAAACCAAAATTACCCCAACAGAGGAGGGGACAGTCGAGGTTTCGGTCCTTTCGGGGTACGGGCAGGTCCCAATTCTCCTCGTCCAAAAGGCCTCAGAAGGATCAGAGGAACTCCGATCTATGGCGGTCTAAGTCACACCCTAAAAAGACCGCCGGAGGTGCCGCTACCAAGGCGGCTTCCTCATGACTTACGGCCTCCTCACACCGCATCCTCGGTCGGTGGCAGGCTCTCCCGCTTTTCCGACATTTGGCTGCCACAGGTAAAAGACCGTTGGGTGAGAGACATTCTGTCTCACGGTTACAAGATAGAGTTCAGCTCTCGTCCTCCGACTCGATTTTTCAGAACATCTCCGCCTCCCGAGCGAGCCGATGCTCTTCTGCAGGCGCTGGGCACTCTGAAGACAGAAGGAGTGGTGGTCCCTGTTCCTCTTCAGCAACAGGGTCACGGTTTTTACTCCAACCTGTTTGTGGTTCCAAAGAAGGACGGGTCTTTCCGTCCTGTCCTGGACCTAAAACTGCTCAACAAACACGTAAAGACCAGGCGGTTCCGGATGGAATCCCTCCGCTCCGTCATCGCCTCAATGTCCCAAGGAGATTTCCTTGCATCGATCGATATCAAAGATGCTTATCTCCACGTACCGATTGCTCCAGAGCATCAGCGCTTCCTGCGCTTCGCCATAGGAGACGAACACCTTCAGTTCGTGGCACTGCCGTTCGGCCTGGCGACAGCCCCACGGGTTTTCACCAAGGTCATGGCTGCAGTAGTTGCGGTCCTCCACTCTCAGGGACACTTGGTGATCCCTTACTTAGACGATCTGCTGGTCAAGGCTCCCTCTCAAGAGGCATGCCAGCACAGCCTCACCGCTACTCTGGAGACTCTCCAGAGTTTCGGGTGGATCATCAATTTTCCAAAGTCAAATCTGTCACCGGCCCAATCGCTGACATATCTTGGCATGGAGTTTCATACCCTCTCAGCGATAGTGAAGCTTCCACTGATCAAGCAGCGTTCACTACAGACGGGGGTGCAATCTCTCCTTCAAGGTCAGTCACACCCCTTGAGGCGCCTCATGCACTTCCTGGGGAAGATGGTGGCAGCAATGGAAGCAGTCCCTTTTGCGCAGTTTCATCTGCGTTCTCTTCAATGGGACATCCTACGCAAATGGGACAGGAAGCCGACGTCCCTCGACAGGAATGTCTCCCTCTCTCAGGCAACCAAAGCTTCCCTTCGGTGGTGGCTTCTTCCCACTTCATTATCGAAGGGGAAATCCTTCCTACCCCCATCCTGGGCGGTGGTCACGACGGACGCGAGTCTGTCAGGGTGGGGAGCAGTCTTTCTCCACCACAGGGCTCAGGGTGCGTGGACCCAGCAAGAGTCCTCACTTCAGATCAATGTTCTGGAGATCAGGGCAGTGTATCTTGCCCTGAAAGCGTTCCAGCAGTGGCTGGAAGGCAAGCAGATCCGAATTCAGTCGGACAACTCCACCGCGGTGGCTTACATCAACCACCAAGGAGGGACACGCAGTCGGCAAGCCTTTCAGGAAGTCCGGCGGATTTTGATGTGGGTGGAAGCCACGGCCTCCACCATCTCCGCAGTTCTTATCCCAGGCGTGGAAAACTGGGAAGCAGATTTTCTCAGTCGCCAGGGCATGGACGCAGGGGAATGGTCCCTTCACCCGGACGTGTTTCAGGAGATCTGTTGCCGCTGGGGGATGCCGGACGTCGACCTAATGGCGTCCCGGCACAACAACAAGGTCACGGCATTCATGGCACGTTCTCACGATCACAGAGCTCTGGCGGCAGACGCCTTAGTTCAAGATTGGTCGCAGTTTCAACTCCCTTATGTGTTTCCTCCGCTGGCACTATTGCCCAGAGTGTTACGCAAGATCAGGGCCGACTGCCGCCGCGCCATCCTCGTTGCTCCAGACTGGCCGAGGAGGTCGTGGTACCCGGATCTGTGGCATCTCACGGTCGGCCAACCGTGGGCACTGCCAGACCGACCAGACTTGCTGTCTCAAGGGCCGTTTTTCCATCTGAATTCTGCGGCCCTCAACCTGACTGTGTGGCCATTGAGTCCTGGATCTTAGCGTCTTCAGGATTATCTCAAGAGGTCATTGCCACTATGAGACAGGCCAGGAAACCAACGTCCGCCAAGATCTACCACAGGACGTGGAAAATATTCCTGTCGTGGTGCTCTGCTGGGGGTTTTTCTCCCTGGCCATTTGCATTGCCCACTTTTCTGTCCTTTCTTCAGTCCGGATTGGAAAAGGGTTTGTCACTCGGCTCCCTTAAGGGACAAGTCTCTGCGCTCTCTGTGTTTTTTCAGAAGCGCCTGGCCAGACTTCCACAGGTACGCACGTTCCTGCAGGGGGTTTGTCACATCGTCCCTCCTTACAAACGTCCGTTGGAACCCTGGGATCTGAACAGGGTGCTGATGGTTCTTCAGAAACCACCGTTCGAGCCAATGAGGGATATTTCTCTCGCACGCCTTTCACAGAAAGTGGTTTTCCTAGTAGCAGTCACTTCACTTCGGAGAGTGTCTGAGCTGGCAGCTCTGTCATGCAAAGCCCCCTTCCTGGTGTTTCACCAGGACAAGGTGGTTCTGCGTCCGGTTCCGGAATTTCTCCCTAAGGTGGTATCCCCCTTTCATCTCAATCAGGATATCTCCTTACCCTCTTTTTGTCCTCATCCAGTTCACCAATGTGAAAAGGATTTGCACTTGTTAGATCTGGTGAGAGCACTCAGACTCTACATTTCTCGTACGGCGCCCCTGCGCCGGTCGGATGCACTCTTTGTCCTTGTCGCTGGCCAGCGTAAAGGGTCACAGGCTTCCAAATCAACCCTGGCTCGGTGGATCAAGGAACCAATTCTCGAAGCTTACCGTTCTGCTGGGCTTCCGGTTCCCTCAGGGCTGAAGGCCCATTCTACCAGAGCCGTGGGTGCGTCCTGGGCTTTGAGGCACCAGGCTACGGCTCAGCAGGTGTGTCAGGCGACTACCTGGTCGAGCCTGCACACTTTCACGAAACACTATCAGGTGCATACCTATGCTTCGGCAGATGCCAGCCTAGGTAGGTGAGTCCTTCAGGCGGCGGTTGCCCATCTGTAGGACGGAGCCGTTCCGGCTCTATTATGAGGTATTATTTACCCACCCAGGGACTGCTTTTGGACGTCCCAATTGTCTGGGTCTCCCAATGGAGCGACAAAGAAGAAGGGAATTTTGTTTACTTACCGTAAATTCCTTTTCTTCTAGCTCCAATTGGGAGACCCAGCACCCGCCCCTGTTTTTTTTTTTTTTTTTTTTTTTTTTGTGTACACATGTTGTTCATGTTGAATGGTTTCAGTTCTCCGATATTCCTTCGGATTGAATTTTTTTTTTCCTCCTTCTTGGTTTTGCACCAAAACTGAGGAGCCCGTGGGAGCACGGGGGGTGTATAGGCAGAAGGGGAGGGGCTTTACACTCTTAGTGTAATACTTTGTGCGGCCTCCGGAGGCATAGCCTATACACCCAATTGTCTGGGTCTCCCAATTGGAGCTAGAAGAAAAGGAATTTACGGTAAGTAAACAAAATTCCCTTCTTTTGCTGTCTGCACACAACTGTTTTTCAGCTGCGTTTTTTAGCTTAAAAAAAAAATGGCCATGTCAATTCTTTCCTGCGGTTTCCCCCCATGCAATGCATTGCAAAAACACAGAAAAACGCAGAGATCAAAAACGCTGTAAAAACTCATGCGTTTTTTCCGGTGCGTTTTTTGCTTGTTTTTAGCGGCCAAAAATGCAGCGTAAAAAAAAAAGCAGCATGCACACACCGCTTTAGACTGTATGGGCTGCATTTCGAACACGTTCCTGTGTCACATGACAGAAATTACTCATACCTGGAAGGAGCCCATACAGTCTAGCATCTACAAAGCAAGGCAACAGAGAGGGGCGGGAATAGATAGCAAAACCCCACCCACCTATTAGATGTTCTGTAGCTTCTATCAATCAGTTGTACATTTCTGTAACTTGCGTGTACTTCTGAAATGAAACATTTAATCTCTGAACAAAAAGTATGCATACATTCAGCATCCTAGTGCCAGTATAGCACTGGCTTTACTTTTATATATGAAAATCCTGATGATTCGTTCCCTTTGAGAAAGGAGCTGCAATCACTTGACTACTCCACCCAGATCACTAATTACTGGTAAGCACAAGTGTGGGCATCGGGACTGCGGTGGTGACCTCCTCTAGCGATGTCATGTCAATGGATGAAATCACCTCTATAGCGCTGGTGCTCAGACCTGTGCTCACTGCTCATAAGGCTGGGGCCACACGGGGACTACTGCGATCCCCTTGCATGACACTCTGCTCGTGCTGGCAGTATAGCAGAGCCGAGTATCATGCGTGTGTCCTTGCAACTGAGGTCCGTTCGTGTGAGCAGACCTCAGCTGCGGGGGCGGGCTGGCTCTCAGGAGGGGAGGGAGGGATTTCTCTCCCTCTCTCCTGCGTAGCCGGCTATTGGCATTCTCGCACTCCACTAGCGGTACACCGGTGTACCGCGAGTGCAGTGCGATTTTTCTCTCGCCCCATTCACTTGAATGGGTGCGAGAGAAAGAGTCTCGGATTACAATCGCAGCATGCTGCGATTGTTTTCTCAGTCCGATTAGGGCTGAGAAAATAATCGCTCATGTGCGCTGTCACACAGGCTAGAATTGGTCCGAGGGGAATGCGATGTTTTATCGCACTCCACTCGCACTGTTTTTCTCGCCGTGTGGCTTAGGCCTTATTCTGATCTGAGCAGTCACAATGACATGATTGCTCCACTCAGATCACTGTCAATACTGGTGATAGAGGGGAAATTGTAGCCAGCACATAACACTGGACATCAATAAAATGACTGGGCTCCACCAACAACTGTGAACTGGGTATGCCAGTGCGCTTGACCAGTTCACAGAGAAAGCCATCATAGCATAGAAGATGGCTTTGGTCATTGAGCACAGTCCCCTTTCTCCTAGAACTGCCATATTTGCAGTGTATCATAAGCATTGTGCTCTGACAACTAATCACTGAGAGCTGCTATTTATCTTCACTGGTGTTTTGAGTTATGAAGAACAAAGTTATACCGTTTAAAAAAGACAATATCAAATCATACCTTAAGTTTAGAGATTGGATGCTGCATTTCAGAAAAATCCTTTATCAAGGCTTCAGAAATGATGTAATTGATGCAGTGGCTTGAGCATTGGGGTGGGACTCTGTGGGTTGGTCCTCTGGAATTATTCCTCCTCCAGCTTTGTCTCCTTTTCTGTATTTCAATTTTGCACCACCATTTCTGATGTTGGGGGCGCGTGCACATTGCAAGTGTGACATTGTCTTCAACAAAATAGCACTGGAATCGGCGCGTGCACATACCGCTATCTCCGGTGCCATTTTACCAAGGACACTGTGGAGATGACTGAGTAGCGGCATATGCTGATGTAAAAAAAAACCCCTCTATCTGTGCATGTGCCACAACCGCTCACATTAGCCTCCACATTGTCTTCAATAAATTGGCACCCAAGATCGCTGTATGCGCATGCGTCGGCCTCATTTTTTGAAGACAAAGTCACACTAGCAATGCGCACACGTCGTCAACATCAGCAATGGCGGTGGTGACGCAAAATTTAAATACAGAAAAGCAGGCAAGGCAGGAGGAGCAATCATTCCAAAGAACCAGACCCACAAAGACTCGCCTTGATACATAAGCCACTGCATCAATGACGCTTTGCATCTGCATCTGAAGCTTTGATAAAGGATTTTTCTGCAATCAAGCAGACCATCTCTAAAGTGAAGGTATGATTTGAATCGGCATCCTAGCACCAGTATGTCACTACCTTTACTTAATATGTGAAAAAACTGCTGGTTGGTTCCTTTTTAATGGTTTTTATCACAACATTGACAAATATCAGCATTACAATTTTTGGAGAACAATGTAAATTGGTTTATTTTTATTTAAATGATAATTTAACTGTTCATCCGAGGGGATAATCTCTTCCTATATCAACCATCAGTTCTGTTTTGTTGGGGTTTTTTTTTTTTTCACTTACTAATTTTCTTACTTGATATTGCATAATTTTTTGGAATTTGCATCAGGTCACTTAATCTAATCTCAATATGTTTAATTTTAAATTGTAGATTTGTAATCTCTATTTTTTTTCCTTATTTCATATGACATTATTAAATAAATATACACGCGCACACACACACTGGACAAATGGATAGATATAAATATGTACTTGATGCTATGATTGCAAGAGAGTACTGTGAATCTGTACCTAATCCAGTGTCAGTAGTAAAATCGCCCCTTTGTCCTCAGTATTTCAATATTTAGCATCCATTTATCTTATTTTAACATATCAAAAAATTTGGAAAACTGTATTTTAATAAACTGCTGTATTTTCTTACAGAGCAACCAAGAGCAAGTGTTGCTTCAAGGAGAGGATCGCTTGTACTTGAACTGCGGAGATGCGACTCAGACTCAGCATGTTCGAGGCTCTTCATCACATCCTGAGCACAAGTCTATACGTGACAGAAGTCAATTTCCTGTAGGAAATGTAGATTCTCAGGGCTTAAGCACTTTACTGGGCCATAGACACTGGCATGTTGTGCAGGTATGTTGCTTCAATAAGGATAGAAATCATTTTTATACTATTTTCTATGTGCATGAGGGGGACATCTGTAAGATAAATACTCCTATAAATGTTTCGTGTGAAGCTCCATGTGGAATAGCTGCTTGGAGATTAAAAATAGCATCAGAAAATGACCTATAGTTACATGAAATGTGGGGCCCATTACACTGTATGATGGGCTATGTGGGGTCCACTACACTGTATGATGGGCTATGTGGGGCCCATTATACTGTGTGGAGTGCTATGTGGGGCCCATTATACTGTGTGGAGGACTATGTGGTGCCCATTATACTGTGTAAAGGACTATGTGGGGCCCATTATACTGTGTAAAGGACTATGTGGGGCCCATTATACTGTGTAAAGGACTATGTGGGGCCCATTATACTGTGTGGAGGACTATGTGGGGCCCATTATACTGTGTGGAGGAATATGTGGGGCCCATTATACTGTGTGGAGGGCTATGTGTGGCCCGTTATACTGTGTGGAGGGCTATGTGGGGCCCGTTATACTGTGTGGAGGGCTATGTGGGGCCCGTTATACTGTGTGGAGGACTATGTGGGGCCCATTATTTTGTATGAAGGACTATATGGCCCCCATTATACTGTATGAAGGACTGTGGGGCCATTATTTTGTATGGAGGACTAAGTGAGACCCATAATACTGTGTGGAGAGTGGTGTAGATATCACAGTTGAGGATCACCATACTTTGACAGAGGGATCGAGTGGGAAGATTTCAGTAGGTTCATCATACCTTGCTTGTGGAGGAATTAACTGGGAGGGTATTATACTGTGTATGGAGGACACGTTTGTTGGCATTATACTATATGGGGGCAATGAAAGGGTAATCTAGGGGCTTCAAAGGAGGAAACATATTTGTAATGGTTGCAAAGTTGAGCTATGTTTTTCTGCGACTCCACCGTATTTTGTTTTCTTTGTGGGGGAGACCCATGATTTCTATTTACACCACTGCACGTGAGGAAAGTCCCAATGCTCCAGTCTTGTGATCTGACTCTTAAAACCTATTAATTAAAATGTACTTTGTGGGGAAACCCCTTTGTTTGTTTCCATTTGAAAAAGTTCATTGTTAGGGTATGTGCACACGTTGCTTTTTTTTCCGCGCGGAAAAAAACGCACCCTCTGGCAGAGGGGAGAATTGTAAACAATGCTTTTTGAGAAACAACGCATCGAAAACGCATGCGTTTTTCATGCGTTTTTCATGCGTTTTTCATGCGTTTTTCATGCGTTTTTTTAGGTGCGTTTTTTAAGACTTGTCAGTGATAATAAAGTTGGTTGAACACAGACCTTTGGAAAAAAAAACCTGTGATGTCATTTCCTTCTCCACATTCTGTTTGGATAAATGGGAGCGCTTGGAATGGAAGGAGCACCATTTGAATTTTGGAAAAGTTGAAATAAACTTCGCGCACCAAGCCCCTTAGGTACCTATACGTCAGAAAACCCCCACAAGTGACCCCATTTTGGAATCTGCACCCATCAAGGATTTTATTCAGGAGTATATTAAGCATTTTGAATCCACAGCTACTTCCCCCAAAATGTTGCTGTAGCAACAATATTCTCACTTTTAGGCCCGCTTCACATGTCAGTGAAAAACACTGACGTTTTTCACTGGCGTGTAAAACACGCACATGTCCCTCCGTGTGCCGTGAATCACGGCACACGTGGGTTGTCTAAGTGCAATCCGGGCTCCGTTCTCCGTGGCCCGTGATTGCACTTAGAGATTAACTCACCTGCACCCGCTCCCGCTCTCCATGGTGCTGATCGCTCACGCGGTGCAGCATCCGGCCGGCGCTGACCCCCGCAGCAGCTGGTTCCGGGTTGGCTGTGTCGTGCATCATGAATATGCGCGACAATAATGAGCCGGCACAGAAGGAACAGGGAGGACGGGCTGCAGAGGACATCACTGGAGCCGGGTGAGTTAAAATGTTTTTTATTTTAAAAGCACGTTTTTTTCTGGCACGTGTTTCACGGATCACACCACTGCGTGGTCCGTGGGACATCAGTGATGCCAGAAAAAAATGGACATGTCTCCGTGCGGCAATCACGCACACGCGGGTACGCCGCATGGAGACACGTGCAGTGAAAAATCACTGACGTGTGAGCAGACCCATTCATTATAATGGGTCTGCGTATGTCAGTGATCCTGGTACGTTTAAAAAAAAGCACAAACGTCCCAGAATCACTGACGTGTGAAAGGGGCCTAAGGCTATGTGGCCATGATCCAGCGACACGGCGTCTAGTACACAGTGCCAGCCTTCCTGCAGCTGCCCATGCCCACGATTTGGGTTCAGGCTGCTGTGGAGCTCTATGCTACCTGCAGAGAACACTCGTCTCCGCAGCATAAATTGACATGCTGAGGCTCAGGAAGCCACGCTACCGGTCAGTTTATGCTGCGGAGAAAAGAAGCACAGTGGGCATGGGATCTCCAAAAATCCTTCCACTGTGCTTCTACTGCACAACGCAGCGTTATGGACGCAGGGAAAACACTCAGCGCCCATAACGCTGCAAACCCTGATTGTGGACACACAGCCTAAAAAGCGTCAATGGATGAAGGGATGTCAAATATATAGAACGTCCTACCCCCGCCAGCATATTCTAAGCTGGCACCTTTAGTACCTTTCATGTGGCACTAAAGGGTGCCTAGCTTAGTATTTATCCAATAAAAAAAAAAAAAAATGGCGTGGGGTCCCCCCTATTTTTGATAGCCAGTCAGGGTAAAGCAGACAGCTGTAGCCTGCAAACCACAGCTGGCAGCTTCATCTTGGCTGGTGATCAATTTGGAGGGCTCCCCATGTTTTTTTTTTTATTTATAAATAAAGAATAAAAAAAAAAATAACGTGGGGTCCCCCCAAATTAGATCACCAGCCAAGGTGAAGCTGACAGCTGGGGTCTGGTATTCTCAGGGTGGGAAGAGCCATGGTTATTGGACTCTTCCCAGCCTAAAAATAGCAGGCCGCAGCCGCCCCAGAAGTGGCGCATCCATTAGATGCGCCAATCCTGGCGCTTCGCCCCAACTCATCCCGCGCCCTGGTGCGTTGGCTAACGGGGTAATAAATGGGGTTGATACCAGATGTGTAATGTCACCTGGCATCAAGCCCAGCAATTAGTGATGTCACGGCGTCTATCAGACACCCGACATAACTAATTGACAGTAAACAAAAGCAAAAAAAGACAACAAAAAATGTTTTATTAGAAAAAACACTCCCCAAATCATTCCCTTGTTCTCCAATTTAATTAAAAAAAATGGGTCCGCAGAAATCCATATGGATGTCCCACGTCGCCTCTGGACCTTCTAGAATATGGGGGCACGTTCAGGAAACGTATCCCCCGTTTTCTAGGAGGGCAGACCCTCCATTTGAGGAGAGTGGGTGCAAAAATCTGCACCCACTCTCCCCGGGTCACAGCTGCAGAGTGCGAGCAGCCAGCACAGCTCACACTGAACACTGTGCTGGCTGTCAGCTGCTCTGCACATGTGACCGGCCACCGTGCACTGTGAAGGAGGAGGGGGCCGCGGGGGATCAGCGCTGCGACCGGACAGGTATGTATGACACCGGGGGGAATAGGGGGTGAACGGGCAGGGCCTGGGGAACAGTTTTCTGTCGCATGTGTTATTGCACATGCGACAGAAATCATAGGAGCAGGGCGGCCGATGCGCTACTGTGCGCGCGGCCATGTTGGATTTTCGGGAGGGGGGTCGGGGCGGGCACTTTGGCGACACCGGGGGCTTTGCCAGGAAGTGAGGTCAACAGGAAGCCTCTTGACCTCACTTCCAGGTAAATGCCTGTGTTCTGGCGTGCCGACAAAGGCCGCGGACCGCAACAAAAAAGCAGGTCCATGCGGTGTAGCTGCGTTCTGACCCCACATCATTGATTTCAATGGGGGAGAGAACGCAGCTACACCGCACAAAAGAAGTGACATGCTGCTTTTCTTTCCGCACCGATTTTTGGCATCCAAAACGCTGCGGAAAGAAACGCAGCATGTGCACTGATTTTTCAGCTTTCCCATACACTTTGCTGGGAAAGCTGAACGCATGCAATTTGCCACTGAAACGCTGCGGTTCAAAACGCAGCGTTTCCGCGGTAAAAAACGCATCGTGTGCACACAGCCTTATATTTAATGATAAGGAAAAACTTCCTCCATTGTAAACTTTTTTAATGAATCTTAAGGTTTGCCCACGACTTTGTTCAAGTTTTTAATTTTGGCCAATCAGTGTATCGGCGTTTGCCATCCCTGTCTTGTCCTAGTCTGTTGAAATCCAATATCTGCCATTATGCTGCCCCTATACACATTAGATCATGGGCCAAAAATATGTCCAGCTTAATGTAATTTGTGGGGAGTTCTTCTCTGTAGCTTACTTTTAGAAATGCTTGTGCTGTAAGAATATGTTCAGACTTGTGTGAAGTTTAGAAGAGGTGGGGGTGTTTGGAGTTAAATCTCACAGTACTGTTGTGTAACTGGAGCCTGCAGCATTCCAGCATTACCGTAGGGTTTTCTTTTCATGACCCATTACAATGTCCTTTGTGTGAAAACAGCTTTTCATCTCTATAGTCGATTCATGGAGCTCAAAGTAAAATACGGTATATGGAAGAGCTCGCCATGCGATGGAGTGTCTGTTGCTTTTTGTCCACTCATAGCTGTTTTGTTGGGACATTGTCCTAGTCCTGGACCAGTCTAGATTTGTCCACTGGTATCATTTGAATGGGAAGAATGTATAACATTCAGCTTAGAGTTGAGGTAAAAGGCAAACTCGTGATGTGTGCTTACATAGTGATTTTATCTTTAATGTCAAAATTGTTACACATTTTCTGTCTTCCTCAGTTCAAATTTGTGGTTACATGTCGACAACATAGGCCATGGATAAACACTAAGTGGCCATTTTAAAGGGTGCTTTACACGCTGCGACATCGCTAACTATATATCGTCAGAGTCACGTCGTTAGTGACGCACATCCGGCGCCGTTAGTGACATCGCAGCGTGTCACACCAAGGAGCAACGATCAACGATCGCAAAAACGTCAAAGATCGTTGACACGACACTCTTTTTCATAATATCGTTGGTGGTGCATGCCGCTGGTTTTTCATCGTTCCTGCAGCATCACACCGCTATATGTGTGACACCGCAGGAACGACGAACATCTCCTTACCTGCGTCCACCAGCAATGAGGATGGAAGGAGGTGGGCGGCATGTTCCGGCCGCTTATCTCCGCCCATCCTCTGCTATTGGGCATCCGCTTAGTGACGCCGCTATGATGCCGAACGCACCTCCCCCTTGAAGGAGGGATTGTTTGGCG